>NW_022196904.1:165650025-165650909 GCF_008632895.1 Mastomys coucha | reverse complement strand
GAGAGAGAAAGAGAGAGAGAGAGAGAGAGAAAGAGACAGAGAAAGAGGGAGAGAACCACTTGGCAGTGTTTATATGCATAAACCTTCCTTTCTCCATGTCTGCTAATGTTACATTCATTGATTTTGATGTTTCATGCTGCCATGTACTCTAATTTGCCTTCTCCTGCTATGGTAAACACCATGTCCAAAAGCAACTTGGGGAAAAAAATGTTTATTTGAGTTACACTTAGAGATCATAATCTATCAGGGAGTAAATTCAGAGATGAAACTCAGGACAGAAAGTCAAGACAGGAAATTGGGTAGGAATCATGGAGGAATTCTGCTTGCTGGTTCATTCACTGGTATGTGCACAGCTATATTTCTTATATCGGCCAAGACCACTTGCCTAGGGATGAAACCACTCACAGTTGGCTTAGTCATACTACAACAGTCAGGAATACAGGGGGAAAATGCCACAATATGCCTGTAAGCCAGTGTGATGCAAGCATGACCCAGATGACCCAGGATATATCAAGCTGAGTATAAAAGATAACCAAGAAACTATGCAAGCCTAGAGGCACAGCCTTTAAAATGGCATCAACAGACCATACCACATTTGTTATTGCAGTCACGTTTAATGAATATTTTTAGCATGCAAATATTGAAAGAAGTTACTTTTATAATTTTCAGACCTTACTACCTAAGGAGGGTTTTCATTTTAATAGTCTAGTAAGCCAAGAGTCTTCCTGGTTTTTAATATCTTTTCAGTAATGTGTGATCTTTTTTGCTTTTAAACTTTCTTCTTCTCTCACTTGTTTTGCTTTGAAATTGTATGGTAATAAGCATTTCTGGTGACATTAAGAAAGAAAGATACCTTCTTTTCAAAGACTTTTTTTTTTTTTTTT
>NW_022196904.1:165629356-165650004 GCF_008632895.1 Mastomys coucha | reverse complement strand
CTATCTACTGCAAATACATAGACATAAGGAAAAGGTTCTGTGATTCTACAGCTCACAGGAGCCCAGAACAGCAGGAATCAGTCCTGATCTTCAAGTGAGTAGGTGTCCTAGGGATGGAAGTGTCTTCTAGATAGGATCATGAGACACCAGAAAGAAGTCGCAGGAGAAAATGTACTTAGCTACTTGGCATTTCAGAAAAAAAAAAAGCCAAAAGCAGACCTGGAAAAAGAAATCAGGAAGGGGCACTGGAACACTTAGTTAACTTCATAGATGTAAACTGCAATCAAAAGGCAGGATTCATGACCCCAGAGAGCCTCAGGGCCTTCTCATAGTAAAGCAGGGCCTTCTTCTCTTGCCCTTTCAGTTTGTAGACTAGCCCAAGAAGGCTGGTGCTCTCCACAAGATGAACATTCCGGTAAATGCGTCTTTCAGCCACTTTCGCTAAAGCCGAGAGTAGTTTCCTCCAGGCAAAGGACTTCTCTTCTACTTTTAGACCTTTTAAGTAGTGGGTAATTGCCTTGTCTTCTGACTTCTTATGAAATTGTTGGAAACAGCCATAGCGGAAGTGAATATCCTGCTCTATGTGAGCCACCAGGTTCTTGCTATTCAGTGCCTTCTGGAAATTTTCCTCTGCTTCTTCATATTGGTGAATTTCTGCCTGCACTTCAGCCAGGCAAACATAAGCCATCTCAAATGTGGGCCTCAGTTTCAAAGTCTCTTGAAATTCAAAAATGGCCTGTTGTGCTAATTCCTGCACATTGTCCTGCCTTCTGGGCTGCCTGTTTCTGGATGTCTTCAGTTGGAACATTTGTTGCTTGTAGCAGAGCCCTATTTGATAATGTAGATAGCCAGAGGAAGGTGATGCCTGCAAAGCCTGCCGTAGAAGATTTAGAGCTTTGTCTATGCATTTTTTCCTACGGAAATATTTGGCTGCATAGCGAAAGACATAACTTTGGCAAGATGTGCTGCTGAGGGCTTCTTCAATGTGTGCTTCTGCTTCACCATGTTCTCCTACATCCTGAAGCTTTAGGGCAAGGAGAACTTTAATGTATGGATCTTCTGGATTTAACCTGACAGCCTTCCTTAAGGGTTCTAGAGATATAAAGTTGTCATCTACATCTTCGCGGTAGGCTACGACTGCATAGCCAGTGTTGAACTCAGGGTTTTCAGGTTCCCTTTCCAGAGCCTTTGCAAAGCAGGCCAGGGCTCGTTTATAATTTTTTCCTCCACACTTCAGCAAGGCCCAGCCTTCCTCACAGTCCATCTCAGCACCCTCCAGCCTGTAGGGAAAGGGACTTGCAAATTCCTTGCAAACCTTCTCCACCTTGTCCAGGTAGACCTGGGCTTCTGCCAAGCTGCCCCTGTGGTAATGCACCCAGGCACAGTTGCCCCAGGTCACCAGGCTTCTCTTGCCCAACTGCTCTCTCTGGATCAAGTCTTCAGCTTCTTTCAAGCTCTGCAGGGCTTCTTCTTGCTGGCCTTTCAGATGTCTCACATAAGCCCGGAGGTTGTACATCCCCAATGGGTTCTTGATGTCAAGGAACTGGACCTGCTCTGAGATTCTCACTTCCAAATCAGGTATGTCATTATCTTCAAATTGCAGCTTCCATGTGAAGTGACATCTCAGCTGAAGCAGTTTCTCCATGACCTGGTCACCATCAGCATTCTCTCTGCAAGAAAGAGGCAGAATGATTTGTTATTTGAGAAATGCCAGAAACGGACACCAAATCAAACATTCTTGCTCTTTTACCCAAAGTCTCAGGCTTACTGTCGCTTTAGAGTTCCTTGATTTTTTTTTTTCCACATAAGATCTTGGCTCTACTTACTTGAACTGTCAGAGACTCCTTCCATGTGCATGGATATGTACAATCCTAGACTGTAAACTGACGATTTCAGTCAAGGCTGGACATAGATGACCAGAGGAATACAGGTACACTCAAAGATGCCACACCTCTTCTCTGAGGTCTAGAACTCTAAAAAACGATGTCTTCCTTTCCTACTGTCTTTGAGGACTATGTGTCCACTTGCATCCTACCTGAACTGACATACAAATAGGACCTGTCTGTTAGCTACACAATGAATATTGAGAACATGTCACTGTAGGGCCCCGTTCCTTTCATCTCCGACACAAACAAGGAGCTGGTGTTATAGTCTCAAGAAGTAGGCTGTCTTGGAGTAAGTGGACCTGCTCTCTTCTTTCTGACACTAGGGACATGACTTTTCTTGGTCCTTTTATTTTTGGGTGATTTAGGTGGGGGCCTTCTAGAGAGTGAGAAGGCTTAGCTCCCCCGCTCTGTGATTCGAAGGATTCCCTGCATTTTAAAGATGATCTATACAAACTGAAAGCCTTTCCTTGTTTCCTTATATTACCATTCCAGAGGTTCCCAAGGGTGTATCACTGCGTGCTTCAGGGTCACACTGTACCTATCTGTGAAATGGGAATAACTTTAGTATTTCCCATTCCTGGTCTATAAATATCCAATACATGGAATATATGTATTATGTATTATGAAACTCTATTTTTATAAGAGTTTCCTATTTTTCTATTAGTGTTGAGGACAAGAGGTAGAATTTAGTCACTCGTCTTTTGGGTAGGTACCCAAAAGCAAGCAGCTTTGAATCATGTTCAAGAATAGAAGGAAAAAGGCTCTTGGTTTTGTTGGTGGTTGTCTCTAACAGAGGCTATGTATGCCATACTGCACAAACCAGTTAGTTGTCTTTGGTTTTGATCTGGTCAGATGGCAATAATAGTAACAGAGAGGTGTGACAACCTGTTAGATCTTTCCCATAAAGAAGGCCTGAGCTTGGAGTCTTTAAGGGTAGACCAATAGGAAATGACAGCCATCTAGACACTTCCTGTATCTGTCAGTTAAACTTGAGTAGCTTCTGTATCCCCTGTTCATTCACCCATTCTATGGTATAAACTATATGCTTGGGACCATTGATAGCCCCTATTTCTTGGTCCCCATTCTATTGTAGGAAGCTTGTCTTTTTTTTTTTTTTTCAGTTAGGATCCCACTTACAACCCCACAGGGCTTCTTCTTTATGAAAACTACCTGCTGTGGTCCATGAACATCAGTTTTGAATAGTGCAAGACCAGAATTCAGCATCATTGACTCAAAGAAAGCTTTGTGTGACTGACCAAAATTCTATTAAGTCTCCACGGCACTCCAGTAACAAACATGATTTTGAAAACATGGAATTGGATTCACTATAAACCTAAAACAATCAACACATTTTGGTGCTAGCATGAATAGCCCTGAGAGAGAGAGAGAAGGGGCATACATATCGCAGGGGCTGGAGTCACAAAACCCAAGAGCCCTTCTGCCTAGGCTACCATAGGAGAATACTATGGACTCAGTCACTTACACAACAGAATTTGTCTTATTGTAAGTCAGCAAGTTATAAATCTCAGATCAAATTGCTTGCCTATGTAAAGCCTCATCTAGCAAGCATTTCTTCCTGACTTGCAGAGGGTCACATTCCTGCTCCATCCTCCTACAGTCTGTCCTGTCAGTGCCATGAACTAAGAACCTTGGATTTGCTTCTTCTTCTTATAGGAAATCTTCCCAATCCTGTAGCAGGTGCCCTGCCCTGGTATCTTCAGCTGACTTTAATCTATGTTTATACATTTTTACTTTTCTCTACGTATAAGTACTATTCTTGAAGTTGATTTGGAAGGGGACACAGTTTGAACATTAGTATAGCCAAGTGATTTTAACTTGGTGACATAATTTCTAAGGTGTAAATCTGACGAAAGTTTCCTTGGGGATGTTTTAAGTCACTCATATAAATGATTAAAATAGAGGAGGAAGGAAATATTAAGAAAGTTCAGTCACAGTTTAGGACGAAGAATAAACTCCCAACAAAAGTAGGAAAGCAAGCTTTAAATCATTTCATCTGTCTAGGAGGTCAGGGTTGAAGAGCTTACTGAGGTAATCCTGCAAGCAGCTACAGTCAGGTCCTAAGAGAGAGAGAGAGACTGCCCAGAATGTCACTGCCTTGATGTGACACTAAGGGAGCCATTTAGATCAAGACTGAGCTCCCCACTTTTCTCCCTAGGTCTTTTCCTATAGTTGTGGTCTGTGTTCTGTTTGTTGTGTATGTTTGAGTAATCTATCCCAGTGACATGTCTAATTGTGTACAGAGCCTTAACTGTTCTCGAGGCAGTTTATTATCTTGGTTTCAGTCCTGGCAAAAAAGTTCAGTCTCATTAAAGGCAAGAGATGTTTTCAGAAAACAAGATTTAAATATGTGTCCAGGCATTCTACCCAGTATCTGACAAAGGGAGGTAGGAAAAGGAAAACGGGAAGGTGACACATTCTCTGCTAAAGTAGAGACTGAGAGTCTGTAGGTAGCTATTTTGAGATGAGGACTTTTGGGTTAGAGAAGTAAGTACATATCATATTAAGGTGATACATGGAGAGAGGTTCTTTCCATTTTGGGAATCTTATCATCTTTGGAATAGTTCTAAATGCCATTTCTCCTGGGAAGACCAACTCTTTTGAAAACCTCACCAATAAGAGTGCCCAAATGACCCAGCTATACCCAGAAGATGCTCCACCATGCAATAAGGACACATGCTCCACCATGTTCATAGCAGCCTTATTTATAATAGCCAGAAACTGGAAACAACCCAGATGTCCCTTAACAGAGGAATGGATACAGAAAATGTGGTACATCTACACAATGGAGTTCTACTCAGCTATTAAAAACAGTGAATTTATGAAATTCTTGGGGAAATGGATGGATCTGGAGAATATCATCCTGAGTGAGGTAACCCAATCACAAAAGAACACACATGCTGTGCATTCACTGATAAGTGAATATTAGACCAGAAGATGGAAATACACAAAGTACAATCCACAAACTACAAAAAACTCAAGAAGAAGAAGACCAAAATGTAGCTACTTCATTCTTTCTTAAAAGGGGGAACAAAGTACCCATGGAAGGAGTTGCAGAGACAAACTATGGAGCAGAGACTGAAGGAAGGACAATCCAGAGACTGCTCCACCTTGAATTCTTCCCATATTCAATCATCAAATCCAGACACTATTGTGGATGCCAGGAAGTGCTGGCTGACAGAAGCCTGATATAGCTGTCTCCTGAGAGGCTCTGACAGTACCAGACTAATACAGAAGTAGAGGCTCACAGTCTTTCATTGGACTGAGTACAGGGTCCCCAATGAAGGAGCTAGAGAAAGGACCCAAGGAGCTGAAGGGTTTGCAGCCCCTTATGACAAACAACAACATTAATTAACTAGTACCTCAGAGCTCCCAGGGACTAAACCACCAACCAAAGAGTACCCATGGTGGGACTCATGGCTCCAGCAGCATATGTAGAGTAGAAGATGGTCAAGTTGGTCATCAATGGAGGAGAAACCCTTGGCCCTGTGAAGTTTCTATGCCCCAGTGTAGGGGAATGCCAGGGCCAGTAAGCAGGAGAGGGTGGGATGGTGAGCAAGGGGAGGGGGAAGAAGGGGGAGGGAATAGGGTTTTTTTTTTAATTTTTATTTTATTTATTTTTTCTTTTTTTTGGAGGGGAAAATGGGAAAGGAGATATCGTATGACATGTAAATAAAGAAAATATCTAATAAAAAAATAAATTAAAAACAGAAAAAAAGGAGTCTCAGGAATACTAGACAATAACTCTAGCACCAAGTCATATTCATAGCTCATTCTCTTTTTTCACTTTAGAAGTGAAGCTCTACTTAAGATCTTACTTATTATTTAAATATTGGAACAATTCCATATATAATTTATAAGTTATGTATTATTTATATTTTAATTATGTTATATTTATAATTATATAAATTAGCTTTGTTAAATCTAAATGTACATATCTACTTGCTCAAAGAATGTTATAAACTTGAACTCTTGTGTTCAAATGTGAACAAATGACCATCTTTATACTCTTCACTCATTGCCAATTCCTGTTACTATTAAATTAAAGTTACTCTTTAATTAACAAATATTAATTTTATATAATAATGTGCCTTCATGCATCTGTTAGATTTTTGTAATGAGAATTTTAGTTCAGGGTGAATTTTAATTCATACTTAAGCATATATATATGAATATATATAATATATTATATATATTAAGAATATATGTATATATTCTTATAATCAACAACAACAACAAAAGAATGCCCAAATGGAACGGAACAAGATTGACACTAGACTTCACTATACACAAAGAACAATGTGTGTCCAAGTTAAGCTTGGACAGGAAGTCTTCCCCAGAAGAGAGACTAGGCATTGGTTGTCTAACACCAAATGTTGATTTCTGATAGCATGCACACAATTAATATTATAAGGACTTAACAGGTTCTATTTAGAAATTTATGTATATATACATAAATATGTATATGTGTGTGTGTGTGTGTCTGTAGGGTACTTATGCCAAGGCATGCATACAGAGGTCAGAGGACAGCACAGCATTAGGCACTGGTCTTCACCTTGTTCTTTTGAGGTTGAAAGCCAAGTGCTTTCTACCTCCTCAGTAGGTACTAGGTACTAGGATTCAACCCTGTTCCTTATGGTTGTTTGGTGAGCAGTTTACCCACAGAGCCATCTGCCCAGCCCATTTTAAATCTTCAAGGAAAGCAGTTGTAAGTCTCCCCTGCCCCTTTGACATGGTATTTCAGAGCTTATGGAGCGTGGTGGGAGATTGGGGACCGATGAAAGAGTGGCCATGAATGCTGGCAGTTTGCAGAAAAACACTATCAGTCCTCCCTTCTCTAGGCTTCAAGTAATGGAAGGAAGATGCCCCCAAAATGTCCTTGATGTGCCAACTTGGAGAAGAGACAGGGCATGTCATCCCTGACATTGAAAGGTTCCTGAGTGTGGAGAGCTCTTGGTTTCTTTTTCTAGGAATTTGACAGGAATTTGACATTGGGCTAGAACAAGGAAGAAGGCTCAAGATGAAGACAGCTGAGGAATGTGTTCTTTGTATCTTGATGGGCCTTGTTATGACCCTGAATACAGTAATCATGGGACCTTTGTTTATGCTTTGTCTGTTCCTTAAGTACTTTGTTTATGCCTTGTTTGTTCCTTGACTACTTGGTTTATGCCTTAGGACTGACCATATTCTTTGCATGTCCCTAGAATGGTATAAAAGCAGACTGGATAAAAATAAACCCACTTCAGCTTTAGAGCTGGCTGGAGTCAAGTTATAGTGTTGTGTAATTGTCTTTTCTTTCTTTACTACTCCCTCCCTCCCTTGAGGCTCTGTTGACTGACTGAGCTGGCTTGGTCACCTGAGTCTATGGCCCAGTGATCCTTGGGCTTGTGTCCCTCAGTTCACTAGTCCATTCCCATTTCCAGAGTGCTTTTTCGTTTCCAAGGAAATGTCTCTTTCTCATCAATGTCTTTGGACAAATGTCTCTGGTCCAATTCATTGATGTCAGACAAAAATATCTGGGTATTTCAACAGCATCTCAGGGAAAGTTTGGCAGTTATTCCTGGACTCTAGTCTCTACCTATAACATTTGATAAGCCAGGCTAGACAGGGACAAAATGGTAAGAAATTTCTGGTCTTTCTCTCTGTGTCTGACTATCTGTCTGTCTCTGTCTCTCTGTCTCTGTCTCTCTCTCTCTCTGTGTCTGTCTCTCTGTCTGTCTCTCTCTTTCTTCTCTCTCTCTTTCCCCCTCTATCATCCCCCACTCTATTTTTTTTAATTCTCTCTCTGACTCTGTCAGTTGGGAGTACATAGGTTCTTGCCTCCACAGATAAACACTAAGAACATCACACATGTTAAACATGAAGAATTGACTCTTCAATAGTGTGTGTGTGTGTGTGTGTGTGTGTGTGTGTGTGTGTGTGTATGTGTGTGTTGGTTTTATACTCAGAAGCCTGGTAATGGAGGTCATTAACAACCTAGTATTTTGTGTTCTCTGTGGAGCCGGAACACATTAAGCTCATACGGCAGGACCAGAGGTGGCTAAAAGCATAGGTAACCTTTGCTTTATTTGTATGGTCAGAGGCTCCTCCAAGCTCACACAACCAGGGCTGGAAGTGGTAATAGTCCAAATGACCTCTTTACTATCTGTATGACTGACAAGACACCAGCTCCTTCCCTAGGCCCTGAAGCTACTATATGAAGCCTATCTCTAGAACTAATCCTCTTGAAAGAAGTCACATGTACTTTGAGTTGAGTTTTGATGTAATTATACCCCATAATACTTCCGTGTGCACACAGGATTGGATTACACCAGGAAACATTTTTCCATATTGTCTGTGCTTAAATATATTTACAACAACAGTGCCAGGTTAGACACTAGAAGTTTGAACCAACATTGGCTGAATTATGTTTAACCAGATTTCCTTCTTGCTTCATAGAGACAATAGCTCTGTTGGCCATGGCATTCTCAGACACCTCAACATTCCCTAGTATGCTCTATCTCTGTATCTGTATTTGCTCCTCTCTTTCTCTCTCTCTCTCTCTCTCTCTCTCTCTCTCTCTCTCTCTCTCTCTCTCTCTCTCTCATAACCAAATTCATGGTTATTCCTTCTTTTCCAGAGCACTTTAAAATGATGGTCAGGCTTCTGTAGGAAGATTAATCCTGGTCCAGGGGCATCAGATTCAATCAGGCTTTTCTTTGCATTCCCCGGCTATAGCATCCCACAGTTGGAATTAGAGATTGTACTTGCACCTTATGGGAAATAAAGACATTCTCAGGACAGCTAAGAACACTCTGAAAACTGGACAGCAGTAGCCCAGGAAGATCTGCCTTGACTGGGAGCCTCACCAGGATCTTTCTGGGGACCTGTGCCTTGAGGTGGAGGTACATGCGCTTGTGCGTAAGTGCCTGCTCTACCTTTCCAAACTTCTTGACATGGTATTATGTCCCATGGATGCCCTTCCTGCTACTGTCACACAGTAGTTCTTATTCCTGAAATGACTGGGGGGGGGGGCTCTGAGATGAGGATTCTGAGCATCCCACTCTTGGTTTACCCCCATTTGAGGCTTCCTAGCTAGGCTCCTTCTGGAGGAATTGACTTCAGAAGGGCAATGCGGGTAGGGAGACCCCCCAGGCTCAGGGGGTCAGAGTTCAGCTGATCCCCCGGTCTCAAAGGGCAGGATGCTCTTTTTCCTTGTTAGTTATATGCTCCATTCCTCTGTTCAATTGCAAAAAGCAGATGCTCCATAGCTGGCTTCCATATTCAGCCTCAGGGTGCGATGCAGGGCGCTCCATGCACTGTCCATTAAATTTGGAACCACTGGTTGGTGGTCCTGTATCCCATTACCTTCTTGGTGATGTGTGGAGCCCTTGTTTCGGGGATAGAACGTTTACGCACCATACCCCAAGCCTCAGTTGCATGCCCACCAAGTCTCTGGGTCTCAACTTGCTCTACCTTACCAAACTTCCTGGCATGGTTTTATATAACACATTTTCATATATATTTAGTTTCTTGGCAAACAGTTTTTCATACCGCTTGTCAGAGAGAATAGAATTTACACATTTTTGTTTCTTAATCCTGGGAGAGAGAGAGAGAGAGAGAGAGAGAGAGAGAGAGAGAGAGAGAGAGAGATGTGTCCAGGGTATTGGTTAAGCCAGCCAGGGATGGGCAAGATAGCACCTGGGAACAGAAAGCTTGAGCAGCATTTCAAGAGGTCTTTGTGGGGTAGGATGGTACACCCTAAAGACAATGGGGCTCAGAGGTCAGAAGAAGCACACTCTAACCTGCTGCTCACTTTTAGGGCACCAAGTGGGTGCTGGTGGTGCCTAATTTCATTCCAGAGGGGCCTGTTTGATAATTGTCTCTGTCTATAAGATGAGCATGCTAAATGCTCCGCCAGGTATTTGTTGTGAGACAGCCTTAAAAATCAAAACAACTCAAACAACAACAACAACAACAACAAATCAAAACAAGCTTCCAGTCACACATCCAGCACCAGGAACACAGCTTAGTGGGAGCATTAAGCAAAATTCCTGGACCCTCAGGGCAATTGACATCCTTGTTCCCCATCAGCAGTAGAAAGAGAAGCTAGAGGCAAAGTCAGAACTGGCCACAAGCAAATGTCTGTGTCCTGGGTTCCTTCAGAGTGGAGAGCAGGGGAATGCCTTACCCCATGGTGGCTCTGAAGGTGGCAGCTCTTCTCTGGGTTTTCAGCAGAGCAGGACACCTCAGAAACCTGCCTGGACTCTGCTCTCTTGCAGGCTCTCACACCAACTGCTAGCTCAGGCTTTTAAACACTGGAGTAGCTCTGGGAGCTGGGGCTATGCTCTATGCAATCAGCAGGGGGAAACTGAAACTGAGAATGGAAAGTGAAACTAAAGCCTGCAGATTACCTTCAGGGACACAGTGGAATTCGCCTTCCTGCTCTCTCCACTGAAATCCATGGGGGAGAAGGTTCTGAAACCTTCTTCGGATTGACATGCCCGATCCAGACTGCTGTCCAGAGACTCTATCTGTTAGGTAGGGGCTGATGGAGGGGATGCAGTTATGATGGAAACCAGACTGGCATCTTCAGAAGCAGTGTTGTTCTTTATTCCAAGCAACTGAAGGTCTGCAGCCCCTCCTTGGAAGTGAGACTTGCCCATGTGGCACTAGGGGGTCACTTCTTAGGAAGTGATAGGATGGCAAAGGGGAAGTTTGGGACGGGAAGAGTGAGTTGTCCTGCAGTGTGGAAATGGAAGATACCAGCTGGTGGTGTGTGTGTGTGTGTGTCCTTAGCATCCTCCACAGGTGTCATCATTCACATGTACTGACTGGTCCATAGCTTCCCAGACTACCTGAAGCTTTAAGAGTTAAGCCTTTACAAACTAGGACAGTTTCTCAGAGCCTAGAGCAGTGGAGCCATGCTTTGTGTTAACTTCTCCTGAGGTGACTGTAAAGGGTTCTTTCCACCAATCATAGTCATATAAACAAAAGCCAGACATGGAATCCCTAAAAGGTTATGGTTATTCAGAGCCGTGGCACTATCCCACTCTAAAAAGGCTAATAGCAGGCTGGAGAGATGGCTCAGCGGTTAAGAGCACTGACTGCTCTTCCAGAGGTCTTGAGTTCAATTCCCAGCAACCACACAGCGGCTCACAACCATTTGTAATGGGATCTGATGCCCTCTTCTGGTGTGTCTGAAAACAACTACTGTTGGCATTCTGTCTGAATTCCACCCCTACAGTTCCTGGCAGCAGCCAGGTATGCTCACTCTACAGTTACCTGGCAACGGCCAGGTACTCCTGACCCACTATAAAAGGGGATGCTGGGCCCATCCTCTCTCTCTTACTCTCTTGCCTCTCTTTTTCTCTTGCCACCCTCTTGCCCCCTTTCCCACTCCCTTCACGTGGCCATGGATGACCCCCACTTCTCTATTCTCTCCTTTTCTCTGCCTTTCTGTGCCTCTGCTACCCTCTTAACTCCCCTCCCCGTACCCTCATTAAGCTTTATTCTATACTATACTGTTGTGGGGCTGGTCTCTCAGGGGAAGGGATGCTTCAGCATGGACCCTCTGAGGCACCCTTTTCCCCCATGCCCACCAGAACATATTCTTACAGCTCTTTCTCTTTTTATGATCACAACAACTACAGTGTGTTCATACACATAAAATAAATACCTTTTTTAAAGGATAGTAGCAATCTAGGGAACTATAGATAGTGGGGATCCCATTGTTTCAGGTTGTTGTCTTGGTTAACCTGTAATCTCAGCCCTCATTGGTGTGTAGTTCCTTATCCTGGCCTTTGTTTTCTGGGTCCTCAAATACAGTTCATGCTTCTCACCTCCAAATATTAAAAACATTGAAAGGACTTAAACATCTACTTTCATCTCCTTGCTATCATGCTAACCTCTCCTGAGAGTTCTCCTTGACCAGGCAGCTACAACCCTAATCCCCAGTCAGCTGACACCAACACAGGAGGTGGCCCTCTGGCCACTTTCTCCAGTAAAGTTTAATTTTGGAGAACCTAGAGGCATGTGCCAGTGAGGTGACTAGGTATATGTTAGAGAGTTAAAGAGCTTGCTATCGAGCCTGACTCCTGGCTTCAGTCCCCAGAATCCATGCTGGCAGGAAAGAGCTAAATCTAGGGTGTTATACCATGACATCACACAAATGCCGAGACACATAGGCACCGCCCCACAGGCACACTAACAAAAGCTCAGTCGAACACATACACACTCACCCCCACACACAGCTGTTTCACTGAAAGATAGTATTAATACATTTAAGAGGGGAGACAGGGTGGAAAGGATTGTGTTAATGAGGCTCTTAACTCAAAATTGCCTTTTTTGATTTTCTTTTTTTTCTTATTTATTTATTTATTTATTTATTCATTCACTTTACATTCTGACTGCTGTCACCTTCCCCCCATGACCATTCTTTCTTCCTTGTCTCCTCTGAGAAGGGAACCCCTCCATACACACACTCCCCTATGGATACTACCCGCCATGGCCCATCATGTTGCAGCAGGACTAGGAGCATCCTCTCCCATTGAAGCCAGACAAGGCAGCCCTGCTCGCAGAAGGAGACTGAAAGGGAGGCAACAAAGTCAGAGTCAGGCCTTGCTTCAATTGTAGGGGGACCCACATGGAGACCAGGCTGCACATCTGCTACATATGTGTAGGAGGCCTAGGTCTAGCCCATGCATGCTCCCTGGATGATGGTTCATTCTCTGTAAGCCCCCATAGGTCCAGGTTAATTGACTTCTTGTGGTGTCCTTGATCCCTCCTGCTTGCTCAGGCCTTCCCTCACTCTTCCACAGGACTCCCTGAGCTCCGCCTGATGTTTGGCTCTGGATCTCTGCATTGGTTTCTCTCAGCTGCTATATGAAGCTTCTCCAGAGACAGTTCTGCTAGGCTCCTGTGTGCAAACCTAACAGAGTATCATTATTAGTGTCAGGGATTGGCTCGCTCCTATGAGATGGGTCTCAAATTGGGCCAGACATTGGTTGGCTCTTCCCTTAACCTCTGTTCCATCTTTATTCCTGCACATCTTGTAGGCAGGACACACTTTTTTCCCTTGTTTAGCTAATACTTTTTTTTTTAAAAAAAAATTTTATTGGTTATTTTATTTATTTACACTTCAGATGTTATCCCCCTTCTTGGTTTCCCCTCTCTGCCCTAGCATTCCCCTATGCTGGGGCATCAAGCCTTCACAGGAACAAGGGCCTCTCCTCCCATTGAGGCCAGATAAGGCCATCCTCTGCTTTATATGCAGCTGGAGCCATAAGTCCCTCCATGAAGGGGGAAAAAGGGCGGGTTCAGGTATTAGAGGAGATGGGGGAGATGTACAGAGAGTCAGGAAATTGAAAAGAGGTATGTAGCAATGGGGGATGGGGAACTGGGGGGTAGCTACCAGAAAGTCTCAGATGCCAGGAAAGCAAGAGGCTCCCAGGCCCCAACGGGGATGACATTAGCTGAAATACCCAACAAAGGGGAGAAAGAACCTGAAGAGACCATATCCTGAGGTTTGATATGGCCCCTGGTTGAGGTATGGAGCCACCCATCCATCTCAAAAATATTAACCCAGAATTGCTCCTGTCTAAAGAAATACAGGGACAAAGAATGGAGCAGAGACTGAAGGAAAGGCCATCTAGAGACTGCCCCACCTGGGGATCCATCCCTTATACAGCCACCAAACCCAGACACTACTGTTGATGCCAAGAAATGCTTGCTGACAGGACCCTGATATAGCTGTCTTCTGAGAGGCACTCCCAGAGCCTGACCAATACAGATGCAGATGCTCCTAGCCAACCATCAGACTGAGCACAGGGACCCCAAGGGAGTAGTTAGGGGAAGGACTGAAGGAGCTGAAGGGGTTTGCAACTTCATAGGAAGAACAACAATATCAACCAACCAGACTTCCCCCTTACCACCCTGCCACCCCGCCCCAGACCTCCCAGAGACTAAGCCACCAACCAAAGAATGCACATGGAGTCAAGACACATTTTGAATTGAAGGATTTGTGGGTTTTCTAGTGTCCCCCTCTCTCTACTGGAAGTTCCTCCTTGCTCCAGGAGGTGGCAACATTGGCCTCTATATTCCCTGCTGCTAGAAATCTCAGCTAGAGTCACTCCCATAGACTCTTGGGGCTTCCCCTATCCCACGTCTCAGGCTCTTCATAAAGATGCCTCACCATCAAAGATTTCCCTTCTCTATTCCAGCCCCCTAGCTCTACCTCCCCACACCTTATCCTCAGCTTAGTTCCCCTCCCTATACCCTCCTCCAACCAGCTCCTTTCCTCTATCCACCTCCAATGTTTATTTTCTCTTCCCTTCTGAGTGAGATTTAAGCATCCTTCCCTGGGCTATTCCTTGGGTCTGTAGATTGTAGCATGGTTATGTTGCACTTTATGGCTAATATCAACTTACAAGTGATATGTTTTATACTGTTCATGTGTTTCTGGGTCTGGGTCACCTTACTCAGGATGATATTTTCAATTTCCATCTATTTGCCTGCAAGTTACATGCTTTCTTTGTTTTAAATAGCTGAGCATACTGTGCATTGTGAAAATGCACCACATTTTCAGTATCCATTCTTCAGTTGAGGGACATCTATGTTGTTTCCAGTTCGGGACTATTGCAAATGAAGCTGCTGTGAGCATGGTTGAGCAAATGTCCTTGTGGTATTTTGGAGCACCTTTTGGGTGTACACCCAGAAGTGATATAGCTGGGTCTTGATGTAGATCCCCTCCTAATTACATGAGGAGCTGCCAAAATTATTTCCAAAGTAGTTGTACAACTTCACACCCCCACCAGTAATGGGGGAATGTTTACCTTGCTCCACATTCTAGTCAGCATGAGCTGTCACTTGAGTTTTTGATCTTAGCCATTCTGATGAGTGTATGATGTGTTTAAGTGTGTCACTATGGCTGTTGACTTTAAGACCCTCATTCTAGTTGCCTGGAAATCAGTATTCTGCTAGAAGTCTTCAGATGAAGAGATAGAACTCCCAGGTCTGCCTGCACCATGCCTGCCTATATGCTGCCATGTTCCTACCTTGATTGTAATGGATTGAACCTCTGAACCTGCAGGTTAGCCCTAATTAAATGTTCTTTATAAGACTTGCCGTGGTCATGATGTCTGCTCACAGAAGTAGGTACCAGGAGTGGGGTATTGCTGTGATAGGCTTGACCATGCTTTTGTTTGGAAGAATGTGAATTTGGGGACTTTTGATTTGAGAAGCAGAGGAATGCTTTAAATGGGGCTTAATGAGCTATCCTAGTAGGAATATGGAAGACTTTGTTACTGAGAGTGGTTTGAATTATACAGACCTGGCCCAAGAGGATTCAATATGTGGCCTAGAGACAGTTTTTGTGGTATTTTGGTGACAAATGAAGCTACTTTTTACCCTTATATGAAGAATCTGCCTGAGGCTAAGGTGAAGAGACTCAGATTAATTGCACTGACAAAAGAAGTCTCAGAAACACCCATCATAGACTTTATTTACAGGTAAAGTGTCATGAAGAACATTGTGTACAAGCATAGCAAGCTGAGAAAGGAAAAATATAAGATATATGGTACAAGTGTTAAAGGGGCACCATGAAGTGAAATGGAGCTGAATCCTGCATTCAAGGATATTCAATTGAATTAAGGGATAGTGATCTTGGGACAAGATCCCACCCAGCTAAGTTTAGGTCCAGGCATGGTAGTACAAGCCTTAATTCCATGAGGCACAGACAAGCAGATCTCTAAGTTCAAAGCCAGCCTAGAACAGAGCAAGTTCTCAGTGAAGAAAAACTTAAATCCAGGCTTGATGGTCCACACTTTTCATCCCAGTGCTTAGAAGACAGGCATGGAAATCTCTGAGTTCAAAGTCAGTCAGTCTACAGAGCAAGGTCCAGGACAGCCAAGCTCAGCCAGTGAGGGAGTTGGAAAACATAAAGCTGGTGATAATGTAATAGAACAAGGGGGCCATGTTCCAGCCACAGCAAGCAGCAGAACTCAGTAGTTTTGGCCACATGGCTCTCTGGCTTTTGAGTCCAGAATAGAAGGGACTACTGGGACAATTGATGCTGGTTATGTGAAGCTAAGAAATTAGTAGTGATTAAGAAGAGACTAATATCACTGAGGCAAAATCTTCTGGGAAGTGTTTTCTGAGAGAACAAAGAAGCTGTATTCAAGAGATAGCCAATGATTTACCTTGTGCTGCAGCTGTACTTGGTAATGTGTAAGAGTCACCCAGGTGGTACTGGTTTTGAAGGCATGAAGGGGTCATGAAAAGCAGCTGAAGCTTGGCACTGTGAGAGGCCCTAGAAGGCCATTGGAGAAGGTGCAGCCTCAGTTGCAGTTGATGGCCCAGGACTGAATGGGTCATGCAAAGGAGTTGAAGCTTGACACCATGAAAAGAGCCTATGAGAGGCTATTTGTGAAGCCTAGTTGCAGCGGAAGACCCCAGCATATTAGAGATGATTGTATCATGGGATGATCACCAAGAATAGCAGGAGCTTAGAGTACTACAGAGGGAAAGCCTGGAGAAGTGACGCCAGCTCTTAGGAAGAGCCCAGAAATTCATGTGTGGATCCCAGGCATTGAAACAAGAAGCAGTAATGTTGAAGTTGACTTGGAGACCCCAAGATGTTCAAGATGCCAGAGCTGTGAGCTATCTGCTGAAGAAAGCTGCTAACAGGGAGTGGAACCAGATCAGGAGAAAGAAGTTTGTTGCAGTCAAGAAAGATGAAAAAGGAATTGGAGATCTGAAGACTGCTTTAATGTCAGACATGGAGATGCAGAGTTTGGAGTTTGCCCAGCTGGTTTCCTGTCTTGTATTGGGGATTATAGTTAAGTGATTGGATGAATCTCAGGAAAGACTTTGAACTTTGGACTTTTAACATTGTTAAGACTGCTATAGACTACAGGGACTTTGGAAGTTGGACTAAATGTATTTTGCATTATATTATGTTTAGGTATGCCCCACATAGACTCATATGTTTGAACAAGACTATGGGGGCTAGGGAGTAGAATGAATGTGATGATTTCTATATGGTTGGCTCAGGGAGTGGCATTATTAGAAGGTGTGGCCCTATTAGAATAGGTGAGACCTTGTTGGAGTAGGTGTGTCATGGTGGGTGTGAGCTTTAAGACCCTCATCCTAGCTGCCTGGAAGCCAGTATTCTGCTAGCAGTCTTCAGATGAAGATGTAGAACTTTCAGCTCTGCCTGCACCATGCCTGCCTGGATGCTGCCATGCTCACACCTTGATGATAATGGACTGAATCTATGACTCTGTAAGCCAGCCCTAATTAAATGTGGTTCTTTAAAGACTTGCCTTAGTCATGGTGTCTGCTCACAGCAGTAAAACTGTAACGAGACAGTTGGTACAATATTTTCCCATTCTATAGGCTCCTGTTTTGTCCTATTGACAGTATTCTTTGCCTTACAGAAGCTTTTCAGTCTCATGAGGTCCCATTTACTAATTGTCGTTCTTATTGCTTGAGCTATTGTTGTTCTGTTCAGGAATTCGTCTCCTGTATCAATGTATTCAAGACAGTTCCTCACTTTCTTTTCTATTAGATTTAGTGTCTGATTTTAGGTTGGGCTTGAGCTTTGTGCAGGGTGATAAATATGGGTCTATTTGCATTCTTCTACATGCAGACATCCAGTTAGGCCAGCACCATTTATTGAAGATGCTTTCTTTTTTCTATTATATGACTTTGGCTTCTCTCTCAAAAAATCAAGTGTCAGTACATATGTGGGTTTATTTGTGAGTCTTTGGTTCTATTCCATTGATCAGCATGTCTGTTTTCATGCCAATACCATGTAGTTTTTATTTCTATTTCTCTATAGTGTAATAGAAATAGTGAAATCGGGGGCTTGATACCTCCAGAAGTTCTTTTATCATACAGGATAGCTCTAGCTATCATAAGTGTTTTGTTTTTCCATATGAAGTTGAAAATTGCTCTTTCATGTTGAGGGAAATATTAAAAATCATCACTCTACAAACTCTCTTGCCCTGTCAGTACTGGCTAGCCACAACACTATGTCCTGTTGAGGTCCTTTATTCTCTCCCAGCTATCAAAACATCTCGCTTACATGCAATGCTCCACACACCCCACAATCAGTCATCTAGCGCCTAGTTACCAGGTAGAAACATGACTCTTAAGGCTTAATTATCCAATCAGGCTTATATATCAATAAGATCACAATTTACAAGATGCCAATACAGTAATTTCAGAGCCAAAATGATAAAGATAATGCTTTAACCCAATTATTCTAACCTTGTGAAATCCTTAGCTACTTGTGGCTGTTTAAAACTACGCTGGGTCTGGATCGTCTTCCTGTTCATCTGCCTCCATGTTGATTTCTCTTGCTTCTCCTCTGACCTTCGACCTCCTCACTCCTAAACCTCTAGCCACACCTCCCTATTCTTGTCCAATCACAGACCTGTCACTGCTCTAATATGATTGAATAGAGAAAATGCTGCAACATTTTCAAGATCTGTAAAAATATTGTGTTGAAATGTTCATGGGAGTTACATTGAATCTGTATGTTGCTTTTGGGAAAATGATCAATTTTACTATATTAATCCTACCAATGCATGAGTCTGGGCAATCTTTCCATCTTGTGATATCTTCAGTTTCTTTCTTCAGAGACTTGAAGTTCTTGTCTTATAGGTCTTTTACTTGTGTTGTTATTGATACGCTAAGATATTTTGTATTATTAATGGCTATTGTGAAGGGTGCTATTTCCCTAATTTCTTTCTCAGACTGTTTATTGTTTGTATAAAGGAGTGCTACTGATTTTTTTTTTTTTGAGTTAAATTTGTATCCAGCTACTTTTCTGAAGGTGTTTATCAGCTGTAGGTGTTCTCTGGGAGAAACCCTGGGGTCAGTTATGTATACTATTATAACAACTGAGAATGGCTATACTTCGCCTGCCTTTTGGGTTCAATCCCCAGAATCCATGATGGAGGGAGAGAACTAACTCTAGAGGGGTGTACTGTGACCTTTACACAAATGCATTGTGTATACAATGGCATCTTCACACTCACATTCACATACATACATGCTCACACACACATATTCACATACATATACAAGGATATACTCACACATACACTCACACATGCACTCACATACATATACACACTTACCCACATACACACTCAGACACATACACACTTTCACACATACTTTCATGCATATACATACTCACACTGACACTCACATACATGTACACATATTCATCCACATATATATTCACACACATATGCATTCTCACACACATACACACTCACACACACACAATACACACTCTTACAAATACTTACAAACTTATACACACTCACACACATACTCACATACATCCACAGTTGCCACGGACCGGGATTTCTCGCGGGGTCCCTGTTCCGCGGGACAAGGGATTCTGGCCAGGTGGGCACGGGATTCGGCTTTGACAAACAGACTACACACGGGTGGTGTAAAATCTGAGTGTATTTTTCAAATATGGAGTCAGGTTTAAATAGTCCATACAGAAAGGTTTGAAAAAGTCAGATGGTACAATGATCAAAATACATCAAAACAAAGTACAGGTACAGAGCTCTATGTTAGGAACACAATGAGTCAGGCAGTAAAGTAAATACATGTTAATTTAGCAGGAACTAAACAAGGATTACAATCTGAAAGAAAGCTTAGCTCTGACCAGAATCACCTGGCTTCTAAAAAGCAGATAACAGCTCCTCTTCAGCTCCTTGCTATGGCTACAGGCTGGGTGGGCCCAGGTAAGCTTTTCAACTAAGTTGCTTTTCTGGGCCAGAGGGAGCTAGCCCCAGGAAACACCTGCTAGGCCAGTTCCTAGGAGTGATTCAGCTGCAAATCTAATATGGCCTGCCTAAGTTAACTAAGAATGAGGATTTCACCTGATCTTGCCCTGGGATAGTTTGCTCATTCTGTAAGCTTTTATGCCTTACAATGCTGGAGGCTATTAGTATGAATGACTTAACATTCCAAGCCAGGGTTTGACTAGGAAGTTGGAACATTGATGAAGGTCAGAAAGCAAAGTCCGAATTTTCTTTTGTTAGCTGTGAAGAAATGATATCTTGGTGAGTTCCTAGCACACAAGTACGAAGACATATCTGAGCCATCTCTGAGTTTGGGGTGCCAGGTGTCAATGCGGAGGCAGGAGACTGACTTTCCTTGAAGTTTTCACCTCAAATACCGCCATCACGCAAGTGTGCGTGGCACACACTCACATACATCCACACTCACCCACATACATATTCGCATACATACTCACATATATGCACACTCACACATATATACACTCTCTTACACACACTCCTACACATACACACACACACTCACACACATATACACTCTTACACACACATATATGTCACATACCTCACACAAAACAGTAATAGTGATTTAAGTGTGCTGAAAGGATCAGATTTAATAAGATTTTATTCAAGATTGGTTTATCTCTTGGTTTAAATCTGCCTCTCTTTGAGCAATGGGTAGATCTTATTTGCTAATGCAGCTGCCTAGAATCCTCACATTCCTGTGTCTCTGATAAGAGAAATCTGTTGATTCACTACATTGTGCTCATATGGAATTTCTCTGGTGTGTCAGTGTCTTCCATATGGGATCAATAAACATCTATTTCCCCAGGAAAAGTGATATAACAGAAGACCAACACTTGAAAATGAGTTACAGCCGGGCAGTGGTGGCACATGCCTTTAATCCCAGCACTTGGGAGGGAGAGGCAGGCGG
>NW_022196904.1:165627342-165629346 GCF_008632895.1 Mastomys coucha | reverse complement strand
TTACAGGCAGTGTAGATTCTTTCTATTATATCACAGGGATTTCCTTCCTTTGGCTGTAAGCCCCTGTGGGGGGTTGAATAAAAATGGCCCCCATAGGCCCATAGGGAGTGGTATACATTTGGATGTATAGCTTTGTTGGAGGAAGTGTGCCACTTCACAGCAATAGAAACCCTAACTAAGACTGTCCCCATCTACTGGGGTGTTGTTCATCACTGCTTATGCTTTTCAACTCAAGGGATGCTGACATGGACATCCGTATATCCCACACAGCGCCTGGAAAGCAACTGGCTAGAGATAGCCCCATTCGCTCCCTTCCTTAAGTCTAGCCACCCCTACCGTCCTTTTTCAGTAAGTAATTCGCAAATCCAACCCATTGTCAATTGGGAGTGCCGGTAAAAATCTCTGATAAACATGCCAACCTTAAATATTATTTATTTAATCTTTTATTTGTATGTGTATATGTGTGTGCCTGCATGAGTTTATGTGTACCACATGCATGGAAGAGACTATGGGGGCAAGAAGAGGGGTTTCTCTGAAACTGGAGTTGCAGATGGTTGTGACTGCCATATGGGTGTTGGGAGCTGAGCCAGATCCTCTGCATGAGCAGTAAGGGCTCGTAAGCACTGTGTCACCTCTCTGACACACTAGCTGGAATCCTCACCATGAAAATCAAGTTGAGTGTTTAACTGAATGTCAGAACCAGCATTGTACAATTCTGTAAAATTGCAGAATTGTATAAATAGCTTGAATAAACTTGGGGACTGGCTATCATGATGTACAAACTCAGAAGGCTTGTTTGTTTCAATTTCAATACATTTGTGAGGCATCTGTATTATAAATTCCATGGGTATGGGAAAGAACTAAAACTTCTGCTTTTGTATTCTGTAGCGATGCCCTGGCCAGAGAGGAGACATTTCGAAAGACCATTATGTCTCCACTTTGTTTACTAGGCAGTTGAAAGCAGAACCCTAAAACAATGGGTACAAAAATTCTTTGGTGGAAGAAGTGAGACTAAAAGGCTTTGGTACTGGAGCATCAGAGGAAGAACTTGCCTCACATGGAGAGATTTCCTCCCATCTCGTCACCCCATTTCACAGTTAGATTTACACAATCTGTTTCCAGGTTTCTGTTTCCTCTTTTCTATAAAATTGTAACTCTGCTGCTGGGAAGGGTCAAGGAAAATAAAAGTGATTCTCTTCCCGACCTAACCAAACTGTAAACAAATAAACCTGTCTTCCCTTTCTAGTTTCTGCTTCTTAGTTTCTCTTCATTAAAGGAGACAGTGGACTTTATAGATTCAGGTACCTGATAGCAGTTTGGACACAGCCAAGAGGCCAGCACCTGGCTAACTGATGCCTGTGGTCACAATGTGGGGACTTTTCTAGCTGGTTGGCATGCTATTCTGATTGCCTAACTCTTAGGTATCAGTTGCCTATGAATGTCTAATGGTAAAGAGAAAGTGATTTTTGGTTTTAAGCCATTCTTTTCTGTGAAAAATAGTCTTAGTTGTTTGGCTTTCTCATTTGGACAGTTCCGATGAACTCTTGAAGTTAAGACCTTGCTATGTTTTGGACCCTACATGCCAAATTGTAAGGACAGTGTTTTTGAAACACTCCTCAGTAGGAAGGCTCGAACTGGAGGCTGAGCAGCGGTCACTTAGTTCTGTGACTGGGAACTTACTCAGTTTTGGAGAGTGCCCATTTTGATTTTCATCAGAGCCTAGTGTGACATCTGTGTGTTTAGATTTTGGTTTAACCCTATCTCGTGTTTGAGGTGTGATGCTCACTTGAATTCCCCTTGGGTTGCTCTGCAGTGCCAGCTGGTATAAGATCATTCATTTGTCACCCACAGGTGACCTCAAATAAACTTGGGGGATTGGGGATTGATGTACAAACTCAGAAGGCTAAGGTTCTTAGAAAACTTGTTTGTTTGTTTTGATTTCAATACATTTGTGAGGCATCTGTATTATAATTTCCTTAAGGAAATTTTTAGGAGATTGTTTTT
>NW_022196904.1:165620574-165627332 GCF_008632895.1 Mastomys coucha | reverse complement strand
TTAATGATGTAAAAGCACATTGATTTAATGCAGCTGCCCGTGTCTATGATAATTGACATAATGAGGGCAGAAATTTTGGTGGCTGAGGCAATGGTTCCATTAAAGGTCTATCTACATGAGGGTCTCACAGACTTAGAGATGAGATATTTATGGTCTACGGACTTGTGTGCTTAGCCGCACAGAGCTTCTGAACACCAAAGACATTGATTGAGTCTTGCATTCTTTCTGAGCCAGCCTTTCCTGCTGTGGCTGCTCTTTTTCTCACTACTCTGCTAAAATACCTGTCAAAAGCAGCTTAAGGGACAAGGAGTTTATCTCAGCCGCCAGGTTGAGTGTTGAGAGCATCATGGTAGACTCTCCAGGCACAGCTAGCACAAGGGCTTGGGGATTTAGTTTCACAATAAGGAATAAGATAGTATGCATTATCTTATTTTCACTAGGGAATATAAAGCCCAGCCAGGATTAATATACATTGTATTTAAAAAGTACACACAATTCTCTTCTCTGCTTTGATTTGAGATAATACGTTTCAAAAAAAATAGTTCTTTCTCCAAAGTAAGCTAGCCTTCAAGGAAATGTCTTCACCCTACTCTTTGTGGTTGTACTGTTTACTAAAGGCAAGATAGGGAGTTAACCCATGTTCCAACAAACAACGGTGTTATGTTCCAATACATCAGTTACATGAATGCCCTTCCCCTCTTAGGCCTTACTTGCTCCCCTGGCTGAGGTATGACAAAGCCACTTCAAGCTTCTTATATGACCATTCAGTCCACAGTCCTATTTGTCCATCTACTCAGACAGAATGCAGTGCTAGCACACTTCACTTGACCAGAGTTCTCTTCTCCCACAAACATTCTGAAATAGTAATTGACCTTAGGGCGAGGCAAACACTAAGACTATCAATTCCTCCCAAAGTTGGCCGGCCAAAGGAAGGCTCCCCACAACGTTTACTCTTCCTGCTTCTCAGCTCTGTGCTTTCGTCCAACTGAAAGGATAGCCTGACTAACCTGAAGCACTTTTGGGCCTCATGGTGACAGTAGCAACATCCTGATTGTAGCAGTGTTCCTCCCTCTTGCTTCGCTGACCTTTCTCCATGTTGCAATAGCTTTGATTCCCAATACGTTTTGTTTTCAAGAACAATTTTTAGTTTTACAGAACAAATACAGGCAGTGAATAATTCTCATATACCTTCCTACGAATTACACATCTTCCAGAATTTTCTCTAACAGTGGGGTGTATATGTATGTGTGTGGAGGACAGTGATCAGTGTCAGGTGAGTTCCTCAAAAAGGTCTTGCATAATCATCATCTCTGTCATTACTATTGTGTGTATGTATATATGTGTGTGTGTATGTCTGTGTGTGTCTGTCTGTCTGTGTATGTTGTGTGCAAATTGTGTATGTTGTACTACAGTGCACTTTAGAATATGCAAGGACAGCTTTGTGTAGTGTCTTCTTTCCTGCTTCTATAGGGGTTCCCAGGCTTGAACTCAGGTAGTCAGACTTGCTTGGCAAGCCTCTTTACTAACTAATCCATCTTGGTGGCCCTATACCTCAAAATCTCTTACTGATCTCTTGAGCCCACTTATTCAGCTAGACTGCAGATCCAGCAAGCTGCATGGATCGATCTGGTCTTCTTCACCTTTCAAGTGTTGGAGTCACGACATGGTGAGAGGACTCATGAGAGACAGTCAACCTGACTTTTATAATAGACCCATTTTCCTGATTAAATAACCAATTCCCTTCATAACTCATAATCCATTAACCCACGAATGGATGAAACCATTCATGTGGGTTCTGCCAATTACATTAGAGACTTCAATGCTGCTGCTATATAATAGGAGCACGTGCACTTGTGGGAAGGGCATCTAAATCATAGCCGTTGTTTAAATCCATTGTAATACAAAGCAAACATTACACATGATGGGTCGGACAAATCACATTCTCCTGCCTTAATTCGAGGCCTAAAGTATATCCTGGGCATCCTTTTTAATTAGAGCTCGGAACACAGGCACTAATCTGAGAAAACCAGACAGATCACAAGCCATATCTTCCCTTTGCTTGTTTGTTTGCTTTTGTTTAGTTTTGTTTTTTGTTTTTTGTTTTTTGTTTTTTTTCGAGACAGGGTTTCTCTGTGTAGCCTTGGCTGTCCTGGAACTCACTCTGTAGACCAGGCTGGCCTCAAACTCAAAAATCCGCCTGCCTCTGCCTCCCGATATCTTCCTTTTGCAAATCTCTAGATTTGGTACCTTTTGGGATGAACTGTTTTGGTTCTACTAGAAAATTATTAGAATACCTGTGAGTCTTTTTGTTCTAAGGAACCATGGGAGATGACAGTGGGCAGGCAAGAAGTTGGGGTTCTCCTAACCATGAGGACCAGGCCACTGATCTGAGTTCTGAAAACTACTTTGTTAAAATTACCTGTGGTTAGAAACTTCAAAAAAAAAATCATGTTATTCACTTGCAGAAGATGGAAATGAGATTCACATACTTTATCTTGCTCAAAAATTAATTTGAAATGTATCTAAGATCTTAATTTAAACATGAAGTACTGAGACTACTAGAGATATCATAGGAGATCTTCATTAACAGTTTTATTAGGGTAGACAAGACATAGCTGCGATGACACATGAATGAGTACTGTGATGGCTATTCCCAATTGTCAACTTGACTATATCTGGAATGAACCACAACCCAGAACTTAGAAAGATCTTGTGAAAAGGAATTGAAGGAAAGCTTAGGTCTAGGCATCATGGTACATGCCATTAATCCCAGCACTCAGGAGACAGACATGCAGATCTCTGAGTTCAAGATCAGAGCAAGTTAGATAGAGCAAGTTCCATGACAGCCAAGCTTAGGTAGTGAAGGAAAACATTGAACACAGAAAGCTGATGAAGATATAATTGAACAAAGGGATCATGTTCCGCCCTCAGCAAGCATCAGAACTTGGCAGCTTTGGCCACATGGCTCTGGCTACAGAATCAAGGATGATTTTTCCCTCTGAGACTAAGGAAAGCCATTGAGGCCATGTGTATGACAGGGGTGTCCTTCTGTGAAAGCCCAGAAAGAACATTGTGTGAGGCAGCCAAGGTTGTGCCTTGTGCTTCATAGCCAGCCTTGGCAATGAATAAGAGTCATCCAGGTAGAACTGGTTTTGAAGGCATTAAGGGTACATGGAGAGAAGCTGAGGCCTGGCACAGTAAGAGGCCGAGAGAGGATGGTAAAGGTACAGCCTCAGTGTAAGTTGAAGGCCCAGGACTAAAGAATCATGTACAGAAGATGAGGCCTGGCAACATAAAGATGGCCTATGAGAAGCTATTTTTAAAAGTGAAACTGAAGCTCTTTGTGTGGAGTACACATTATGAACCCTTTGTGAAGCATGTCTGCAGGCTCTGTGCGCAAATGAGCTGAAGGTGAAGAGAAGACATTAGCAGGGGATGTGAAAACCAGTCCTCCATGAAGTGCACCCAAAAAACAGCTCTCTTCTACTCCCCAAAATGCTCTGCCCATATCGAAGCCTACATCTCCTGCCCCCAGCAGCACAGTCAACATATGGCACCCACGCCTCTTATGGTCCCTTCTACCTGGAATATTCGCTTCTTGTAGAATTTACATTGGTCGTGAAGCAGAAGCTGCCAGGAGTCTATGTACAGCCATCTCATCACTCTGCATTAGTGTGGTTTGGAATAATATTCATACGGCACGAGCTATATCAGGATGGCGTATTCAAGTTTACGGTGTATATTCCTGATAACTATCCAGATGGTGACTGTCCATGCTTGCTGTTTGATATTCCCATCTTTCACCCACTAGTGGATCCCACCTCGGGTGAGCTGGATATGAAAAGAGCATTCGCAAAGTGGAGGCGGAACCATAATCATATGTGGCAGGTGTTAATGCATGCAAGGAGAGTCTTCTACAAGATCGACACAACGAGCCCCTAAACCCAGAGGCCGCAATGCTGTATGAAAAAAGCCGTTCAGCTTTTTAAAAGTAAAGTGGTCGACAGTGTTAAAGGATGTACTGCTCGTCTGTTCGACCAGCCGAAGATAGAAGACGCCTACGTCATTAGTTTTTCTCCATGGAACCCTTCTGCACATGATGAAGCCAGAGAAAAGATGCTGACTCAGAAAAAGCTTGACGAACAGCACAATAAAATTGTTCATGTTGCTGGCCTGTCTGTGGGGAGCCGTGAATCTTGAGAGGCATTCGCCATGGCAAGATGGCGCCTACTTCTGCTGTTAACTCCTAGTGGACAACTGTTTGCGCATGTGCATAGAGAACTGTTGGCGCATGTGCGTAGAGTGAAAAGGACGCCATGTCACGGCCCATCCCGGGCGTTACGTAGGGTAATGAGCGAACAGCCAATCATGAGCAGACACACCACGCTGTGGGCAGATACGTGCACTGTGGTGTATATAAGCAGTGCGGATTTTGGGCTCGACCCTTTTTCACTATGGATAGAGACAAATAAACAGTTGCTGCAGAAGGAACCTAGTGTCCGCGTGTCTTCTTCCCGGCGAGAGGACCGTGCGGGCTACACCTGTCATGGGTAAAGCCTGGCTCAGTACAACCTTTCAGTAAAGAAGAGGAAACTGTAGCAACCTAAGAGATGGTGGATCTGGTGCACCATGCACTATCCTGCTGGACCCTGGCCTAGTTAAAGCTGACTAATGGCAAAGGACTGCCTGAAGAGTAAAGTTCGTGAACAGTGACTGGCTATCAGTGTTGTGTATGCGTAGGTTCTAACAGCAGGTTATGGAGACCTCTCATAAGTAAAGCGTTACTTCTGTCGGAAGTGTCAGGGAGGATCTAGTTCAGTACTCCAAATTATTGGGGACCTTGAGGCTTAAGTATTTTTCTGAATATGTTAGAGGTAAGTTGTGCTTACTTAAGCTAACAGAACAGAAAGAAATGAGTACTATGTAATAGCTTGGAGTTGGTAGTTTCAGCTGTACATATGTTAGGCCACGAAGAAGGGTGTAGATAGCAGACTCCAGAGTGCGGCACTTTCAAGTAGAAGACTGGCTTCCTGGCTTCAGCCTGCTGACCTTCTGTAAACATCTCTCTCAGAAGCATTCGGAAAGTAGGCAGAACCAGAATGCTTGTTCACAAATTTTTTTAAAGGCAAATTACTGTATTTTTACAGCAGGAAGAAGAAAAAAAGTGTTCAGTTTCTGATGAAGTCAGGTATTTAAATGGTGAATGACAGATGTTGTTAGTGGAGATGAAATAAACCAATAAATGGTTGATTGTCATTTATGCAGGGAAGTAATGCTCCTTTTCAATATAATTAAACCGAGACTAATTTATAAGTGCTTTATTGAAAAATACACATATTTTCATATAAAATTACAGTAGCGGTACTAAGGTTTTCGAAGTGCTCTGCACGGCACTCCTCTCGGGGGCAGTGCGAGGCTGGAGGTTCTCAGCTGGGTGCTTTAGGGCAGCATGAAGTTACCTAGTAACTTGGTTTATCATGATCCAATTTACAATTGAATTTTCTCCTTAGGATTATTAATCCAACATAAAAAACGACTTGACAATGATTAATAAAGATATGTGTAGATAATCAACAGCTGTTAAATAATTTTCTAATGTGTATAAATGGTACTATGTACTAATAAAAACCTAAATTCTCCGACAAAAAAAAAAAAGTGAAGCCGAGGAAAGCTGCTAACAAAGAGTGGAAACAACCCAAGAGAAAGAAGTATATTGCAGCCAACAAAGCTTTTCAGCTTTGTTGAAGATCTGAAAAGCATTTTGGCATCAACCATGGAGATGCAGAATTGGCACTTTGCCCAGCTAGTTTCTGGAACTGCTTTGTTCAGTATTTCCTCTCGATGCTCCCAGTCCTATGCTTTGGAATGGTAATGTAGCTTGTGTGACATTGGAAGTATGTGATATGCTTTTTTATTTTTATTTTATGAGGGATTACAGTTAAGAGATTGCATGAATCTTAGAAGAGACTTTGAAATTTGGACTTTTAAATATTTTTGAGACTATGACAGACTATGGGGACTTTTGAAGTTGGATTAAATGCATTTTGCATTACATTCTGGCTTCAAGCCTGTTTGGGCCAGGAAGTTGGATGCGGTAGTTTGAATAGGTTTGGCCCCCATAGACTCATGTGTTTGAATGCTTAGCCCATGAAGAGTGGCATTATTAGAAGATGTGGCCTTGTTGGAGTCACTGTGTAGGTAGGTTTTGAGGTCTTCTGTGTTCGAGATCCACCCAGTGTGGAAGATCCACCCAGTGTGGAATCAGCTGCCTGCTGTAGACAAATCTCTTTGCTGCCTGTTGGTCAAGATGTAACACTCTCAGCTTCTCCAGCACCATGTCTGCCTGCATGCTGCCATGCTTTCTGCTATGATGAGAATGGATTAAACTTCTGAAAGCATACGCCAGCCCCAATTAAATGTTTTCCTTTATAAGAGTTACCTTGGTCGTGTCTCCTCACAGCAACAAAACCCAAACTAAGATGAGTAGGAAGCATCAATAGATGGGACTTCATGGAATTTAAATGTTTCTGCATAACAAAAGTAACCATCAGCTGAGCACACAGGAAGCTCCCACAATGAAGGGCATGTTTCCTAGCTCTACTTTAGACCTGAGACCAATAGATAAAGTCTACAAAGAACTAAGGAGATTAAATTCCAAGATAACAAATCCACCTAAGAACAGTTGGGCTAATGAAGTAAACAAGCAATTTAAACACACACACACACACACACACACACACACACACACACACACACAC
>NW_022196904.1:165618604-165620451 GCF_008632895.1 Mastomys coucha | reverse complement strand
AGAGAGAGAGAGAGAGGGAGAGAGAGAGAGAAAGAACAGAAAGCCAATAGCTATTTTAAAAAGTATACAATATCCTAGTCACCAGAAAAAAATGCTTATAAAAGCTGTTTTGAGACACCACCTCTCACCAGCTAGAATGGTTAGCATTATGCTGGAGAGGATATGAAGGAAGAGTTACTGTTATTCAGTACTGGTGGGGTTGCAAATTAACACAGCTGAGTTATAGAAATCAGTTTGGAGGTGCCTCAAAAAGAACAAAAAATAGAACTCCAATGTAACCTAGCTATCCTAATCTTGAAAATATACCCAGAGAACACCTGTTGTAGGTGAACACTTACTCATCCTTGTTTGTGGCTGCTGTATTTATAACAGCAAGGAAATGGAACCAACTTTGGTGTCTATGAACAGATGAATGGATAATGAAGATGCAGTAATGTACAAAATGAAATAGTGCTGAGCTGTAAGCAAAATGAAACTATGAGGTCTGTAGAAAAAGTGAATGTGTGTGTATATACATACATACATGCATGTAACAACAGTTATTGATTAAAGATCCATAAATTTGAAACAGAGCAAGGTGGGATGTATGGGAAGATTGGAAGGGAAAAATGATGTCATTACATCTAACTTCAAAAGAGGTAAATTTTTGAAAAATGCATATTCTTTCTCATATTCAGATACAGCATATAATTCATGCACACACACAAACACACACACACACACACACACACACAGAGTTGTAAGTCTGGGATTATCTTAACATTTACAAAGCAGATCAAGAAAGGGCCATGGATGATGAGGAAGGATAGACTGCCAATAGGACACACTGGTCATGAAAGAGACCATAAAGCTAAGTGTTTTTCTAGTGTCAACCCTTCCATAGCTTTTTCTTTTCTGTGATAGATAAATGTATAACAGGGCCACTGAATGAGTAAAACACTGGGTGGAGCCTCACTGCTTCAGAATGGCTCTCCTAACTATGTAGCAGTTTAAGAACAGGCACAGAATTTGAGAATGACCGAGACTTTGAGTGGCTCCCTTAAACCAGCTGTGTAGTGGTTTTCCTTGTGAGTTCATTAAAAATAAAGTGGTTTTTTTTTAATAGTCAAAAAAGAGAAAAGAACAAACAATTCACAAAATAGTTGAAGGAGAGAGGAGTGCCAGAAGGTTGCAGAGCATGTGCTGTGGAGAACAAAAAGGTTTCCAATGAAAATTTTCAGAGGGTCTCCTAAGTAGAATATTTTTGCTCTTAGCTGCTCCCTGTTACTTTGGGACATCCACAGTCCACACAGCAGCACAAGCACACTGAGCTCTTCTTAAAGAAGACACTCTTCAGGCTGTGTAGATGGACCGAATGGCGGGAGAATGACCTATAATTTCCCAGTCTTCAAAACTAAGCCTCTTTCTAGTTTTCAGTGTTCCTTTTCCCTTAAGAGCAAATGCAGGTGCACATCTTTTCGAGCCCACCCTCTGCTCCTTTGGTTGTTTTGTCTTCCAAATATCGCTTTCCCACTGTGTAGTTTGCAGATCTGTTTATGACAAAGACACTGAGTAAGAAGCTGAATGCCTACTCTGCTACCCTGAGACTCACAGAACTATGACCATTGCCAAATTCATGACGACCACATGATACACACTTTTTCTGTTTCCCTGACAATTACTAAGTAACAAATTTGTGCACAACTTTTCTAGTATCCTTTTCTTCATCTGATCATGTTTCTAATCTTCTTTCTGAAGCTGAGCCAAGGCTAGTACTATTATGAAAAAGATATTTGCATCTTTTTATTTAAATTTATTTAATCGTTTTTTTTTTGTTTTGTTTTGTTTTTTTTTTTTTTTTTTTTTTT
>NW_022196904.1:165604239-165618567 GCF_008632895.1 Mastomys coucha | reverse complement strand
TACACTCCAGATTTTATTCCCCACCTGCTGGTCCACCCTCTGACTGTTCCACATCCCATACCTTCTCCCTGCCCCCTGTCTCCATGAGGGTGTCTCCTCCCCCACAAGCCCCCACTCCACCAGACCTCTAAATTCCCTGAGGCCTTCAGTCTCTTGAGGGTTAGGTGCATGTTCTCTGACTGAACCCACACCTGGCAGTCCTCTGCTGTATGCGTGTTGGAGGCTTTGTATTAGCTGCTGTATGGTGCTTGGTTGGTGGTTCAGGGTCTGAGAGGTCTCAGGGGTCCAGGTTAATTGAGACTGCTGGTCCTCCTACAGGGCCTCCCTTCTTCTCAGCTTCTTCCAATTTTCCCCTAATTCAACCACAGGGATCAGCTGCTTCTTCTGTCCATTGGTTGGGCATAAATATCTGCATCTGACTCTTTCAGCTGCTTGTTTGGTCTTTCAGAGGGCAGTCATGATAGGTCCCTTTTTGTGAGCACTCCATAGCCTCAGTAATAGTGTCGGGCCTTGGGGCCTCCCCTTGAACTGGATCCCACTTTGGGCCTGTCACTGGACCTTCTTTTCCTCAGGCTCCTTTCCATTTCCTTACCTGTATTTCTTTCAGACAGGAACAATTGTGGGTGAGAGTTTTTGACTAGGCATTTATATCTTAAAGCTTATTTTGGCTTATTAGACAGATCTTTTTAAATACAGAACTGGAAGAAGGCAGCTGGGAGGGAGAGGCCCTCCTTTCAAGGGTTTCCTCTCACCCCACTCCACATGTATAGTTCTGAGTACCAGCGCTGAAGAGGCGTTCTAGATACCATGCTTGGCTGTGTTGCTTTAACTTGAGCCTGAAAATGGAAATATCTACATTGCCTTGGATTAAAGCTCAGAACAGAACTCTAGCATCTGTACAGAGATACCAGAGTCCCTGGGATAACAACACAGGGATAACAGGGATAACCTGAGGTATTTTTCTCAATGTCTGCTGGAGGGAAACTGCAGTGAGGTAGTTTTCTATTAGCTCAGGCTGGACTGATGAAGAAACTTGACCTACTGTGAAAATGGTGCTCACGGTTACTGAATGTTCTTGACCAATAGGCACAGTTTTCCTCTTGACCACAGCTCCATAAAGAAAGTCCTATTACTACCCTGGTTAACCTGTAAGTAAATCTGGCTTAGAAATATCAACCGAAGAAGCCAAGATCACATATCAAATTTACAGCAAAGTTCAATAAAGGCTGAGTAACAAGGTCTCCGGGGGGCCCTTTGGCACTGTTAAGTACAATCAGGTGTGTTTAAGGAAAACGAGACCAAAACACATTAATATTTTTCATTATGTGTGAGCTGGAGAGAAGAGAGAAAGTCCTCAGGAAAAGTTGTCTTCAGTTAACTCAAACTCAGGATCAAGACTAAGTCTTACTTACAGGAAACAGTCTAGTTAAAAGCCCCCTCATAGAAACCTGTCAGTTTTACCATACATTATAGGGAAGTCAATAATCTTATGTTGAAATGCACAGCTGCCAACTGCTCTCAGTCTTTGCCCCTTTGCTTATCTGGCTACACTGCTGCCTGCAAAAGCAAGATATAGAAACTAAGAACATGACTCAGGAGCACCCTACAAGGAAGCCTCAGAACCACACCTGTTCAAACTTTCTGCTTCCTCTGCTAGTCTGATGGAGAGTTACACTAGCCTTGGTCTCAGAAAAGTTTACTCATTGGCTAAACAATGAGTTTGGTTTGATGGGCGTTCTATGAAAATGTTGTGACTTTGTAGCAGGGGAAGAGCTTAAAAGCAACGAGGACAAGTCAAAAGGGCTGTATAAAATGCAGAATTAGATTCAAGTATCCACACTTCCCTAGGTGCTCTAGGCTCCATTTACCCGTGGAATCCTGGTTCCTAGAAACCACAGTACTTGCTAAGCACATGTTCTACTGGCCAATTCACATAAGGTTGTTTGGACCATTGAAAAGGTCACAGTTTCAGTCTCAGTGGACAGAGGAAGGGAATCCAAAACAATGGTAGGAAATTCACAGGAGGATGTAAATGATGTGGGCTTTATTGTTTTCAGACCAACATCTCAAAAACAAAACCAAACAGCAACAACAACAAAACATGGAAAAACCAAGCACCTGCAAACTCATTCTGCCACAAATGCTCTCTCTAGTGTTATGTTAGGCATAAATCATGGACCCTGCAATGCCTTTTTGGTATACGTGATCATAACAAAGTATTCTGCCATGTAAATGAAAATATACATCCCTGCCTCTGTTCCAACACTAGATGTCAAACCTCAGTCATGCCCTGGCAAAATGGCTACATGGAGCCCAACATGAAAAAGTCTTCTAACAATAATCTCATTAGCTTCCTAAATCAGCATGTATTTGTTGCTGGAACTTCCAACCCTAATCAGCCCATAAAAAACCCACAGAATCCAGTTATAATTATAAGCTGTATGCTAGATTGGGCAGACCTAACACTAAACTAACTTATTCCCCAGCTATAAGACCCCTTGTTACTTGTGGTTTCCTCTGGCCACGTGGTTCTGGTCCACCCTGGCTTCTCCTCTTCCACTGTCCTCTCTCCTTCCCCTCCTGTTCTCCTCCCCTTTAACTTTCCCCCACTCTCAAACCTCCAGTCCCACCTTTCCCTTCCTCTGTCTAATCAACAGCTCTAGCCATTATGGGCCAGTTAAAATGGCAGTGTTCCAAGGGGAAGCTTACAGACTGCTCATGGAAGGACAGAAGCTTGAGCCAGAGCAGAGGCTGGCAAGTAGACATAAGAGAACAAGGACTTCAGAGCAGTGGGGAAAGGAGAGGAAGCAGGTTTTGATTTGATAAGTTGACTGAGTCTTGGTGGAAAAAAAGAAGAAACTAATTTTAAAGGTTTTTTTTTTTGTGTGTTATTTTTATTGATAGGTCAGAAGTTTCTTTAAAATACATAGTGACATCACATCAGTACGTGAAGGATTGCTCCTCAGGTGTGGGGGCAACCTCATTTGAGGAAGCAGAATTAACACCACAATACAAACAGCACCAGACCAACCTACCACACTTCCTTATTATCAAAGCAGAGACAGCTCTCTTTAGGTTTCATTTTCTCTAAATTGGAACCTTGCCAGTTTCATCCAGGAATTGAGGGTATAGCAAACTCTGTGGTAATCCTTCCATGTATAAATACCTTGCTCATCCTAGCATCCCTAGAACACCTTGGATTGAGTTTGGAAGAGTCTCTGGGCCTGAACTAAAGTGCTATGGAGCAACTTCTGTCTCCCAACAACATGAGGTAAAGGCTTTCTCTTCTTTGCTCTCTTTATTTCTGTATATGCTGACTCTAAACTTAGAGCCTTAAGTGACCTGATCCCAGACATGCTTCCTCCTATGGAGTCATCCCGTTCATGGTTCTGATGTTGATAAGTTTCCACAGTCTGCTCAGTGGGGAAGGTTTTGGGTAAGAAGCAAACAGCAGGGATATCATAATAACCATAGGCCTTGTGAGGGGGCAACAGAATGTAGATTCAGTAGATCTAGAAGGGCCCTGAGCCCTAGATCTCACAAGGAGTTTCTCTAAAACCTTGGTGGACAACCCAACCACCATCTATGCAAAGGGCAACTTGCTGGATGCTTACAAAAAATATGGAGACCTTCCCCTTTTGCTGGGGGCCAGCCATGGTTGAGTTTTCTTGTTGGATTTTTTTGAAGCAGTGAAGCAGAGGGGGAAGAATGTTGGTGGAGTGTAATATTTCTGCCTTAGGAGATCTGGGAGTAAGACTTTGTCTTAGGAGATGTTTAGGGTTGCTGTATAACAATAGTTTACTTATCTAAGTCTAAATAATTTTGCTACTGTAGCTGACCCGCCTTCTAAGTTCCTCAGAGGATAGAACCTGTAGTCTCTGGCACTTAGCACCTCATCCTACAATAGCAGGAGATTAAGAAAAGGATTACTTGCCAGAACCTTTTCCCATTTGTCCAGGTGCCTCTTGCTTGTTGGGCTAGGGGAAGTTTGTAGCAATAAACTTCTAATGAATCAGAAGAAGAGAATAATGCTCACAGAAGGAAAAACTTTTATATAAGCAAATATGCATAAACTCACATAAAGTAATATGCAGATTTACACATGACTATCTATACATTTTCATTCCATCCAGTTAGGCACAGCTTGCATGCATTCTCACAATTACATACTTACATCCATCCATACTTAACGTATGCACGTGGAGCTAAAAACTAAGCACCAATGCAGAAAAACTCACTCACTCTGGATGAAAAATGAACTCCAATCTTAGAAAAGGCTTCTATCCTTTTAATGCTAAACCTATTAAACCCACATTTGTAAGTAAGTAGAAAGCTTTGTTCCTTTTATAAGACTAAGCCTGCCTTGTTATTAAGAAAAGACCTGTTCTGTCCCATGGTAAGGACAAGCCTGGCTGCCCCTTCTGCTCTCTGCAGCTTCTTTTTTTTCTCTTTCTCTCTGCATTCTGCACATTACTCTCTTAGTTTTTTATGTTACCTATAGTTTCTAGTTATTCCACTCTGTATTCTCCCTCTAATCTTGTTCTCTCCTGCTCTCATATCACAATAATGCTCTTTCTCTCAATATATGTCTTTACTTCTAAGTTCTTCTTGAGTTCAGTACTGTCTAAAAAGTACTCTGTATCCTGGGTAAAAAAAAAAATTATCCTCAGTTCTGTTCTAAAAGGTTCTGTTCAGATCTGTCTAAAACGTGTTGTGTCTAAAAAGTTCTCCACAGCCTTCTGACCCAGGATCAACTGAAAAACCTTGTGAAATAGGAATTATGAAGGATTAGCTTATTCTGTCTCAGGAGAACTAAGCTGTCAACTAACTTGTATCTTGAGTCCTCTCATGGACAGTATGGGTGTGTAGAAGAAATAGGCAATTTCTGCCCAGTGGCTACCTTGCCATGATAAATAACCTTGCCTGGAGGTGAAGATGCTCAGTATCTTCTTTGAACCAAAGAAAGGGGCTGCTGTCAGGAGCAGATATGTCTCAGCATCAAGTGATCAAATATCATTAATTGTCACATTCTATGGATCTCTGATGTTTTAGAAAACTATCTATCTATGCAAAGTATATCTGAGCTGTTAAGCCTTAACTACTCTCTGCCCTCTCTAATTGAAATGTTTTGAAGAAAACCTTTTAATTAACTCAGATCCATGAGTTTGTAATATGGCCCTTAACTCGTATTACTTAAACATTTAAAAACAGTTTGTAATAGTAGCTATAGAAGAACTGGGTCTAAGCTTTGTATTTTTAAGTCTTTGTATCAATAGAAGAAAATTATATCAATGAAAACCTTCAATCTATATCACAATAAATCAAAAATAAATTCTGTACTAATGTCAGAAATTATAACTTTAACTTTGTAACAATTATAAAGATTTCTACCAGTGTAAGATATAGCTATGTGATGTTTTGTTTAAGAGTAAATTTGATAACCTATTCCTATTTTTTTATTTCTCTAATTTCTATGATATTACTATATACCCCTTCTCTCTTAAACCATGAGAAGCATTGTAAATGTGACACAGGTTCTAACATTGCTTTTACCATATCCTTCTAGTTTTGGGAGATTATTCTATTTTTAATAGCCCAAGAAGTCAGGATTTGTTTTACAAATGGTGAATGCATTCCAAAATTAGTGACACTTTCCTTAAATTACTTCAGTTATAACACATCCACGGGTTGCCATTCAAATTCCAGATAACCCTGTGGAAGATCATCACCTGGAGGTTTTTTGTTATGTACTAACCGGATAGACTAAAGTTTGTTTTCTTTTTTCTTTTTCTTTTTCTTTTTTCTTTCGGTATTCTGAGACAGGGTTTCTCTGTATAGCCCTGGCTGTCCTGGAACTCACTCTGTAGACCAGGCTGACCTGGAACTCAGAAATCTGCCTGCCTCTGCCTCCCAAGTGCTGGGATTAAAGGCATGCGCCACCACCCTCCGGCTCTAAAGTTTGTTTTCTAATGACCTTTTGTTGGCTTTCTCTAACTTTGTCTTCTGTCTTTATGTCTTCTACATGAGTACTTCCCTTTATTTGGATTTTAAATTCTTCCCTTAAGGTCTGTGTCCATGCTTCATATTTCTCCTTTTGACACTTCTGTTCCTTGAGTTCCTGTATTCTCTGCTCAAGGTTCTGCCTCCACATTTTAATTTTTCTTTATATTGCAACTCTGATATTCTGCTATCCATTTTATTTTTTTAGAAATGGAGGTTTTTATTGTTTTTTTTTTTTTTTTTTTTTTTTTTTTTTTTTTTTTTTTTTTTTTTTTTTTTTTTTTTTTTTTTTTTTTTTTTGGTCCACACAGAGAATTTCATATTATTTGGCAGCACAGAGTCCTCTGTGGGTCATGTGCCGCTAGAGGTTGAGGGTCTAGCACAGGTAATCAGGCCTGTGCAGAACTGAGACTTTCAAAAACCAGAGGAGTGAGGAAGGGCTGCAAGTGTTGGTGTCACATCTGGCTTGTTTCAGTTTCCCCACTGGGCACAAGAGGGTGAAGTCTGAGAGTCTTGGGAAAGCAAATTTAGTGCCTCAGAATGCCTACAGTATTTTAAAGCTCAGTGTACCCCAAGATTTTGGGGGCAACACCCCACAAAAGCCCTGTTTTCTTTCATTAACCCGCCTGCAGTTTCCACGGGTTCACAAACCATAGACTGATGTGAAAGAGATGAAAAAACCGGAAGTTCTTTGGGGCCAGCCTCTCCCACAGCCCACTGGGAAATGCACAGCCTCGCTATCCCACCAAGGACATCCATGAACCCTGCCTTGTGGGTCGATCCTGGGAAGGAAGTGAGGCATGGTGGGTGAGCATAGATAGCACAAACTTGTCATTCCAGCCCTTGGGAAACTGAAGCAGGACTGTAGTGAGTTCCAGGCTAGAGAGAGAGATACAGATTTCAAAACACAAAACACAATGAAAACCCCAAAACCCACACAGGGATGCTGATGCAATGCGGGAGCTGGCGCCGCACCCCTGGGTGCTCAGTAGCTGGGTTTCTCCTGGCACTAAGCCAGGTACTCAGGGGCCTCGCCTTGGCCCTCACCAACCCCGCCCCCACAGGAACTCCGTCAGCTGTAGAACCCTGTAGGCAATACTTGGGGTCATATATCTGCCTCCCCAGTCTGAAGACCTGGTAGCTCTGGTTGGCGCCCTGTGTAGCCCATTTGCAGGAACATGGAAGAGTGTTGCACTTGTCGATGCCCAGCTTGGTGTCGCAGATGTGCCTCCTGGTCCCTGGAGCCATCATGCCCACCTGGCTGGCACATTTGTTGGTGCCCATTCTGAAGCCTGATGATGCACTGGCCAGCCTTCATGGTGGCGTTGTCAAAGTTTCTCTCCTGTTTCTCTGAATATTTGACCCCGATGTCCACACCACTCTGCAGCCCCTTGGACTTAGCCTTTCCCACCAGCGCAAGCAGATACTCATGAACTTGTGTTATATTACCACTCTCAAACAGGTTACTGGCTTCGAACAGGTCCATGGGGTTCGTGCTGTAGCTGACCATGGCCTGATGAAATTGGAGAGGTTTTCTAGCTGGTGCCAGTTCTGCAGAGAGCAGTTGATTTGGGGGACAGAGCCCTGCTGCAGCTTGTTCATGGGTGTAAAAACCCCATCATTTAAACCCTTCTGGAAGTCAGGGCCAATGGAGCGGCCTGTGTGTCCCTCTATCCAGCTTCGGAGTTCGGCTTCCTTCTAGGGATCATATTTGGACAGGAGCGGGTTCTTGACCTCAGCTGAGAGACCATAGGCCCAGCCCTTGTTGAACTGCATGGAGCCCATGGCACAGGACCCTGGCATGAAACAGGAGGACCAGAGGGGCCAGCAGAGGGTCCATTTTATTTTGATTGATTAATTTTAAAAGGTTATTTTCCAAGTCTTGCTTCCAATCCTCATTATTTTCCTCTCTGCTACTCAGTCTGATCTGTGGGCAGTCGTATCCTTTGTTGTAGCATCTTTTTCAGCTCCTGTCTCCCACATTCATTTTCATCTTTCTGTCTTTTGTTCTGATTTATAATTTCCTGTGTCTTCAATGCTAGTGTTTCTCTAGGACATGATGCCTAGTCTTAAATTTTACTTTCTGTTGTTTATGTTGGCTCTATAATTTCCTGTGTCTTCTGTTCCAAGCCCTGCTTCCACATTCTTAGCTTCTCTTTATGTTGTAATTCTGATATTACAGCATCTGCCTTATTTTGATCTTCTAGCTTTAGTAAATTATTCTCTAGATTTGCTTCCAAATTTTATCTCTATCTCCTTGCTGTTCAGTCTGATTTGTGAATCACTGAACCCTTTTTTCTAGCATCTCTTCCAGGTCCTGTCTCCAACCTTTCTTTTCCTCTTTCTGTTGGTAGTCTTGACCTATAAAATCCTGAACCTTTAGTTCTAGTGTTACCTGAAATATCTTTTCTAAGGCAAGCAATATTCTTTATCTAGAGTCCTGTCTTTTGAGAAGATACAATAGATCAAGACAATAAATATTGCAATACCAGTAAATGACAAGGTGTCTATCTCCTTTAACTCCATGCCAATCAAACCATTCAGAATATCATCCCTTAAAGCCCAAAAGATATTTATTTTGTTTCTCATCTTTAAGTATCAATGTATGATGCTTATTACCTGATCTGGGGCTTTTTGTATCTTTGACTCTTTCTGCTGTTCGGTTCAGAGACTGGCTATCTGGGTTACAGTAGATGGGGGAGATTCAGGGAAGCAAACACAAAAAGGCTCTCTCAGGTGTAGATGCCCAGCCGGTGTTACAAAGGGAAAACTTGGAAAGAAGGAAACATTTGAAGTGTAAATAAATAAAATATCCAGTTAAAACATTAAGATAAAAAAATAGTTAAAAGCTGACCAACATGGCTTAAACTCTCTTGATATTAATGAAATTATTTTAATTGGACTTTAGATTTTTTTTTGTAACCAAATGGAAGCACCATTAAGTGAGGTGCATTATTCAAATTGTTATGTAAAATGAATTCCCTATGAGAGATTAATAAACACAGGGATATTGGGAGGGGGGATGTTTGGTGACTTAAACTGATGGTTGATTCCCAATGTACAGAATGTATAAAAGGTATCAGTAACTTGGCTCTGTTTTTACAGTGAAGAATCTCCTAGAAGTCTCATATATACCAGACTGGTTGAGCTGAGATGCCACTTCACATGGAATTTGGTTATAGAAGATGTGGACATGCCTGATTTGGAAGTAAGAATCTCAGAGACTGAGTTCCTTGATATTAACTACAGTATCGGGATGCACAACCTCCTGGCCTACGTGAAACACCTGAAAGGCCAGCAGGAGGAAGCTCTGAAGAGCTTGAAAGAAGCTGAAGACTTGATCCAGAGAGAGCAGTTGGGCAAGAGAAGCCTGGTGACATGGGGCAACTGTGCCTGGGTGCATTACCACAGGGGCAGCTTGGCAGAAGCCCAGATCTACCTGGACAAGGTGGAGAAGGTTTGCAAGGAATTTGCAAGTCCCTTCCCCTACAGACTGGAATGTGCTGAGATGGACTGTGAGGAAGGCTGGGCCTTGCTGAAGTGTAGAGGAAAAAATTATAAACGAGCCCGGGACTGCTTTGCAAAGGCTCTGGAAAGGGAGCCTGAAAACCCCGAATTCAACAATGGCTATGCAGTTGCAGCCTATCACCTGGATTACTATGGTGGAACTTCTCTAGAACCCTTAAGGAAGGCTGTCAGCTTGAAACCAGAAGATCTACGCATTAAAGTTCTCCTTGCCCAAAAGCTTCAGGATTTAGGCAAGACAAATGAAGGAGAAAAAATACATTGAAGAAGCTCTGCCTAGAATATCTCCCCAGAATAATCTCTTTGGATATGTAGCCAAATTTTACCGAAAGAAAGGTTTAGTGGTGGAAGCTCTCAAGTACCTTGAGAGAGCCTTGCAAACAAAACCTTCCTCTGTCTACTTGCATTTCCAGATTGGCCTTTGCCATAAAAGACAACTGATTCAAATAAAGAAAGGTAGAAACATGCGACTTACAGGGGAGGATAGAGAGAGAGCAGACCGATCCATCCATTTGGCTATATGCTATTTTAAAAAGACTTTAGAACTGAAGCCCACATATGAGATGGCTTATGTCAATCTGGCTGAAATGTACTTAGAGATTGATCAATTTACAGAGGCAGAGGTCAATTTTCAGAAAGTATTGAGCATGAGCAACTTGGAAGACTATATGCAGCAAGAGATTCATTTACGCTATGGCAACTTCCAACAATTCCATAAGAAATCAGAAGAGACAGCCATTACCCATTACTTAAAAGGCCTGAAAATAGAGGTGACTTCTCACTCCAGGGATAAACTTCTCAAGGCTTTGGAGAAGCTGGCTCAAAGACGCATTGACCAGAATATTCATGTCCTGGAAAGCTTGAGCCTCCTTGGCTTTGTCTACAGACTGAAAGGGGACACAAGTGAAGCCTTGTCATGCTACGAGAAGGCCCTGAGGCTCACAGGAGCAGTGAACCCTGAGTTTTGAGGTAGAGCTTATTAAGTGGCTTATTAAGCATTGAGCATGTCTCCCCAGTCTACTATTGTTTTGTAGTTGTTGCCTCAAATATATAGACCCCAATGAAACCAGATGCAGGTGATGCCTTTCCTATTTCTTGCCTTTCTACAGCCCTGAGTTTTTTTGTCACAGACCTGTGAGTGTGTGACAGGAGTGTCCATTCTCCTGCCACACATTGCTTCCCATTTTCTTTATGAGTGTGCCTTTGGCATGCATGACCTATACCATCAGTCTCCCAGTACCCTGATCAAAGGACAGTTAACATATTAAAGCTTACTTTTTATGGGATTTTCCAAACATTAGCAACATCAGAGAGCTAAATAAATGAGCAATGGTCAGCATTAAAAGGAAGAGGAATTCAAGATATCCTTATGATGTTTCAGTCCATAGTTCTATTTTCATAGGCTATTTTACTGTAGCCATAACCTGCTGGTCCATGACCTCCAACCTAATAATCAATGCACTTTTTTTGTATACAGGTAGGCACCTCTATTTCAGAAAATTGTGGTGGATTTCTCAGGTCCAAATACATCGTTCTTTATTTACCACTAAGAAAACTTCAATGCTTCAGGAAGACAGAGTAAAGGAGTAACCTCTTTGGAATGTGCCAACAATGACATCCTAGCTACATGACACCATTCAGACTATTGAGAGCTGTATGGTATTGCCTTGTTATTTTCCTAACCATATCATATTCATTAAAGTCTGCTAATATCACAGAATCATGAATGTAATTTTTTTGGAACATTAAGATTGGTATTGTATGTTTGGATGGAACCAGAACATAGCAAAATTAACCTGCATAAGGCTAGGAGGGCCAAAGCAAGGATGCACTGGGAAAATAGACACTACTGAATCTTTTTTTTTTCTTTTGTTTTTTTGGAGACAGGGTTTCTCTGAGTAGCCCTGGCTGTCCTAGAGCTTACTCTGTAGACCACGATGACCTCGAACTCAGAAATCCGCCTGCCTCTGCCTCCTAAGTGATGGGGTTAAAGGCGTGTGCCACCACTGCCTGGCAACACTACTGAGTCTTAAAGAATACATGGGAGAAAGAGGGAGGAGTGAAGATTTCCAGAAGAATGTCTGAGAACCCATAAGAAATCGTACTAGTAACTCCCTATGTGAAAATGCTTATAATACCTGTAAGCCACTGTGTACACACCGAGTTTAAATGAAAAAATTCCATTTGGCTTGATAATGTCCCCCCAAAGAACCACACACTTACAAAAAAAAAATCCCAGTCCCAGGCATGAGAAGGTCCTTTTGATTTGTAGGTCAGGGAAGGTGGAAAGTTAAATTCCTATTATTGAAGACACCATGCACCTTACACCTTTGGCCCAAGAGACCCAAGGTGGATTTGACCTAAAAACTTCCTACCTGAGAAGTAGTTTTACACAAAAGGGAAACAAGGAATATTGCTACCCAGCTATGCTGCCTATAAACTCCAACTACATCCAGCATGGCACTTGGATAACCCTAAGGATGCAGTAGTAGCAAGCATACCTTTCTTATAACCAACATTTCACAAATGTATCTAAAACCTTGATCAACAAGAAGAAGCCCTTGCCTGGTAATGTAACCCTGTTCAACTCTTAGGACTAGTGAAGTCATAGATCTTAGAAGAGATCCTACAACTACCATGTTACTAAAGCAACCTCATCTCTACCTACTTCCAAAACCCATCCTCTTATCCATAAATGAGTGTATTCCCATCAAGAAATTCTCTTTGTAACAGAAAGACCATTGTAGAAAACTACAACTAGTCAGTCAAAGTACAGAGCTATGAAGCCTAATCCCAACATATACACCTATATTCCTATATATTCCTGCACCTGAGGATTGGCGATCATTGCAGAAGGGAAAGTGGGAAAAAAAATTAAACACAAAATGAATAGGAAGTTTCGTGTGAGTTTTTGTCTCCTGTAAATTTCAAAAGCACCATGCCCACCAAGTCTCCCCATATAACTGCCCAATCAGGACTGAACAAGAAAGAAACCAATGGGCATGCTAAAGTGGACGTGGAAATGCTCAGGAGTCCTCAACCTTAGGCAAAGAACTATAGGCAACTAATGGATGGTGAGAATGGGAGCAATAATCTTTCCCAGGAAGAATGTACTAGTTGGCTATGCCATACCAAATGGTCAGCTCTGAAAAGATACACAAATAAGTACCATTACTAATACTGTGCATGTGTATGATGTGTGATACAACATAGATAGATAGATAGATAGATAGATAGATAGATAGATAGATAGATAGATAGAAAGATAGATAGATAGATGAATGGATGGGAGGGTTGATAAATCTATACATAAATACATAGATGGTATATAGATAGATGGTAGGTATATAGATATACAGGAACAAAGGAAACGAAGGAGGCACAAGAGGGGTAGGGAGGCATGGAAGAAGGAGAGAGAGAATTAGGGAGAGGAAGACCATACAAAAAAATCTCCGAAAAGAACTGTATAAAAAACTCTTAACCTGAACTCAGCAATCATTTCAATTCATTTGTAAGCAAACAAAATGAGTACTTTTTATATGTTACAGATTTGGGATAGTTTGCTATAACTAAAAGAGTTTGTCTTCATTTTCCTCTGTATATTTGTTTTGTTGGAATATGGCAATTACATTGTCTCCTTCATCTACTGGATTTTGGTATAGAGAAAAAAACACTATAGATAAAAGTACTTGGAGCCCGATACTCTCAGATGTGATACCTACCACCTTCTAAACTAGACCTGTACAATGAGGAAAGCTTAGGAACTGGTAAGAACTCTGTTTGAGATGGCACAATCCTTTCCATACATGCTCCTATGGCTTGTGTTTGTTCCCGTGTTTGTTAATTTTTTTCTTAAATTTCACCATTGTAGGACAGGTGTCTTATAATACCCAAAACTGAGAGTGTGTTGTGTTTGTGAGGGACATGTGCCATAATCATGCAGCATTTAATTAGAATTATTCCATAGATGATGACAGATGGGGGTATGTGACAAGAAGGACTACAGGGTACATTTATTTATTATGCTATTGTCCCTTGTATTAGGCTCTCATTTTATATATAAATATGATAGACTTTAATTAAAATTACATGTATGTATTCTGGATGATGATGTTCTGATACATATATGTGCTGTGAAATGGCTGCACCAATATATGAATGTGACTCACCTTGAGTACTTATTTTTTCATAGTAAGAACACTCAGAATCTACTCTTTAACTAATTCTCATCATTATTGTCTTCATCTTCTGTGCTTCATTGTCATGCTTCTATAACTAATTTTTTTAGATAGGTTCTTGCTGTATTGTTCAGTGTGGCCTAAAACATACCCTGCAATTTAAGCTGGCCTTCTGCTCTCCATATTGCGACAGAAGTGCATTACGGGCCCTGCTTGCTCTGTAAGTATACCATTTGGCTAATCTCAAACTCCCTTGAAGATCCCAGTTTTTAGTAAGTGTATTATGTGTCTCTCAGAGGCTGCTTAGCGTGTGGAGTTTTTCTCCAGTTCTAAATCTAGAGAGACAGATCCATATACTGCAATGTTTTTCCCCCCAGGTACACACCTCCAAACTAGTTTCCAGTGACAAAACTAACTAGGCAATCATTTCAGAATTTACTTCACATATTTTGTCCAGAATTTAGTTCCCCATCTAAGAGAAAGAAACTTACTCAACATCTAATCCTATTTTCATGTTATTCCTTTGTTGTGCATAGCCCGTGGCTATAAATTATACTTATAAATGCATTAAAAAGTGACTTCAGAGCTGAGCTTGGGTCCACACACCTGAAATCCCAGAAGTAGG
>NW_022196904.1:165602654-165603665 GCF_008632895.1 Mastomys coucha | reverse complement strand
CCATGTGTTTAATACATATTGATCATATCCATCCTCCTGCTCTTCCCTCTGTATACCCCTAGGATTCCCCATCATGTTTCCACCCCAATTTCTTGTCCTCTCTTTCTCTAAGAAAACTGCCATTGTCTCTTCAGAAAGGGATTGAGAGGTCTCATGAGCTACCCCAAATGATAAGAGAATCACTGAGACTTAAGAGTATTATATTATTTTGCTGTCTCTTACCACCACACACACACACAACTGTATTTTAATTGAAACTTTTATATTTATTCTGCAAATTTCAATTTGGCATACATGTTAACTGTATGAACATGGTTAGGTATACGCACACACACACACACACACACACACACACACACATACACACACACCACACACACATGAAACCACGGTAGAACATACGAATGATTTGCAAAGAATATTCTAGGGTTAGGCAAAAGTTAATCCTTCAGGCTTAAGCGATGACAATGAAATGGAATGAAGAATATAGAGGAAATTTTGCCCGCAGTTGCCACATATTGCGGAGAAAAATTGTGATCACAAGGTGCTCTGTGAGCCTTAAGCCCCATTACCCTACATGATTAGTAATAAGGTCTGCTGCCTGGAAAATTCAATGGCTGGGATGCGCAGAGGAGTCAGGGAGAGAAAGCAATTCTTCAAAGAGACAATCAGCAGCAGCTTGTCATCAAGCCTTGGCAGGAAGATTCCTGCTTTTCCAGCCCCTTCCTCCCCACAAACACCAGTCCACAGCACTTCTCTCTCACAGTGCAGAGCTGAGAGACTGCACTCAGGTTGTTCTCAGCTTCTCATTTCTTCCCTGGAAATGCCAAGAATCCAGCAAAATTTCCTACTGCAGGTTAAGGTCTGGATTCCATGTTTGCTGCTTAGCCTGTTCAACATTCTCAATTGATTTTTCATGTCTAGGAAACTGCATGGAATACTCCAGGGCTGCGAGGTCTTCAGACTTCCTGTGACACTCCTGGAGGTTGCAATAGCGCTCATAGAGTTCTT
>NW_022196904.1:165600615-165602643 GCF_008632895.1 Mastomys coucha | reverse complement strand
TTCCCCATCTAGGTGCTTTATATAGGCCAATAAGTCATACATTGTTGCTTTGTCCTCGGAGCTTAAATTTTCAATCTGGTTGCACACTCTTTCTCCCATGTGACTTGACATAGTTCCTTCCTTGAATAAATTCCAGGTGAAATGGCACTTCAGCTGTGGAAGAATTTTTTCCAGAGATTCCCTGTTGACCTCACTGTGGAGAAAGCATACTTGGTCACTATGATGAGCTCTCATAGCACATTTACTGTCTAGACACTGAAAGACCACAACAGAAAAGGCTATACCTTGAACAAGAGCTTTCCATGAGAATTTGCAGGAGGCTCATACCCAGAAGGGTCCAGGTGACTTCCCTGGACCTTCATTTACCCCCTTCAATTTCTAACATTACTGGGAAGAACTGCTCAAGCTACCTCTGTTTTCCCAGAATGCAGTGGGATAGACTGCTCCTTGCCAGCTTAATCTAGAGGGTCCTACTCCGACCTGCTTAGATTACTGGTGGCTCTAGATGCAGCCAAACAGAAAACACAGCAAAGCCTTTTGTTCAGGCTAGCAGTTATAGTTCTGGGCCGGTCAGGTTTCTGGTCAGCCACACTCAGACCTAATACTGATCTTCTCCGAGGCCCGTTCTATAGGAAGGAATAAGCTAATGTAGTTGGAGGTGCACGCCTGTCATTCATGGCAATTCCACCCTGTTCTATAGGAAGGAGTAAGCTAATGTAGTTGGAGGTGTACGCCTGTCATTCATGGCGATTCCACCCTGTTCTATAGGAAGGAGTAAGCTAATGTAGTTGGAGGTGCATGCCTGTCATTCATGGCGATTCCACCCCGGACCTCGCTAACCATTCGTTACCCTTGGAGCTGAGGGCAGGGAAGGTTGTCTTTTCCCTAGCTCTCACAGTAGCTAATTGCATCTGCCTTCCCTCTGCCATCAGTACCTCTATCCTTCCCTGATAGGGATTTGTCAGGAACAGTAGCCCCTCCTCTTAGTTCTCTGTGAGTCTCTTCCAGTGGCAGGTGGAGTTTCAGTTTTAAAAAATCACATTCACTATGATTACTCTTTATTTACCATAAAATGCACTTATTTTAAAGATGTATGCCCTCTGACTCTCAACAAGTGTTTTTGCCCATGAGCCCGCACACACTCCATATAGGTTGTGTCTGACATCCCTGAGATGCCCATGTATATCTTCATACTCTATCCTTACCATCTCTAGGGAACCAGTGTTCAGAGATGCCTGTGTGTATCTTCATATTCTATCCTTACCATCTTTAGGTAACCAGTGTTCTGAGATGCCTGTGTGTATCTTCATACTCTATCCTTACCATCTCTAGGGAACCAGTGTTCTGCTTCCATAGCTACAAATTGGCAGACTTTGTATTTTGAGGGAAAATTGTTTTCTGCTTGCCCTGAACCCTTTCACAGTAGCAAGAATAAACATAAACTTTGAGATTTGCTTGCATATGAGAAATGAAAAAGAAAACTGAAAGAAACAAAACTTCTCATCTATAAGAATTTTTCCTTGTTCTTTATCGTGAAGTGATCAAACATTTCAGCAACATGAAGTGGGCTTGCACTACTGATTCCAAGTCTCAAACTACCTGCTAGAAAAGGAGTGGTTCCTTTGTAAAGCACACATACACACACATGCACACACATACACACACACAGAAACACACAGAGAGAGACACACACCATATACACACACAGAGCAATACACACAGAGACACACAGACACACAGAAACACACAGAGAGAGACACACACCACATACAACACAGAGCAACACATACAGAGATACCCTCAGATTGATACACATACACAGACACACACCCATTGAAACACACACACACACATAGACAATCACACACACACACACACACACATACACACACACACACACACACATACACACAGTACCTTGCAGTACCTTGATCACTTTGAATAGAACAACAGAAATTCCAGAGTTATTCCTCTAGTACTAGCTTGAGTTAACCTTTGCACTTGAGTGGATCTAACTGTGCCTATAAG
>NW_022196904.1:165595263-165599921 GCF_008632895.1 Mastomys coucha | reverse complement strand
CACAAAGTCTCTAGGATACTCTACAAAGGTTTCTGGGGCAACATGAAAGAAACCATTGTAAAATATCTCGAAAGAAACCATACTAGTTTCTCCCTCTAAGTTCCCTTGTGGGACAGAATTTTCCATCCTGATTTTTCTTACTATGTTCACGTTACTAGCTCTGGAGTTCTCCCAGCAGATAATTAACCCAATGTTTTCATTTTATGCTACACTGAACGCAAGTAGCAAAACCCCAGGGGCGTTCGCTGTGCTGTTTAGTTGCTAGAGGTCTGGGATGATCATTTAGCTTACACCCAGTTCTGGAATGGAACTGTTAATATGTGCATAACTGCTTCCTGGGTTGGAGGACAGATAGGTGATTAAGTCAAAGACTTCTTTCTGCTTTGAGTTATGAAGTAGTGTAGAAGGAGAAGGTAGTGGAGACCAATTCATAGATATGGATTTGCTGAGTTTCTTAATGGTTTGCTTAAATTGCGGCTTCCACTGCTTGTTTGCAAAACATGGCATGAACATAGTCAGTTTTGGAATTCTGGGTTGTTATTTTACTAGCCAACTTGCGATTTTTAATGGCATAAGAGGTAAGGACACAGCTGTTAGTCCCCCTGCATTCGCCTTAAGCCTATGCTTTGGAAAGGTTCATTTAGCAAAGTCACAAAAAGTATAAAACTTTCATAGATCTCATTTCATTCTATGATTCAGAGCTCAATGCATGATTTTTTTTTTCCAGTGGGACTTGAAATGCTAAAAAACAAGCCCATGGAGAATGGACCCGTATCCTTCTTCTTTGCTCTGATTAATATTAAACTGGACATTTGTGCATTCTAAGTGTCTCTATATTAGAGATATTGCTTTAGCAGTGCAGGAAATCTCTGAACCACAGAAGTGGTTAAGTTAGAAAAAGGGCACACCGAGCCAGTTGTTTCCTTTTGAAGAATATAGGAGGTTGTAATTGACTTGTTGCTTGGTTGTTGGATTTACTGACGTATCAATTGATTTTTTTCTCTCTTTTTCCCTCCTTGTTGCTTTCACTCTGGTGCTCTGTGTCTGTGTATTCATGTGCATGTGTGTGCGTGCATGCTTGCCACCCACCCCCGTGTGTGTATGTGTATGTGTGTGTGGTGTGTATTTGTGCAGACAGGACAAAAGGGTGCATACTCTCCCCTGAAGCTGGGGTTAGAGGTGGTTGAGCTGCTCAGCTTGGGTGGTAGAATCTAGACTCAGGTCCTCTTGACGGATGAGACATCTCCCCAGCCCTACCTAGAATCTAACGGATATTTTCTACCATAGTAAGATGAGTTCTGCATACTCCTGATTCTTATTTTACTCTAGTTCCTGGCTCAGGACGCACATTTGATTCTGTCCTGTATTAGTAGCAATTATATGCTATTAGTCATCATTAATAATTTTTCCCATTATTAGAACAAATGAAATTTATTGTAGTAAAGCAAAAGTCTCTCCTTTCAAAAAAAATGTGTAAAAGTGAAATGTTCACTTCAAAAGAATAGGAACATTTAAAAGCAAAGATATCTGTGAGAATTCTACTCTTCTGCAACAATTGCCTCAGCTTGGGCGCCTTCTCAGCCCTCAAGGATCTGGACATGCTTGTTATTTCATATATTTAAGAGAAGATGAGTCACAGGATTCATAGTCATAGTTTGGCACTTCCACAATGTCTTCAATTTTGATAAAGAAGGTGCATCTCTTGAACGTGAAGCTATAAACACCATTTCAAACACTTGGCCTTGCTTCAGAAATAGTTTGGCTCAGTTGAAAAAGGCATCAAATTGCCTGTCTTATTTAGATAAATGCAGCAGCAAGATGTAGCAAAGATTAATCTTGCTCAAAATCAAGCATCTGAAGGTCATGTATCCTCAAGCCCTTGGTACAGTTTTCTGGGTTAAATATTAACGAAGGAAAAGAGTTTATTTGTTGGCTGCTCCATTGGCAATCTATGCACAAGGTAACAGCATGAAGTCAGGACTCAAATTCCCTCTAGATAATCTTCATGATAACAGGCCCAAAGCTATAGCCTCCTGGCATGTGGGACATCATCTTAGCTAAAGGAAGTTAAATGGCCATGTTCAAGAGTTAGGCATTTCTGCTCTCATGCTCACTGTAACATTATTCAAAAGAGTCAGATTATAGAACTAAACTGTGTCCATCAATGTACGAATGTATAAAGGAAATACAGTATGAATGTAATCCATATGTACAAGCACATAGACACATGTTCACACACAAAGGAATGCTCAAGCACACTCACAGAAGTACACACACAATGGAAAAGACAAGCATGTGCATGATGGAAAACACAGAGTGCACACATACACACACACACACACACACACACACACACACTGGAATACTAGCATGTCTTTATAATTGAGGACAAATTATTATTATTTTTTGAGGCTATCAAGTGCACTTTATTGAATCCACTGTGGATAGATAAATGAGTGTTAGACCTGTGTGTAGGGAGAGACAAGGAGGGATAAGGCTGCGGATGGTGGAGCACATCAGGACCAGAAGCCGGAATCCTCTATTAAGTCTAAAGATTATGATCGTTAAGAGAAATGATGATGACGGCAACAACAGTGATAACGACCATGAGGATGCTGAGGACCAGGGTGCTGATGTTCAGGCACTTGGCAGTGTAGGCATAGGCCTGGGCTCCAGTCACATCAATCACCATCTTCCGGTCCCTAGACTTCACAGAGTAGGCATAGACAATGAAGCCCAGGCAGCAGAAGTTCATGAAGTTGTGTATTGAACAGGGAGCAGACCACATGGTCAGGCACAGAGACCTCTCTGGGCATGTTGATCACAGTAGTTCTGACAGAAGCTGATCCATGGGTGCTTCCAGCTGTGCTTCCAGCTCAGCCACCTCATATTCTTCCTTGATTCTTTCGAAGTTAGGAGGCTGTCCCCCACTGGCAGCGGTAATGAAGGCTTGAGAAGTGTGGTTCATACTGCGGAGCAAAAGCGGCAGTGGACGGCAAAGGAAGGAGAGTTAGCTCTGGGGATCTGCCATTTCTCCAGCAGTTTCACTTTCTCAGGAGTTTCCCTTTCCTGAATTTTGGCTTGATGAAACTGGTCTAAGTTCAGAGAGGCGGGGATCTAAAAAGCCTGTTGATCAAATTACTCCAGGGCAGTATGTCAAGAAGGATTACGAATCAGGGGAACCTCACGGCCAGGAACCCAAGTCAGGACTTGTCCCAAGGCCCAAACCTTATGAGTGAGGGGTCCTGGAGTCAACTAAGCTCAGGCTAACAGCTGCAGAAGCTCACTGTTCCTCAACACGGCCCCAAAGAACCCCCTATATTCTCAGCACTAAAGAGTGCCCAGAGACCCCACTACACTCACTGTGGAGGCCAGTTCTACTGGCTTTGTTTCAGGTAGATATTGTGGTGAATGGTACTTCTTGTTGTGTTTTTAAAAGATAAGGAGAGAGAAGGAATATCTTTGGTGGATGTGCAGTCATGTGTGGAGTAAGGAGGTGCCTCTGCACGCCCTGCTGAGACATCCCTTCCCCTGAGGAACCAGCCACAGGATTGTATAGTACAGAATGGAGTTTATTCTCTATTCGTGGGGAAGGGAGTTGAAAGGGTAGCAGAGACAGAGTAAGGCAGAGAAAGAGCAGAGAAGTAGAGGCTGGCCAGGAGCACTTGGAGAGAAGGAAGGGGAGGGCAATGGGGAGAGATGGGGAGCAGGAGGGAGATGACAGAAGTCAAGAACTCAAGAGCTCAAGCAAGAAGTCAACAGCCAAATTACTATTTTTTAAAAAGATTTATTTTAGTATGTATTTATGTAGTGTGTGTGTGTGTGTCTGCCTGTCTGTCCGTCTGCCCACAAGTGTATGGGTATCCCCAGAGGCCAGAAAGGTATCCCTCCAATATGCACCTTCAGCCCCAGACACCAACCTGGGAATGATGGTTCCAAGTAAAGACTACATCATCTTCGCTCTCCTTTCCACAACGCTGACCCCATTTCCTATTTCAGGGAAGGGAGTTGGACTTAACAAATAAGGGTTAGGGTTAGGGTTAGGGTTAGGGTTAGGGTTACGGTTAGGTTTAGGGTTAGGGTTAGGGATTAGGGTTAGGGGTTAGGGGTTAAGGGTTAGGGTTAGGGTTAGGGTTAGGGTTAAGGTTAGGGTTAGGGTTAGGGTTAGGGGTTAGGGTTAGTGGTTAGGGGTTAGGGGTTAGGGTTAGGGTTAGGGCTAGGGTTAGGGTTAGGGTTAGGGTTAGGGTTAGGGTTAGGGTTAGGGTTAAGGTACATGAGAGATGTGACCAAATCAGGTCTCCTGATTGATGCTAAAGGATTGAATTGGGAGACTCAGCAGGTGAGCACACATTGCCAACTGCATGCACTGGCTCCTTTATATTTTTATGACTCCTTTGATAACAGAGATCCAGGTTTGCATTTCATCACTTAGGCCAGCATGTTCAAGGTTATAAAAAGCACAATATGTTGTTTACTTCAGAAAAATATCTGGGAGCAACACTTGACCTAATTATTCTCTAGAAATTGAGGAAGACTGCAGTCATTTCTGTGTCCCTTCCCACAAATTTCTGGCACTCCAGATCTGCTTCTTGAAAAATGTCACCTGGAGGTGTTTCCATGTCCCTTTCATAAATTTGTTTCATCCCCATATATCCTTT
>NW_022196904.1:165594775-165595253 GCF_008632895.1 Mastomys coucha | reverse complement strand
CTGCAAAAATCATTGAATGGTACCCAGACACAGTCGCACAACTTGCCCTCCGGGGGGTTAAGGCCGCAGTCACCCACTTTGGTAGAGAACCCACAGTGTTGATAGTGCCCTATACTGCCCATCAGGTTCAAATTTTAACTGCTACCTCTGACATTTGGGCGGTGCTAATAACCTCATATAATGGTAAGATAGACAATCATTACCCCAGACACACTATCCTTCAGTTTGCCCTGACTCAAGCTGTGGTTTTCCCCAGAATAGTTTCTCCAGAGCCCCTACTAGAAGGGGAGGTAGTTTATACAGATGGGTCTAAAACAGGCGTAGGTGCCTACGTAGTCAATGACAAGGTTATAACTAAACAGTATAATGAAACATCCCCTCAAATTATAGAGTTTCTGGTGGTGTCTGAGGTTCTGGAGAAATTTTCAGGTCCCTTAAATATTGTTTCAGATTCCTCTTTTTTTTTTTTTTTTTTTTT
>NW_022196904.1:165589358-165593205 GCF_008632895.1 Mastomys coucha | reverse complement strand
CAGAGCAAAAGCACTCTCTGACCTGCTACATTTGGCCTTCCCTTTTAACTAAAACAAAAGGGGGATAATGCCATTCTCTGAAGGATGTGGTCAAGCTATGTCCTAAAATCCTTCTGTGGTCTGTTTGTTTCCTTCCTTAGTTCCCAACTTGGTTTCCCTCAGCAATGGATTGTAACTTGTAAACTAAATAAACCTTTACTTCTCGAGTTGCATTGGTCTGTGCTTCATCAGAGCAACAGGAAAGTACACTAGGACTAAAGTCAAGAATGTGTTCCTGTGCCCCAGAGGCATAATATCAGACATCTAATCTAAAGAGAACAGACATGTAATGCTGCTCTTTATTATCAGTATTTGAGTCTAAAATAATGAAGGTACAGTAAAGTTCCAGATGAACCAGAGCATAGCTTCATGTTATTTATAAACAGTTTATTATTTTTCCAGAAATTCAAATGGTGAATATCAATGAACTTAGTGCATACAGAACATTTTCATTTTTAATATATCATGGAACATTGTTACATCTGTTAGAATGTTTAATTTTAACAGTTTATGAGTCGTGTATGTTTTGATTGGTGAATAAAATGTTAATATATACATAAAGGCAAGCTGATCCCAGTAGGGAAACATCTTTGTATCCCAGAGTGTGGCTGACAGTGTCATACTGGGCCACTTGACTGTCGATTCACACCAATATAACATTTAAGGCCTTCAAGATCTACCTCGGAAATGGCAATTATCAAGTTTTTGGTGTTTCTGTAGTTTTTTCAGAGCTGAAAGAATTATTTATATCCCCTGGTGTGTCACATTGCTAATGGAAGAAAAACTCAATTCCAGTACCCACGACATTTCTAAGTCCCTCGACCCAAGCTTCAGTCCAAGTTGTTCTTCCGAGCAGCTGCCTTCCTGGCATCTGCAATATAAGTTCATTATACCATTTCTGAATAAAATAAGTATTCGTTTGACAGGCAGATCTTCCTAACAGTGACTATAATCGTTTTCCTCGAGAGTTTATAATCATCAAGTATAAATCAGCAATCCCTTCGTCCCCACTGAGGTTTCCACACGCTTGAAATAAATGTTTATATGAATTGTCATGGTGGTAGACAGAATCCCCCTTTTTTTCATACAACAACATAGTCCTAGGAAGGCAGAGTGGGGAGACATCTCCTCATGCCTCCCGGAGGTCGGGCGTTGTAGCTGCCTGAGTCTACTGGTTTACGCAGATAGGAGCCTTCTGACTTCCCCTGTTCTCAGTTTTTCCAATCCTGCTACCATCTGAGCTAATGGAACAGTTGACCTCATGTATATGGGACACCATAGATTGAGGACGGGCTGGTAAATTGGAGGAGTGATTGGGTCCCATAGCTTTTGTTGTTTGTTTTTAGACCTGGGAGTCACTATTGAATTTCTATTTTGAGCTCAACTAATATTGAACATTATTTTGTAAGTCTTAAAATTATTCAATAAAGCAAAATTATTCAATAAAGCAAAAACACCTTCTGTGTTTTTATGTGTGTGATATTAGTGGTTATGTAGACATGTATGCACTCAAACTAACAAGGTAATGTACATAAGCATTAAATATTTACATGTATAATTCTCACCACCCACCACCACCACTGCCACCTCCTTCCAGGTCATGCTCAGGTTGACCTCAAACTCACTGTAATCCTCCTGTCTCAGTTTCCAAGTGCTAGGATTACAGTCCTGAGCCTCAGACCCTGGCTCCTCAGCTTTTTGATGGACATTGTCATCTATGTAGAACAAGGCTAAATATCTAAAATATCTAAAATAATTCAAGGATGGAACACTCTCCCATGTGAGGAATTTGGCTGCTTTACATAAATTCAGAAACAAGCCCAAGACAAGCCTCCACTGGGTGGGGGGTGATTAAAGAATTGCTACTGTGGAAACTATTTTAAAGAAATAGAAAGAGTTCTGGGATGTTTGCCAAGATCCTGCGTCTATCCCCTCCTCTATCTCCTCATCTGGTCCCTCTCTCAGACCACTCCACGATCCAGGAATTCAGGTGCTAAAATCTGGTAGCAGGGTTCCCCACCATCCTGACCAATACTCTAGTCAGTATGATAGTCCAGGCTTGGTCCAGGAAGTGGTTAAGTATTGTGAATGGCAATTTGGTTAGGGTCTTCTTTCCCCTTCCAGCAGTAAGCTGGGTACCACATCACTTGTATTCAGCACCTGCTTCATCCAGAGATGCTGAAAGGACCTGGTTTACAGACTCCATATCTTCATCAGCTTGCTGACCTTCTCTGTTCTCCTGAAGAAATGCCAAGATGCTCAAGGCTTCAGAATCAGACTCATCTTTATAAAGCCGCCTTCGGGCGATTCTTTGGAGTTTCTCTCTCATCTTTTCTCTTGGCTTTGTTTTCCTCTTTATTTTCACACCCTCCATATAATGGTAGACAGCCTTGTCTTCACGCTTCATTTGAAAAAACTGAAAGTTGCCATACCGAAGGTGGAGTAACTGTTTAGGGCCAGGAGGGAGGTCCTTGTTGAATTCTTTCTGGAAGTAATAATCAGCTTCTTCATACTGCCCTTTTATAACATAAAGACCAGCAAGGAAGCTACAGGAATTTTCAATCATCTCCTTGATTTCCTCTGCTTTCCGTAAGTGATTCAGTGCTAGTTGCATTAGTTCCTCTATCTTCTTCCTATCTCCATTAAATGCCCTTTCCCTTGTGTCTATTTGAAAGAATTTTGCCCTGTAACAGCATCCAATATAGTAATGCACATAAGCATTGTCTGGCAGGGATTCCAAAGCCTTTCTAAGCAACTGTATGGCTCTGTCTGTGTCATGTATCTTGTAATAAAACCTGGCCGCACTGAGCAGTGTATCTATTGCACTTGGGTCTTTCTTTAAGGCTTCTTCAACTAGCTCCTTTGCTTGTTTTTCATACATCCCATCAAGCTTCAGTGCCAAGAGGACTTTAATGTAAGTGTTGTCAGGAGACAGACTAATGGCTTGCTTCAGAGAGTCAATATAGTCATTCTTTGCTGGCCAGTCATCTAGACGGTAGTTCGCAATGGCCCATCCAGAGGTGAATTCTGGGTTCTTCGGGTCCTTTTCCAGAGCCTTCTGGAAGCACACCTTCACTCTCTCGTTTTGGTTCTTGGTACACTTTAATCGGGCCCACCCTTCCTCACAGTCAAGCGCAGGATTCTCAATCCTGTAGGGACTGGAAAACTTCTTGCAGACCTCTTTCACCTTATCCAGATAAGCCTGAGCTTTTGAGAGCTGGCCCATGTGATAGTAGACCCAAGCGTAGTTTCCCCAAGTGACCAGACTTTTGATTTCTACTTGGTCAGGATGCTGTTGCCGGATGAAGTCTTCGGCTTCCCCTAGGCATTTCAGCGCCGACTCATTCAGACCTCTGCGATGCTTTACATAGGCCAATATGTTGCACATGGTGGCTTTAAACTCACTGTTCTGAAACTCATCCTTGTTAAACACCCTGTCCTCAAACTCATCCAAGGATTCATCTTCTGCTATCAGGTTCCAGGTGAAATGGCATTTTAGCTGCCGTAGACTGCTCTCCAATGACTCCTTCCTGGTGGTACTGTGAGACAGACAGAAAGAAAGAAACAGTCATTTTGGGGACACAGCACCTGTTCATCTGGCAAGGAGTGAGATCACAGGAAACTTCTCCTTCTAAATGATGGTACTCTAACCCTGACCAAAAAACATGGTCTCCTTTCTTTCGTGTTTGGCATGTCTGAGTTACTGCATGGGGAAGTGAGTGTTTGCTCATTGCAGGTGGTAGGATCAGCAGGTGGAGGGGCAGCCCTAGGATCAGCAGGTGGAGGGGCAGCCCTAGGATCAGCAGGT
>NW_022196904.1:165586726-165589139 GCF_008632895.1 Mastomys coucha | reverse complement strand
GGGGCAGCCCTAGGATCAGCAGGTGGAGGGGCAGCCCTAGGATCAGCAGGTGGAGAGGCAGCCCTAGGGGGAGGCTGGGTCTTCTTGAAAGATTGCCTCTGTGAGCTAGCTCTTCTCTTTGCTTTGGAGGGCCTTTGGAGGGTCTTTGGGCTCCTCTGAACCTCACACAGCCAGTATTCCCACTTTCATGTTATATTGCACGTGTTCTAGTCCCCTCTCTCCCTGTCTCGCTTATCGCCCCTTCTCTGTCTTCCCCTGATCCCATGTCTACTTTCACGACATCTTACACACATTCGCACAAATACATAGATGTAAAGCTAAGATTTACATTTGAGAGAGAACATGCAATGTTTGTTTTTCAGAGTGTAGATTTTCTTACTTAATATGATATTTTTCTAGCTCTATCCATTTTACTGCAAATTGCGTACTTTGACTTTTTTCTTTTAAAAATACATTTTTAATTAAATAATAATGAAGTCTCTTTCCTCCTTGCCCCTCAGCTCCTCTTTTGTCTCCCCCCACAATCTCTCCTATTCTTCCTCACCCTCAAATTAATAGTCTCTTTTTCTTTGAGTAATGTTTATATATGCACAGTCTATAAATATAATCTGCTAACTTCATCTTTTGTGTGTATGTAGTTTTAGGGCTGAACATTTTGTATTAAGTAGCCAATTAGTTAGAATTGGCCCTGGGAGAGGCCAATTCTTTTTTTTTTTTTCCTTAATGGCTGAATAAAATTCCATTGTATGTACCACACATTTATAATTCATTCATCAGTTGTTGGACATTTAGGCTGATGCCATTTCCTTGCTTTTGTGAGAAAAAAATTTTCTTTGCAAAGAAATCATGAGTGAGTAACTATCACTGTAATAACATTACAGCATTTTTGGGTATGTGCTCATCTTAACTGTTTGTGTCTTATTTTTAATCATTTTTGATTTTTTTTTGCTCATTTTACCATCTTTGGAATATTTCACCTATTAATTATATCATATATGCTATCAAAGCCTCAAACTTTTATTTCTGGATGCAATGTAGCCTCCGTACCCCTCCTCCATTTGTACTTCTTAGACTGGTGGTTTCTCACGTAGAATGTACTAATACTTTTATATTTTCGTTTTAATTTTATTTTTCTCTTTTAGGTTTATATTTTATACCTGGGATAGGAAGTATGGCTGAAGGGGAGGCTTACAGCAGCTAGCTCCTTTTCTTTATGGGGAGAACTTTTTCTCAGGTAACCCTGAGACTCTTAAAGATATTTCCATCCTGTAAGATTCCCTTCTCTTTTATCCGTCACTAGATAAACAAATAAGCAGAAAAGAGACAAACAAACAAACAAGAAGCCTCCGGAGTTCTGGGGAGTCTCACGTATCCTTTCCATGCTGTGTACAGTCAGCTGTGGATTCTAATATAACAGTTCCTGACCTGTAAGGCTAAGAACCGGAAAGCCATACCAAGTGACGCGGGTTACTTTTAAGCGGTACTGCCTATACTCAACCCCTGCATTTAAATTTTGATGTTATACCTTGCAATCACTCAATGCTTTGGTTGGGCCGGAGTTAGGGTTATGAGACAGAAAACAGACCTGAGGGGAATTGTTAACTTACAGGCAATTAATTCCACTAAGTTCCTCCCAGTGACCTAGCAATGGCTTCAGTTATCACCTGATGCCACTAGATGCTCCAGGTATGAGCTGGGTTTAAAAGGATTGCTGCTGCCACTCCATCATTCTCTGTTCCCATGTGTATGTGTTCCTGCTCTCTCTCTCTCTCTCTCTCTCTCTCTCTCTCTCTCTCTCTCTCCCTCCCTCCCTCCCTCTCTCCCTTTCTTTGTTCTCTGTCCCCTTCTCTGTCCTCAAGCTCTGCTTCTGTCTGTGTGCCTCTACATCTTCTCCAGGTTCTCACTTCCCTCACATAAGCTCTCTTTATACCAGATCTGGTGCATGATATAATTTCTCAGGGAACACTTTGGCATGGGCCCTGTAGATACCTCCTCTCCACATTATACGCGCTAGTTTCTTCCTGTGCTCTGTTTAGTTAGCAACCCTATTGCAATTCTGATTAATTTGGTAATTACATGTAAAATTCAGATTAGCAGGGTTAGTAGTCTAAATACAACTTTAACAATAAAGAAATCTAAAAATGGGAAATCTTCTGTTAAATAATACTCTTGGTTTTTTGTTGTTGTTGTTGTTTTTGAGACAGGGTTTCTCTGTGTAGCCCTGGCTGTCCTGGAACTCATTCTGTAGACCAGGCTGGCCTCGAACTCAGAAATCTGCCTGTCTCTGCCTCCCAAGTGCTAGGATTAAAGCAGTGTGCCACCACCACCCGGCGATAATACTCTTATTAGATACTTTTAATTGAATTTTGCAGAGAGAGAAAGAGAGAGAGAGAGAGAGAGAGAATTGTCAAGA
>NW_022196904.1:165586201-165586716 GCF_008632895.1 Mastomys coucha | reverse complement strand
CACATCTTTACAAGAAGCCCCTGCTAGCTCAGACAACTCTCTCTGACCTCAGCTCTCAGGGGCCAGGTGAGCAGATCTGGGCATGCTGGAGGAAACAACAGAGCAGGTTTCTGACATTTTACAACTATGGAGACAGAGGTGTAAAAAAGTAATACATAAACACAAACAGAGGGCTGGCCTCTCTTGGGACTGTGGCTGTTGAGGATTTGCATCTGTCATCAAGGCTGACTACAATTCCCCACACCACCAGAAAAAGACAAGACTTACCTCATGGCTGCTGTGTGACTGGCTGCTGTGTGAGTCAAGGCGCTCAGAGCAGGGCTGCAGGCACTCTCCAGGCAGCCTCTCCCTCTGCCTTCTACTAAGTACTACAGCTCCATATAAAAGGGCAGCTGGTTTCTTTTCCGTTTCTGCACAGCAGCTGACTCCAAAGAAGAGAAATTGAAACCAGAAAGTAACACTGATGTCACTTTTTATGAACAAAAGGGCTGAAAAAGAGTCAAATCTTCACACAC
>NW_022196904.1:165487974-165586191 GCF_008632895.1 Mastomys coucha | reverse complement strand
ATTCTGCCTCATCATGACTGACATAGCTCATCCTCGCTTTCATCATCCTCAGGATCCAGGGAAGGAAGAGTTTCTGTTTCCCAGTGCAGGGGTTTTTTTGTTTTGTTTTGTTTTGTTTTTAATCTGCTCAGCTGGAGCGCCTTTCCTTTAAGGTTAAGTGCACACTGGATGACTTGGCAGGGATTCCAAATGCAAATACGGAAAGAATGGACTCACAGCTCCAGGCTGGAGCTCTGGAATTTATCTATCTGCATTTCTTTTTTTCTTTTTTTGGTTTTCCAAGACAGGGTTTCTCTGTGGAGCCCTGGCTGTCCTGGAGCTCACTCTGTAGACCAGGCTGGCCTCGAACTCAGAAATCTGCCTGCCTCTGCCTCCCAAGTGCTGGGATTACTGCTGCTCTCCAGGGGAGATTACTCTGTGCCCCAGCTTTAGCCTCTCCTGTTTTGAACTGAGAACAATAATGCTGTCAGATGTGGTGATGGGAGGATTAAGGGAGTCCTTGAAGGAGATGCTCTAGAGCTATGCTCAGCACTTAGTAACCAGTGTAACTAGTAACCAAAATCACTAACCAGAGACGAAAGGGGCAAACTTTGGGTGTTTGCTTTCTCCAAAGCCCGAAACTCTCTGTTCCTCCATGACCTGCCATAATCACTAGCAGTTCTGAGGCAAATAACCCTGAACCCTTAAGGCATTCTAGATATTCCTGGCTCCTTTGGGATGCACCTGTGGGGCAGCTGGTTAGTTCACATGTGCATATCCAGATGTGCAGCAGCTGTCATTGCAGGTCTTGCCCTTTCCTTATTTAGGCCCATGCTGGCTAATCCTGGCAGTCTGCTTGGCTAAGTAAAGCATACTTCTGCCTGTGTCTGTGGAAGTGTTTCCAGAAACACTGGGAAATGCGAAGGCAAATAAGACAGAGAAGGCCTAGTCTCAATCGCTGCAGCACTGTCCAATAAGAGGAAACGGAAACGCGGCAGAAGGAGGAGCTAGCATGAGTGCCCATGACCAACCCTACCTGACCACTTGAGCATTCGTAATGCTGCCCTCACCCATGAACATGGGACTCCAGTTCTTCAACCTTTGGCCAACTAACTCCTACCAGGAACTCTTCAGGGGCTTTCCAGGCCTGAGCCCTGGAATGGGATGCCACCTCGGATCCTTCTGGTTCTCAGGCATCCAGCTACTTGGCCTTAACAGCCACTGGTTTCCTGGCCTCTCTACAGATGGACCTTGTGGGACTATACAACCTCTGATGATGCAAAACAGCCTAATATATCCCATATTGTAAACTCTTTGGAAACCTCTGACCCATATAATATCCTTGAAGATAAACGAATTATGGAACATATAGACCTAGAAGTTAAAAGGCAATAATCCAGTTTCCGGATGCCTTTAACATGAGGACATGGAATAGAACGGTAGTCTCCAGAGCGACTGAGGCCGCTGAGGCACGTTACGCAGTTTTCTTAGTTATTGTGGACTTTTCTGACTATGGTAGAACCACATTCATACTTTAACTCATTTACTTTTAGCTAGGTTATATTAGTTACACTGATCACAGTTAGAAACCCACATTTTAATTTGGCCAATAATGCCAAGTTCTGGTTCTGTTTACAAGTTTTTATGTATTATTTAAATATATTTATTAAAATGTATTTATGTGTATAAAAATGCTGAAATAGGGACTGGGAAGATGCTCAGTGGGAAAAGCATTTGTCATACAAGTGAGGGCATAAGTTCAGATCCCCAGAGACTACATAGAGCTAAGCATAATAGGCAGAAGCCCTTACATCTGGAACTGCTACTGTGAGACAGGAGACTAAACACTTCCTTCAAGGGATTTGGGGGCAGATAACCTGACATATGCAGAGACGAACAAGAGAAATCCTGTCTTAAAAATGGTGGAAGGAAAAGATTTGGCTCTTGGGGTTGTACTCTGACCTCCATGTATGTTGAGACATAGTTTACCCAACACCCCTACACACACACACACATACATACACACACCGAGAGAGAGAGAGAGAGAGAGAGAGAGAGAGAGAGAGAGAGAGAGAGAGAGAGAGGCAGAATTAGGAATTCTGTGAGTTTGGTTTTAGGTTTTAAATTTGCATAAAAACTGTTGGATAAAAATGTTGAAGTTACAGAAAAGCTCTGGATGGGAAGATGGATATGGAGAACTTGTACTCATGGTTAGTATGTTCTGGAGAGCTCAGCACCCTCATTGACCCTTTAGAAATTGCAGTGGCCTATGTCTCTGTGAAATGTTACCATGGCGAGGCTACAGCCGCTGAGGATACGGTAGCTGATCTAGTGGCGGGGAAAGTGTGAACGTATGGGGTTGATGATAAATGGAAAGTGGAATGATCAACCAGTCAACTGACTTCTGTTTTTAAGATAAAAACATCATCCAATGAAAGTGCTGATTGTTCTGGCTGCTACAAATATTTTTGTCTTTTCCAGAGAATGTAGTCCGTGGGCTGATCTACTCTCAACTGGCTCAAAAGGGTAGACTAGCTGCTGTCCTTGGAATGAGGAAAGCCATCTTGAGGAATTACCTCAGCTGTAGATGGTGCAATGGAAGCTTTTCCCCACTTGTGGCTGGCAATTAGGAGCATTGGCAGCACATGGAAGAGTGGGAAAGAAAAGTTCTCAGGCCGAATGGACCCAAACGTTTCTTGTTAACAATTCTTTCAGATCGTTACAATGCACACACAAGTCCATAAGCCGTATAATATTTTGATTGTGAGTGAAAAAATACTTCTTACTCATTAAAATGTTGGTTTTTAAACCATTTCTTAAGACTTCTAAAGAAATTGACTCTCTTTCTTTCCTTGAGTCTATGTAAACAATAGTCCACTGATGTTTTGTTGTCCACCCAGATGAACCAGGGGATAGATAGCCCAGTGCTATTCACACTGGCTGGGGAAGTATCGAGCTTCCAGATGTGTTCTCTGGATCACACCATGCTCAACTTGTGAAAGTGGAGTCTCACAAGCTCCATTTCCTTCTGTACTCACTGACAAATTAGTATGTTTAAAGCAGTCTTCCAAGTGAACTTCAACAACTAGTATAGGCAGTAAAGCAGCTTTGCATTTCTGTTTTCTTCCTCAAAATTTACTATAGTTTTATTAAATGTCTCTTCCAAAGGGACCATAGAACTTTAATTTTTTTCAAATCCAATTTTGAATAACAGTTCTTAAATGTTTTAACCTCCCTTGTAGGCCACCACCCATCAGAAGTAGTGGACATGAAAGGATATGGATGAAGTGGACCAGTCTAGAAAGGTCCATTGGAGCAACTCACATCCATGTTGTCTGGAAATCGGCAGTTTAGTTTACAAGTCAGCAGAGGCAACTCAATCTACATGCAAACACTTCACAGATACACCAGGAGTCCAGTTCGGTAGGCTGTGACATGACCTAGCAGAGACCTCAGCCTTGGCTCGAGTCATCAGGAGGAACTGGGAGGAACACCAGGAGAAGCTCTGTCTCTGTCATTCCTTCAAGTCATATTTATACCCTCAAACCTTACATGTCCTCCACGTGCCTTGTCTCAGCACAGGTCTTGCCTCAGCACATGCATGCAATCAGCCCAAGTCCATGGAGTCCTGACAAATGCAGGACTACTCAATGTGAGACCAATACATGCATGTTAGCAAAGAATCCTTCGTCATGTGTCCTTTCATGTGTTTGCTTTATCAAAGCATCCTCTGTCCTGTGTCTGCTTCAGTGAAGTGCTCCTTCACAAGTCTTCCTTAGCCTTTCATACCTGTGTCAACTTTAACTTCATGTGTTTGCCCCAGCAAAACACCATCCAAACCAACTTTCCAAAGAACCCTGAAGTTTCTACTTCAGGGCCATGACTCAAAAACTTGGTTGCCAGCTAATGGTGCTAATGGGCCCAATGGAAGGAAATTAGGTCATTAATGGCATGCCTTTAAAAGGGATTTTTGGGATGGTAGATTCTTCCTGTCTCATTCTTTACTTCCTTGTCATCAAGAGTCAAGAGCTTCCTCTGCCCTATTCTCTCCACTATAATGTGTTTGTTATAACGAGTTACCATCTCTAATACCAGGAATCAAGATAAATATTTTCTCCTGCTAAGTTGGTTGCCTTGGGTATTTTATTACAATTATAGAAATTTAACTAACACAGAAATAAACTCAACATCTTCTCTTTTTGCTGTGTTTCAAATGTGTGTTGCCTGAAGTTCATATTAGAAATTTGATTCACATATGCCAATGTAATGAAAGGGTGCCTGGTGGGAGGTGGGGTATTGAGGTATAGGAGTCAATGGCCCAGAATAAATGGATTCATACTGTTTTCATGGAAGGATGTCTGCTAGGGCAGTAGTTGCTTCTTTCTCTCTCTTTCAACCTCTTTGCTCTTTCACCTTGAGATTCTTCAGGAGGAATGCTCTTGACAGATATACTTCCCCCATCTCCTACATCCCAGCCTTGAGAAATGCGAGGAAATAAATTTCTATACATTATGTGTGACCCAGTCCATGACATTCCAATATAAAAGAGAGACTAAGGAAGTTCTTTTTTAGAGATTAAAATAATTATGTATATTTTGAGTATGTGTATGTATGTGTGGGTGCCAGTGAATGCCAGAAAAAGGCATCAGTTCCTCTGGAATAAGCGTTATAATTGATTGTAATCCCAATGTGGGTGCTAGAAACACTGACCAACAAGCTGAACTAATATCCTTTGCTCACGCCTTTCAACTGGCACAGGGAAAATCCCTCCACATCTACATAGATTTCAAATATGCTTTTCATACCCTCCTGTCCCACGCTGCTATTTGGAAAGAGCGCAGATTACTTACTACAAAAGGAGGATCAGTAACTAATGCAAACCAAATTATGATCGTGCTAAAGGCCTCCCATCTTCCCACAGCCATTAGGATTGTGCACTGTAGTTCCCACCAGACGGATGACTCTGTTGTCTTCAGGGGAAACAACTCAGCTGATGAGGCAGCTAGAGCTGCGGCCCTTAGAGGCCTAGACTAGTCTCATCCTCCCCAGGACATTCTTACACTGCAACATACATCTCCACCTTCTTCATCCCCGGACACTCACCAAACTCTGTCCTATCTTCACCAACTCTTTCATCCTAACAGCCAAGCATTGTCTTCTTTTGTCAAGACCCACCTACAGCCCACTCCTGAGGACTTAAGCTTCTAAAAATCTATCACTGCTTCTTACAAAATCTGTCAGAAGTCTGACCCCAACTCAAGGTATTGTAGCACCCCTTTTCCTACCCATCAGGCTAGAGGTTCCCTTCCTGGATCTGACTGGTAACTTGACTTGACCCACATGCCCACTGTCAGATGGGCCAAGTACCTCCTGATCTTGGTGGATACCTTCTCAGGGTGGGTAGAGGCATTTCCCATAACTAACAAAAGGGCTCAGACAGTCTCTGATCTCCTCCTCCAAGAGATCATCCCCCAGTTTGGTGTCCCAGCCTCTCTCCAATCAGACAATGGTCCCAAATTTACTTTCCAAGTTTCTCAAATCCTATCTAAGGCTCTAGACATCCTCTGACATTTTTACATTCCTTACCACACTCAATCTTCAGGTAAGGTAGATAGAACTAACCACTCTTTAAAAACCACTCTTGTTAAGCTGTCACAGGAACGTCACCTTGATTGGGTAAAACTCCTACCTCTGGCTCTTTTCAGGCTATGAAAGTGATCTCTCCTCATCTCACCCTTTGAATTCATGTATGGATGTCCAATCCTAACTCCTGGTCTTTCACCTAAATGCTCTCCCCTCCCAGACCATCTACTCACCCCATTACTTTGCCACCTCCATTTTCTCCTATGGAACTTTACTGACCACCATCTACGTTGGCCACACACTGTCTCCTGTCCACTGCCTGTCAGCATTGGAGACCAAGTCCTTCGATCCCCTCTAGGTCATCGGCCCTCTCCACTCTCCCCTAAAAGGCAGGGCCCTTTTAAGGTATTCTCGTGATACAGCTGCCTAACTTGAGGTGACTCTCTCATAGGGTCCATTTGTCTCACCTCAAACCTTTCATTTCTTCACCTAAAAATGACTCTTCTTCATACACATTGACCCTAACAGGACTGTGCTCTGATAAGCTCCAGAGGAGGACACCAAGACCACCCAACTTGTCCCCAATCCCAGAAAGTGAGACTCCACTCTGGCAGCCAAGTTCCACCTCACTGGATTGTACATGGGTTTCTCATCCTCCTCCTGCTGTTCATTTCCATCCAGGGTAGCCCTTACATATGGAGATTCGAAGTTCAAGACCTGGATGCTTTAAAGATTGCTGGTTATGTGTACCCCCTGGAACTAACTCAGAATTGTCACTTACAGCATCTCATCTCCAGTGATATTGCCAAGTAACATTCTGTCAGCTGCCCTGACTCCAATGTTGCCATGACTCCATACCTTACCTCTATCCTTCTCTTTGGCATGGCAAACTGTTTTAAGACCTCTGGGACTTGTTCTGTAGGAATGCTGAGCTCCCTAGACTGCAATAGAACCATAACCCTCAATGTATCATCTCTGCCACGATGCCCTGCAGTCCAGAACACATCAATTCTTTGTGGCACTCAGGCATATCATTACCTACCCACCAGCTGGTCAGGAGTTTGCACATTGGTACTCCTTTTCCCTGAACTGGGAGTAATCCAGAGAAATGAGCCCCTGCCAATCCCAATTGTAGATATGGTAGTTGCCCAACATAAGAGGGTAGTTCAGGTCGTGCCACTCTTGGTCGCTACTGGAATAGCCATAGGTGTTGGTACTAGAGTTGCAGGGATAACAACTTCCATGACTCAGTATAATACATTCACTTCCCAGTTTAAAAGCGATCTTCAAGAAATGTCTGAAACTGTGCTTACTATCCAAAAACAGATGGATTCTTTGGCAGCCATGGTGCTTCAGAATAGACAGGAGCTAGATGTCATGTTAGCTAAAGGAGGCGGTCTTTGCCTGTTCCTCCAAGAAGAATGCTGTTTCTATGTCAATCAATCTAGGATAGTAAGAAATAAAATCCAGGAGCTACAGTCAGACATAAAAAATTTCAGGGACCGTGAGACCTCCAGTTCTGAGATTTTTGAAAATCCCATATGGAAATGGATACTCCCTTTTGTAAAACCTCTCCCAGTCATCTTCCGAGTGTTATTATTTGCTCCCTGCCTCATTAATCTTGTTTCTACATTCCTTTAATGACAAATTAAAAAAATTTCTAACAAAACTTTTAATTAGCTCTTTTTGCAGGATTACCAGCGGCTGCCCCCAGAAAAGCTGCTGTCCACAAAGGAACCTGATACAAATGTTTACCAAGTAGATCCCTATGGTGAAAGCCAGCTAACTCCCCCCACCCCCATTGACAATGCCCCTAAACAGCAGGAAGTAGGTTCTCTTTTTCTTTCCTTCTCTTTAAAATAATAAGAAGGGAGGTATGTTGGCTGGAAACCAGTGACATAGGCAGACCCCATAGACCTGTTGTCAAAGCAACAGCAATCATATTCCCAGAATCCATTTGGCTCACCTCCCACCTTTACCTGTGACTACATCAGCATCCATACACACACACACACACACACACACACACACATATATATATATATACATATATATATATATATACATATATGTATATGGGGAATGCCCCTCCCTCTCATTCTCTCTCTTCCCCCTTCTCTTTCTACCGCCACCTCCTCTCTCTCTCTCCCAATAAAATGTCTTACACCTGGAACAGTTTGGGCCTAGTGTGGTGTGTCAGACATGAACCTCTATTCTAACACATCAAAGGTACTTTATGGCTTTGTAGTCTTTGGCACAGTTGCGCTATGGTGATATTCTAAGTAAAATAAGGGTTACTTAAACATAAACTATGATATATGATGGTTAACTTGATGAGCCCAAGTGGATCCTGATTGATGCAAAAAGCAAGAGAATTTTTATTGTTCCAGTGCACTGGGTTCATCCCAGACCCTAAGTGCCACGCACACTTTGCGTGACGGCGGTATCTGAGGCGTAAACTTCAAGGAAGGTCAGTCTCCTGCCTCCGCATTGTCACCTGGCACCCCAAACTCAGAGGTGGCCCAGATATGTTCTCGTACTAGTGTGCTAGGAACTCACCAAGATATCATTTTCTTACAGCTAGCAAGAGAAAATTCGGACATTGCTTTCTGACCTTCACCAATGTTCTAATGTCCTAGTCTAACCCTGGCTTGGAATGTTAAGCCATTCAAACTAATAGCCTCCAGCATCGTAGAGCATTATAGCTTACAGAATGAGAGAAAATCCCAGGACAAGATCAGGTGAAATCCTCATTCTTAGTCAACATAGGCAGGCTATATTAGATTTGCAACTGAATCACTCCTAGGAACTAGCTTGGCAGGTGTTCCCCACTGCTAACCTCTGCTGGCCCAGAAAGGCAACATAGTTGAAGAGCTTACTTAGGCCCACCTAGTCTGTAACCATAGCAACGAACTGAGGAGGAGTTATCTACACCTGGCTTTTAGAAGTCAGGTGACCTTGGTGTGTGGGGGTCGCTTGCCTACATGACTTCAGTCTAACAAAAGGACTGAGAGAAGAAAAGACTTGGACTCACATGCTGGACTAGCACTAGAACTTAGATGGGCTAGGACTCAGATTCATGTATCTCTCGCAGTCCCCCGGGGCCCAGAGCACTTGGGGGGCCCAGAGCACTTGGGCCCGGGGGATGCAGCACCAGTTCAGAGGAGATAGCTGCTGCTTTAGACCCAGTATGTTTCAGATAACCTCAGAGGTACCTCAACTGTTGAGCTGCCAGATTTTTCATTTCTCTTTTACAATGATTGTAAAAGCCTCATGTCATTTTTAAAGAAATACACTCAGACCTTACACCACTCGTGTCTAGTCTGTTTGTCAAAAGCCGAATCCCGTGCCCACCTGGCCAGAATCCATCGTCCCGCGGAACAAGGGACCCCTTAAGAAATCCCGGTCCGCGGCACCTAAGGAGAGGAGGTGACCCCATACCTCAGTGTTCAGTGAGCTTCTATACAATTTTCAGGGCCCCCACCCACAGGTTTGTTCCCACCCTGAGGTCTGAGGAATGTTAATTAGCCTTTCCCTTCCAGAGAGGCAAGTGTTCCACGACCTTCCCAAAGTTCCTGAGCTGACCTTTTCATTCCCCCTTTTCTTTGTGCATACTTCAATCTTGAAACTATTGTGGATAGGTATGCAGCTCATACCCTGGTCCTCTGTGCTTAGCTCTTGATATCTTTGTCTCAGGACCGTCAACTGTACTGCAGCTATGCGAGCTTTAATAAAAGCATCTAAGCAATTTAGAATGTAAAAGCCAAAGGTCAGAAGCAGGAACAAAATGATCAGGGGTCCTAACAATGCAGAAATGAAGGTAGTAAACCAGGGGGAACTGTTAAACCAAGACTCCAAACAGCCCTGACTCTGTTCTCTCTCGTCCACTTGGCTAACCCTTCTCTCACCTTGGCCATTGAATCTTTAACTAACCTCAGAATGGTCTCTAGTATGCGCTTCCTGATGTTTCACACCCCCAGGTAGCATAGAATAAATGGTTGTCCCCCTAACACTGATGGACCTGCTATTGGCTTCTCCCATCTCGGGGACACATATATATGAGGGTTTCTCACAGGACACTTTTCAATTTTGGGTGTCCGCACCCTAAGCCCCATCCTCCAAGGTCACTTCTGGGACATGGTTTAGATTGACAAGTCCCTCATCTCCCACATTCAGGCACTCCCTCTACCTGTGTCTCCAGGGCAGCGACACCCCAGAAGTCAAGGCCCACTGCTAAATCACAGAGGTTAAAGACAGGGTCCAGCCAGCAGATACAACTCCAGTAGTGGACCAAGCTATATCACCAGTGGCTGAGAGCACCTGCCAAGTCACTTTGGTAGGGTTGTGGGGGCTGCTGAGGTTCAACACCGGAAGATACACCATAGCTGTCTCGTGGTTCCTCTGGCCTTGCAGAAGTGGGTTGCTTGGGTGCCTGGGTGCTATCTAGTTGGCGTCAGGTGCAGGTGCTGACCTGATGTGAATCCAGGCAGTCACTCCATCCACTTAATGGAGGTTGGGGTGGTCAACGATATCAGGAACAGCCCTTTCCACTTTGCTTCAGAGTGTTCAGCACAAGGTCTCTTAACATATATCTGATCTTCCACTTGATACTTGTGTGGAACCTCTGGGGTACCTGAGTTATACAGGGCACTAAGTTTAGGCCACAATTCCAAGTGGCTGATCTGGAAAGCTTGCTATGGAGCAGTAAGATCCTTGTCAGCCTGAAAAGTCACCCTGAAGTGGGGGGAGTCAAGATCTGGGCTGGGTCAAGGGAGTGGGAGTCCCATGCAGGATCTCAAAAGGAGTCAGGTTAAAATGGTAGGGGATGTTCAGGGCCAAGGAGAGGGGCACCAACCAGTCTGAGCCAGTCTCCAAGGTCAATTTAGTCAAGGTCTCTTTACCTTCCCTGAGCTCTGGGGACAGTACACACAATGGGGCTTCCAATTAATCTCCAATATCTCTGCCAATCCCTGACTTACCTTAAGAGACAAAAGCAGGACTATTGTCCAATCCAATTATCTTGGGCACTCCGAACTTCTGGAAAACATTCTTCTAATATCTGCTTAGCTACCACGGTAGCTGTTTCCTGCTTGGTAGGGAATTTTAACCCATCCAGGGAAAACATCTACAAACACTAGAAGGTATTTGTAACCATATTTTCCTGGCTTAACTTCTGTAAAATTGACCTACCAATAGACTCCAGGCTGTTCTCCCCTAACTCTTTTGCCCCATTTACTGGCATACCTTACACTGATATATATCAGGTTCAGTTTCTGGGCCAGAAAGATAGTAGAACAGTGTAAAGTATGCCAGCAAGTAAATGCTTATGCAGCCAAGAGTAAACAGGGGGAAATATATATATATATATATATATATATATATATCTTAGTCAAGGTTTCTATTCCTACACAAACATCATGACCAAGAAGTAAGTTGGGGAGGAAAGGGTTTATTGAGCTTACACTTCCACATGGCTGTTCATCACCAGAGGAAGTCAGGACTGGAACTCAAGCAGGTCAGGAAGCAGGAGCTGATGCAGAGGCCATGGAGAGATGTTCCTTACTGGCTTGCTTCTCCTGGCTTGTTCAGCCTGCTCTCTTATAGAACCCAAGACCTCCAGCCCAGGGATGGCACCACCCACAAGGGGCCCTACCCCCTTGATCACTAATTGAGAAAATGCCCCACAGCTGGATCTCATAGAGGCACTTCCCCAACTGAAGGTCCCTTCTCTGTGATAACTCCAGCCTGTGTCAAGTTGACACACAGAACCAGCCAGTACAATATATATTTACACACACACACACACACACACACACACACATTAGGTCTCTTAACTGCTTGGACAAGCTTTCTATCCCCTCAATGAGTCCGTCTGTGCATTTGGCCTAGTAAGCCTGTTGCTTGCTTTCTGGGCAGTATGTTTCTCCCTTCTTGTGTGCTCCATTGTCCTACTTTCTCTTGGTAATAGCTGGTAGGGTGGCTAGCAATCTGAGTCCCTTTTTCTTCAGTACATTCTAAGAGAGGCCATCTCTTAGTCCAGTCCCAATTCCCAGCAGGTGTCTGTGCCCTTCCCCCAGCCTGGTGCAGGCTGACTCAGACTCTATTCTGCCACAGCTAGCCCACCTAGGGTGGAGCCTTCCGACCATGGAGAAGTCTATTGTCCCTTGGCTTCTGCAGCTTCCTACAAGGAACGCCTGCTGCGTTACAGAGTCTGCCTGCCTGACAAGTTCCTGACTAGCAGCAAGATGCTGATGAGGCGATGAGATCCCGGCATTGAGGGGGATGGGTCCCCTTCCTTTATATACTCAGACTCCTAAGTAAACATTGGGCCTTGATCAGAAACCTGTCTTGGTCTCATGATTTATTTATTTAGCCCCATCTCTCCATTCAGGGAACCTAGTTCTTGTAGCTGGTGATGGCTACAGGTGCCTCTTGTAGACCCTGCATAGCCACTTCTTGAGCCACTTGATCTGCCTGGTTTTTGCCCAGGGACACTGAGTCTCTTCCCTTCTGATGTTGGGCAGTTGCTGGCTTCATCAGATCCAAGATTTCCTGCTTGTTTATTTCTTTCTTTTCCTTCTGATGTGAGTAGTCCTCTCTCTTGGTATACAGCCTTGTGGAAAAGGCATACCTGCTATCCATATAGATGTTGATCTTTTTGCCTGTCCTCAGGTCCAGAGTTCTGGTCAGAGCTATCAGCTCTGCCTTTTAGGCTGATGTTTCCGGTGTAAGCGATTTCACCCAGACCACTTGGTACCCGTCCACAGTGTTGGCTCCTGCCTTGCGCTGTCCCTCTACCAGGTAGCTACTGCCATCAGTGAACCAGATCTGCATCGGGGTGTGGCTGATCAACAGGTCCTTTCGCCATCCCTGGTTCTCAGCTAGAATCTGCTGGCAATCATGAGCTGGTGGATTGAAGTCAGGGTCGGGTAGCAGAGTGGCCAGGTTGATGGCCACTAGTGACGTGAAGGTCACCCAATCTGAGTTTAGCAACAGAGTCTAATAATGAGTCATGAGATCATTGGTCAGCCATCAGTCCAGGGGCTGGGGAACAATTCTCTTCAAGGCATGGGGAACTGTCACAGTCAGATTTTGCCCCAGAGTTAATTTATTAGCATCTTTAACTAAAACTGCCACTGCTGCCACTATCAGTAGAGAAGCAGGCCGCCCAGCAGTTACAGGGTCTAATTTCTTTGACAGATAGGCAACTGGTCGCTTCCAGGGGCCCAGCAGCTGAGTAAGCACTCCCTTGGCTATCTCCCAGTTTTCTGCTACGTAAAGGTGGAAAGGTCTGCTGGCATCAGGCAGTCCTAGAGCAGGGGCCTCCAGTAAAGCCTGCTTAATCGCATCAAAAGCCTGTTGCTCTTCTTCACCCCAACTGAAAGGCTCTTATCAAGTGTCCCAGCTGTGAAGTAAAATATACCTATTTCCTCTCTGTGTGTCCTTGTGATCTCTGCCTCTGCTTCCTGTCACCCTGTCACAAGGATTATACAAGATTCAACTGAGAGAAGCCAGGATGGCAGGGTTAGCAGGGGCCTCTGTCAGAGCTCTCTGAAGTTAAGAATCTAGTGTTAAGAGGCTTCTCTCCAAACTGGTTTACAGACCTCCTGGGAGTGGCTGAAATCTCAGCTATTCTTTGACAATTCCTTTTGGAGTCAGACCAGCTGTGCACAGGGAATCTTCTTGTGACTTTTTTCCCGATTAGGAATGACCATCAGAGCTGGGAAACCGAAACCAACCTTTTTACTATAAACACTCCCTGAAAGAAAATGAGTTGTTGTGGTAAAAAATTGTTCTCTCTGGCTCTGACCCCCTGGCTGCACTCCCTAGGGCCCTCCCTCCAAGTTTGGACTGATTCACACGCACAAAGGAAACAAAAACTGAAGAGCCAGGATGATACTTAGCATGGGGGCATAGCATCTCTTGTGCCTCATATTTGTGTTGCACTCTGCTTCCAGGTTACCTCCCTTGTGAGGCAGAGACTGAGAGGCTCTATAAAGCAAACACGAAAACAAGGGAAACATGTCCTCATTAGGATAGCAGGTACGGGGATATTATTTCTGCAAAATAACCATGAACCGAACCAAAATACTCGACCTGCACACAGTGCTTTGTTTTCCTGGGAGCCAAATGAGTGAAAGAGGACACATGGCTGGGTGTGGTACATCATACACAAGCAATCCTAAAGTCTGGGGAGGCTGAGGCAGGAGGCTTGTGAGTTTGGGAGCAGCCAGGCTACACGGTGAGACTGTGTCTTACAGGAATAAAAACTAAGCAAGACACCAGACTGTCACCAGCAAACTCTAAACCCGACCATGACCAAAAGAAGCTGTTTCAAATAGTTTTCTTAATATACAGATAATTGCTTTTTTTCCCCACCATCTTTCTATTTTTCTGAAAGGCTGAGGAGAGATCCACACACCTATATTCACCTTCTGCCCACTCACCCATTTTTGAGGATTCATTCCTATCCACTCACAAATTCACTAATTATGAATTCATCAAATCAACGTTTATTGAATCGCAATAGCATTTTAGACAGTGTTCTGTATCTCCAAAGCTCTGATAGTACTTGAAGTGCAAATAAAGACAGGGAACACTTTTTGATCTTGTGAAAGAAAATGATGTTATTAAGGTTAAATATTTCTAGAGGGCAGATAGGAGATAAGGATGGGATTGAATCATACCAGCTAAAGGTCAAACCACGGAGTGTTCCCAACGAATGTAGATAAACAAAGAGAGTCAGAAATCCTATCCTCAGGCTTTCTACACCTGGATTCCAGTCAGGAATCCTGTTATAACTAATTGTTGTGGAGTATATATGATTTGTTCTCCAAAGGCTCCATCTGGTATTGCTGGCTGTGAAGCTGGTGGTCTTTTAAAGTGTAAGCAAGGGTGCACTAAAAACACTGAATAGCTCCAGTGAAAAAGAAATTTTATTCAAACTGCCAAGGCCATCTAGGGGAGATGGGGCTGGGATAGCAGAGAGAATCATTGTGTGTCGGGGGAAACCTCATTAGTTCTAAAGAGAAACAGGTTGGGGCTGGGAGTTTGGGGAGAGCCTTGAACTGGAACAGCCTGGAAACTTAGGGTCACTGGAGATGGAACTAGAAGAGCCCTGTGGTTTTGGTCTCCACCATAGGTATGTCAATGGGAACTAGATGCCTCATCAGCCAGAAGTAAGGGCAGATGGGGAAGTGGATCTTCCTGGCAGAAGGAATACTTCGCACAGCTCTCTGGGAGTAATGTCTAATCTATCCACCAGCAGTCCTTCTGTCTCTCTGTCTTCCTGTCTAGCACCAACTGAGCCTAGGATGTCATCATAGACATGGTCAGGTAGGCCTGCCCCTTTAGGGCGCTTGGGATTTTTTCTTCAAACCTAACAAAAAGGTCATTGGAACATGAAGGCTCTGACCTATGTAATAGATTAATCAGTAGATGGACTTATAACTTGGTAGAATTACTGAAAATTGGCGGAAACTAGAACCATTCTTAAAGGAAATGGGCCACTGGAGATGGTCCTTGTTCTCTGAACCTTCTATTTTTTTTCCTTACTTCTGGGCAGTTATAGGTGAATAGTTTTCCCCTGTCATGTCCTTCCACTGGGACATTCCTGCCTTGCCACCAGTTTAAACGTAGTGGTACCAGGCAACAGTGGATTGGACTATCTACAACCATAAGCCAAAATAAGTCATTTCTCTAGTCACTCTGCACTATCCTTTTTTGTGGGGGAGAGAATACTAAGCAGTGAGAATAGGTTTGGGGGAATTCCAGACAATAAATTATCCTCAAAACAAATCCCCTATATACACACAAACAAAAAGCCTTTCATGTATTAGCATTGAGGAGTATTATCCAGGGCTGTCTGACTCAGTGTCCCTGAGTTGCAGCTTCTTTACTTCATTTGAACTCCTTGGAGCCTTTTAAAAGTTACTCCCTAACTATGAGCCAACAACTATCTTGTGTCTTACATCTACTATGTTTAATCTCTGATATATGTGGTCATTATCTCTTCTTTAGACACCCAGAAGAGTCTCCAAAAGGATAGAGGGATTGCTTGCATAAGACTGTATTATTTGCTTCACCCATGGCTCCAGAATTAGCACCAACTGAGCTGAGCAAGGGTCTACAGGTGTGTCCAACCTTTGACCTGACATTGTCATCTGTAAAGCTCATGTTCCTGAACTACACTATCACTTACAATCAAAGAAGCCAAAATAATAATAACAATAATAATAATAATAATGATGATAATAATAATAATAGTAGTAGTAGTAGTAGTAGTAGTAGAAAGAAAAAAGAAAGAAAAGAAAAAACACCATCTAACAATGCATATTTGCAGAGTGACACAAATGCTGACCCAAACTTACACAACTGCAATGATAAGTACTTCCTTAATATACCTAAAGGGACTATAACAATGGCTTCACAATGAGGGCCACTGGCTGCTCTGCCAGAGGATCTAGGTTCAATTCCTACTACCCTCATGTCAGCTTACAGTTGCCTATAGCTCAAGTCTCAGGAGATCTGGCACCCTTTTCTGGCCCCTGAGGGCATTAGGTATGCACATGATGCCTAGACATGCATTAAGATAAAAGTACTCATACACATAAAATAATAATTTAAAAAAATGTACTAGAAGTACCTTTCCCACCTTACAAGTATGGGGTAATTTCCATCTGTCCAGGAACCTCATGTTTATAAAATTCTTTATCACCTAGTCCACTTCAGCTCAGTCCCTGAGTTGAATGAATAGGATGGAGTCAGAAGCTCACACTCTGAGCTGTAGTGCCATCACTACCTCCCATAGTCACAGTATAATCTCTGCACATTGTGGAGAGCCTATCTATGAAGCATCTGACATACCTAGGCGTAAAACCAAGTCAACTGGTCGCCCTGGAGCTGAGAGAGGAAGTAAGATGAACATTTGGAAAACTCCTACACTTTAAAGGGCTCTAGAGTTACAGGAATAACTCCCACAATGTGACAGCCAGATCAGCAGAAATGAAACTAGGTTGCTAGCTTTCTAATTCCCAGCCTTCCTTATTACTGTGATAGTCACAGTGCAGAAAGAAAAACAGAAACTTAAAGGAATTTTGTCTCATGCGCTTGTAGCAGCTGCCTAAGCAGCTTTTGCAAGGCACTTGCTTCATTCCTTAGGTTAATAGACATTAAAGTCTACACTAAAGTCTACACGGTAGGCAGTAAGGCTGACAAAATGAGGAGAGCAAGAACAGGCTGCTGTATCCCGAGACCAGAGCCCAGGGCAGCTCCTACCGCCTCCAACATCTCCCAAAGCTGGACCTCTGTAATGGAGCTAAACACATACTTGGACCAGAGTGTGGAACTGTTAAAGGAGCCAGAGGAATGAGAGGCAGTTATAGAACTGCTGCATCAGGGAGGGGAGGAGGGAGGGGAGCGGGGAGGGGAGAGGGGATGGGAGCGGGGAGGGGAGCTCAGCGTGTTAGAAACTACAGAAATGCTTGCTCTCTGATTCCAAGCATAAAGGTAAAAATGGCTACTTTTTTTTTTCACTCTGCAAATCAAAGGACATTCTGGGGAACCATTGACACTAGCCAGCTTGACACATGTGACCCAGCTGTGTTTCTGTCCTAGCCCAGGCACTGCCCTGTGAGCCTTGCAAGTGCCTTCCAAGACAGAATGCCTTTTCACTGTGAAACGAATGTTGAGGAATACAATACATTCTTTATTTCTGGAAGGATGGCCAAAGAAATAATACCACCATTGTCATCTAATAATAGCAGCTGCTGTCAACAAATCAAATCCTTCTGCATGTATGAATGATCTCGGGGAGAAAACTCCAGGAAACTGCATCTTAACAGTAGCCATCTCTCTCATCTGAGCCTGATGCTCACCTTTTGGTTCCTTGTCAAGGCTCAAACATCTCCTTACTAGATTTCAGTATCAATAAACAGGATTATTTGTTAAACTGATGGGTCAAGAGTGAAAATCCTAAGGTACAGACATCAGTCAAAAACAGTTTTCAAAACAAACAAACAAACAAACAAACAAACATCCAGTACAGAAGGCTCTCTTTGATTGGTGTATTCCTTTTTTAGGATTGAGCAGGGCAGAGATGTGAACATCTCCCTTCGCAGAAGCACACAGTTTCCTCAGGCACCATAGACAAAGTGTGCCGTCGTCCCTCTCCATTGGGGTCATTCATCTCTGCTAGCTAAACCCAGATGATTGACAGTGATGATATCCACATATATTTATCATTTTTTCCTGAGCATTAAAAACTAAGTTTACTATGTTCTCTAGCACAAGCAATTGAAGGCAGCAAGTATGCAGATATTCTTATAGAAAAATGCAAGACCAGAGACAACCCTTTATTCTAGAGCCTTCTTCATTTTAAAATTAAAGTATATCTCAAAGGAAAAATACTGAACTCTTTTAAACACCAGCAAAGCAAACAAACAAAACCAAGCCGCATGTGTGTGTGACCTATGCTTTGCCTAATGGCCCTTAGCACACAGTCGCTGGTAGTTACTAGTTCTCATGTTTCAAGAATCCCAGGAATTTGAACCATGGCCATTATGATGTTCTGAACCCTGTTAAGGGCCAAATAATAAATATTTCCTCTGGCTTTGTGAGCAACTAGTCCAGTGTGCTGTTGCAGCATAAGAGAGCACCTGATCCAATAAAAGTCCGTTTATAGAAGCAAACAGCAAGCTATAGCTGGCCTCTGGGTGGCAGTTTGTGAGCCCTTGTTCTATGACCCTGTGTATTCCTCATGCTCAGAGTATCTTAAAGACACAAGGTCCTATCTCCTCCTGCATGGTCTTTTCATCCATTGCCTTACTCTTTTGAATAGCACATTTTTCATTTTCCTTTTGTTTTCTCGGAGTCTTCGTTAATATTTTACTTAAGTGTAAGTGTGATTCAGGCTCATGGCCTCCTGAGCTGTTGCTGCCCTGAGACTATTTAGACTGCTTGCTTTCAGCACTCCCAAATACCCTCCTCACACAGTGTTGATTATACAAGGACACAAATGCCTCATCTCATGGTGCCTGCCCCTTCTCTGGACGGCTCATTTTGAGATACTCAGTCCTTACTTCCCTACTTTTAACCTTTACCTCTCTTTTTCCTTTACCAACGTTTTGAATTCGGAAAATATTTTAAAAAGAAAAGAAGGAAGAAAGGAAGGGAGGGTGGGTGGGAGAGAGAGAGAGAGAGAGAGAGAGAGAGAGAGAGAGAGAGAGAGAGAGGAAAGAAATTTATTGTGTCCGTTCAACCTCCACAAAGAGGAATTCCTACATCAGCAGTCATTTTAAAACACCAAACCAACACCAAACCGGCAAAACACAGGGAGTAAGGGGGAGGGGGAGAGGGAGAGGGGAGAACATTACACACTAACAAGTTAATAGAATTACAGAGTTGAGAGATTGTGGGGCATTAAAAAGTTTCTGTAATTTCCGGTGCATTGTTTCTCAAATAAGCAACCGGGAACAGAAGGTAAAACAGCTGTTTTTGAAAGCCTTTGAGTGAGCTGAGGGTGGGTTCTGGATAAAAGGGCCACCCACGTATGGCTCAGGACCCAGAGTCCACCCCGCGCCCCTAGTGGACGGCCCAGGGAAACAAAAGTCTTACGACCATCTCAACTCGGTGTGTCTTTGCTGATGGGTAAAAGAACAGTAACTGCACTCAGATCAGTAGATCTGAGTACAGGGTCCCCAGTGAAGGAGTTAGAGAAAGGACCAAATGGAGCTGAGGGGTTTGCAGCCCCTTAGGACGAACAACTATGAACTAACTAGTACCCTCAGAGCTCCCAGGGTCTCAACCACCAACCAAGGACTGCACATGGAGGGGTCTGATTGTTCTGGCAGCATGTGTATAGTAGAGGATTGCAATTTGATCATCAATAGGAGGAGAAGAGCTCGGCCCTGTGAAGGTTCTGTGCCCCAGTGTAGGGGAATGCCAGGGCCAATAAGTGGGAGAGGGTGGGGCGGCAGGCATGGGGAGGGGAGAGGCAACAGGGGTTTGTTTTTGTTGTTTTTGTTTGTTTCTTTGTTTTTTGGAGGGGAAACTAGGAATGGAGAAATTTACATATAAATAAAGAAAATATCTAATAAAAAAATTAAAAAAAAAAAAAAAAAAAAGAACAGTAACTGCAGACGACCTGGACTTGCCTTTCGGCCAAATGGAGGCAAAGGGTGTGTGGCCAGTGACTATGGCTACAGCTCCCGGCAGCGCGGTGTACCCTGTACCCACACTTGGTGCTTTGCGGGAGCAACTACTAGCCAGATATTTTAGAGCTACGTATTAAAAATATCTTTGCTTCACTCTGTTTCCTACGTATTTGCAACGTTAGTCAAGTGTGGCTGGCATACCTGAATCCTTTGGGGGACTCCCCACTGTTTCCTAAAGTGAGTTCCACCTCTCTGGGTCCCCATATCATACCTCAGCTAAGTATGAAAGCCTGCACTCACCCAGGCAGCCTGGCTGTTCCCAGAGAACTTTGTTTTCAGGTGGCACTCCATCCTAGCGTTGCTTTCCTCTCACTGGGTCCTGCTACTGTCGCTAGAGGGTGCCCTTCTCCACCACCTTTAGCTTTATTATCCCTAGATGCTAAATTTGAGAGTTTGCAGCCAAAATACTTCCGGATGTGGGAGAGAGACCATTTTATTCATTCTTCCAGGAAGCTCCTCTGAATTTTCTAGCCTCTGGGCCTTGGTGTTCTAGCCAAGCTCTAGTATAGAATTCTCTTAGCGCAATGCAAGACCAGACAGGATCCTTTACTGTCTTCTTTGTTTGTTTGTTTTTCGGGACAGGGTTTCTCTGTGTAGTTCTGGCTGTCCTGGAACTCACTCTGCAGACCATGCTGGCCTCGAACTCAGAAATCAGCCTGCCTCTGCCTCCCAAATGCTGGGATTAAAGGTATTTGCCACCACTGTCCGGCTGTGCTTTCCTATTTTTAATGTTCACTAGCATTGCTACTTGAAGCAGATTAATTCACAGACATTCTGGGCAGCGAAGATAATACCTAGTTGATCTCTCAACCATTTCTAGTTTCCTAATGGTGCTAGAATCTTAGTGAGGGTCACTCTCCTGAATTTAATTCTTAGAAACTTCCTGGGATTTAAAATGAAATTGAGACTCAGCTGGCTTAGGAGATGGATCAGGGGCTTAAATCACTTGACTTTAAGCCCTAGCGTCTGAGTTGGGACATGAGTTCAATCCCGGGGAGAGTAAAAAACCAATCCCTGCAAGTGGTCCTCTGACCTCCATATAGCACCCTTGATAAATGAATGGATGAATGGATGAGTGAATGATAGAAAAATGAATCTAGATAGAATGAAATATAAATGACATTCAAAGTCCTGTAAAGGAAAGTGAGGTTCCAAGGCTAGGATGTAGTTCAGTGGCATAGCTCTTGCCCAAGTCACTGGCTTCTGTCCCTAGGACTGGAAGGGGAGAGAGAGTTTTAGCAGTGAAATGCCATTCTAACAATCCATCCTACCCTACCTGTTGCCCAGTGGTTAAACCCTTTCACATATACATCTGGTCTTGAAAGTTGATTTTCTCCTCCTCCTCCTCCTCCTCCTCTTCCTCCTCCTCCTCTTCTTCCTCCTCCTTCTCCTCTCCCTCCTCCTCCTCCTCTTCCTCCTCCTCCTTCTCTTCTTCTTCCTCCTCTTTTCCTTCTCCTTTTTCACAGAAGAGACATTTTAATCTACCAACTCCCCCTCTCCCTTCCCCTCCTCCTCCTACTCTTCTCAGAAGATGAGACATTTTAATCTACCAGTGCTACTGCACAAGGAATCATAGCTCTCAGAAGATCCCTCCAGGTCAAAGGAAGTTCCAGAAATATCTAGAGTTGCTGGTCCTCTGCCTGTGGGAACAGGGGTCAGTAGGTGGAAAAGCAGGAGCCTTCCTATCACTCATAGATCCAGTCCTGCTTACAGCTCTTGTAGTCTACCAGCTCCTCCGGCTGAAACCACAAGCTGATCTCCTTTTCTGTGCTCTCCACAGAGCCATTCCTGCCAACTTGGATGCAGATGGTCCCAGGCTTAGAGTCTGTGGGGTTGGTCTCTTTCAACATCACCCACTCTGTCTTCACAACATTCAGTCCCTCCCAGACCATAGCACCCACGGCCAACAGTGACTGTACCTTCATTGCCATCTGGCCTGATGGACTCCAGTGTGGGCTTTTGGGAGAGATCATCAATCAATTTGAACAGAAGGGATTTGGCCTTGTTGGTATGAAATTTATGTGAGCTTCTGAGAACCTAGGAACACTACATTGACTCAAAGGACCAGGACAGTCATTTCTTTGTAGGATATTTTTACAGGATCCCTTTCCGGCCAGGTAAACATGATTGCTGCCCATCTTATATGAACACTTATGTTTATTGTCCCACCCCGAACCCCAAGCCATTCTTTATGATTTTAAGAGAGGAATGTAATCACCATACTGTGGGAAGAGGTCCAGCTTCCTGTCAAGGGTTCTTAAAAGAGTTTTTCCCTGTGCTAGACTGTATAACTCATGGGGAGATACTTTAATGTGAGTGATCAAAGGAGACTCTCATTGAGTCAAGAGAGGCAGGAGCTAGGAGGGATATAGAACTAATGGGAGCAGAAGTAATAACATAAGAAAGTATGTCAGAAGAAAGTCGAAATGAAACTGAGGTCAGTGGAATATGGGGAGAATATGTTCAAAGTACAATGATTCATTCATGAAAATCACCTTACGCAGTTCCTGTATAATTCTTTTTAACTAAAATAAGTTTAGTCAGTAGAGAATATATAACAATATAAAGCAAGAAGAAAAAAATCTGACGTCAAGAGAAAAATAAAAGCACAGGAAAATGAGAATGATCAGCCTCGGAACAAGGTTGATCAGATGCATAACGAGAGGTCATGAAGAAAAAGATAAGACCAGGTTGCTCAGTGGTTAGGAGCACTGGCTGCTCTTCCAGAGGACTTGCATTCAATTCTTAGTACCCACTTGATGGCTCACACCTATCTATAACTTCAGTTTGAGGGGCTCCGGGGCCCTCTTCTGGCCTCCATGGCCACAAAGCCCTCACATGAAGCACAGACATAACATACTGGCAAAACTCATACACAGAATAATAATTTAAAAAGAGAGATATCATGAGATTAGGTAACGAATGGCTCTCAAATTGATGAAATATATCAAATAGCAGAGTCAAGGAGACTCAAGCCATAACCAGGAGAAACTCAAAAATGTTTAGTTACCAGGTTTATCATCAGGAAAGCACTCTTAGCCCCCAAACACACTATTTAATGTCTTCATCCATTAACACTCTAGATTTACTGTTCTTTAGAGCGAGGGTCCAGGTAGACCCCTAACATTCACGAGTTACAGCCATGGTCTGGTGCTCCTACTTCCCACTCACAGTACTGAAGACCTTGTGGAGGTAAGAGAGGATGACTAGGAAGGAGCCAAGGGGAAATCAAGGCTTTTGGGCCCTGACATTCTGCTGTCTGTTTTGTTCACAAAGAACAGTTCCAGGAAGAAAAGAATGAGAGGTGTTATGAAACATTTCAAAGCACTTACTAGCTGTTCCCAACTATACTTCAGTCATCAACAGGAACATATTAATGCGCCTTACCTTGACTCAATGGCTGTGATTGTTCGTAGTTAGTGGCTTGGCAATTTTGTGTTGTTCCCTTTCTAAAAAGTAATTGCGAAATGAGAAGAAATCCTAGACTCCAACTTATTAGGTTACCTGATGAAATACCAGCGAAGAGTTTACAATTTCTTTAATGGAAATTACTAGAACAGTCATGGAAATATGTTTAATATTTGAAATTAAGCTGCTGGATTTTTGAATCGGATTATTACGTTTCTTAGACAGTCCTCATGTGAGGACCTACTATTGTATAGATCTCTCTGAATGAGGTCTGACTCTGACATAAGACCCAAAGATGTCAGTCTGCTGGTCTGTGAACCACTCTCACAAGACTTATTCAACCCATGGCACAGGCAGCCATGAATGTGGGTCAACCCAACATCATGACTTACTTAAAACACAAGGTGTATATGTGCATGTGTGTGTGTGTGTGTGTGTGTGTGTGTGTGTGTGTGTGTGAGAGAGAGAGAGAGAGAGAGAGAGAGAGAGAGAGAACCAGAGAGAGATAACCAGAGAGAGATAACCAGAGAGAGACTTTGCTTTTCATAACTTGATTATATGGTTCTTGAGTGGCAACACTGTGAATGATGTCATGTCTCAGTGTCAACATTTGTGTTCCCTAGTTAGTCTCATGACATCAAAAGAATGGAGATATGAAAAAATCAAGGCATACGTGGAAAAATCTGGGATCCAAACAGGAAAAACCATTATTGAAATTCCATGATTATCATAGGGATAGTTGGGAGTGGTGTGTGAGGACATAAGTGTGTGTCTTAGGGGCAGGAGACCTTAGCGGGTGCCAAAAGGAAGTGGAGAAGTGGTGAATAGAGCTTGCCCACAGACGTCCAAGGCTATGTGGAGGTCTGTGGGGGAAGGATTGTCAGAGGTCCAGTCCCACTCAGCTCTTACCTCAGTGCTCATGAAGTCCTTTGCAGCTGTCAGATGGTATGCTCTGAGTTTTATTTTAGAAAAGTTAGAATAGTGGTATGTATACTAAATGAGAGAGTTATTGATAATGCTTGCCCATAGAGACTACAGTAGCCTCAGACATTAAAAAAAAAGAGAGAGACCTGTGAACTCCCATTCCTATCACAATTCTTCTGATGCATCTAGTTAGGCAAGCAGGGTTTGGGTAAGAGAACTTCAGAATAAGAAAAGGCTTGGGAAGAGGGAATAAAAAACACCCCATGCACACCTGTTTCCCAGGGCTGCACCCTGACTTCTGTGTTCCTGAGATGGAGAACTAGAGAAACTGTGCAGGGGTCATTGAGAGTAGAATAACCTGACAGAGTATGAGATCAACTTATGGTTCTGTGAGGGGTGGGGTGGCAGCCCTAAAACAGTATAGCAGAGAGTAGGAATGGGTGTTTCCTGTGGATGAATCCCAACAAGTTCAGCCTGTTCACTGTAAACGAACATCGGGTGCACAAGTTAGAACAAGGAAGAAATGAATAAGTAGGGAATTTGCTTTGTTGTGTGCTTTTGGGAATTCTGTAAATTCCCCAATTCTTGAAAAGACTGGACTTACTAAGTATGATCATCCAGCTGACCTATCAACCTACATACAGTTGGGAGGAAGTTACAGTGAACTCCTCTGTCACATTCCCAGGGCTCATGGACTAGTGGGGACCCTATGAAAAAAGCTGAGTCAGCTTCCCGGGGCCATCATCCTTACACTCTGTTCCTTACAAAAGCCTCAAGGATTTGGCCCAGTCTCTTTCTCTCTGATTCCTTATCTATAACAGAATGAATACTATAGACAAAATAAATTGATAAGACATCCTTTCCTTTGTGTCTTCTTTGGTTTTGTTTCCTTCTACACCATGGATTGCTCTTCAGATGATAACACAACACCCACAGAAATTTGAATTATGGTGTTACAGAGGAAAGCAGGCAGATTGAATGGACAGTTAAGATGTAAGTGCAACTTCACTGAATTATAAAATATCACATAAATGTATAATAGAAATAAAATCCTTCAATAACAATCTAGTAAGGTAAAGTGACACAGAGAGACAGCTCAATAGATGTCAGGAGCAATCTATGAAAAGGTAAGGCTACTAGGACACTAGTAGGTGACTTTCTTGGAGGTGGCTCACCTTTCTGCATGGCCTAAGATGGGTGAGCTCTGAGAGGCAAAGTCCCAAGAGACTTCATCTCATGATTGCTTCTTGCAGATGGTATGTTTTTCCTGATGTGTCATTATTAAATAGCCAAAGGACTCCTGGGCATTAGCCCACCCTATTGGGCAAAATTCTTACAGATCAACAAAGATGAACTTTCATAAATTAACACTGTTTAGATGAATTAAAGATTGTATAGATTTCCTGCTTTGATTTTAGGAAAAAAATTTAAGAGATAGTTTTAGTTGTTTTGCTAGAAAGTTCTAATAAAGTCAGAATCAAAAGTAGAATGTGCCATTCCTCATAACTAGGAAGTAAAGGCTGAATAATAAGGAATACAATGAGCTTCTACAATTACACTAAAAGGAGAAATAGTGGAACAAATTCATGTTTAAGGTAAAACATTCAGGTCCAAGGATGAACTACAGGTTGCACTATCATAGGGCAAGACCATGTGAAACTCTTGCTTTGAACTTATAATGAACTTACAGAATGAAACACTGTGTTGAACTTATCCACATCCTTCTGTGATTCTCCTTTTGTGTAACATTCTATGAGGCAATTTTCTAAGAAATTTTGTCTATTAAAAGGCCAGAGAAAAGAAATACAGTGTTGGTTTGGGGTGCTCTGTCCCATCCATCCATCCATCCATCCATCCATCCATCCATCCATCCATCCACCAAATGTATACATGTATATGTCTGTTTGTCTATGTATAAATAGCATGAACACTTGTGGTGTAGATGAAACCAGCAAGGGGGCTCGTAGTTGACAGAGAAATGAACCCTAACAATTAATCCCTTACTTCATCTGCCACTGCTAAACATCATGTGTTAATTCTCTAGATTTAGCACTTATTGAATCACAAATAATAAGGTTACAGAGTAAGAGACCAGTGTATATTTACGTTTGAAGAGTTAAATCTTGGGAGCTCATTTTAAGCACAGGATAACAAGAGTTAAGTTTTTAGCACAGAACAGTAAGAAAGAGTTAAGTCTTTAGCACTTATTTAAGCGTGGAACAGTAAGAGAGAGTTAAGTCTCTGGCATTTATTAAAGCACAGAGATTTATAAAGTAAAAATAAAGCACAGAGAGATAAAGAGAAAAGAAGCCAGTGATTTTCATCCACATAATAAGCAAGAGGGTGTTAAGTCTCCAGAAGCCATCAGCTTCCAGTCCTCAGGATAGTTAGAGAGAGTTAAAAGGCTGAAGACCATCAGTCTTTTGGCCTTTGTGCAATGCTGTGGCTCACTTCAGCTCTGTTCCCTTAAGGCCTAAGGCTGGGCAGGTTCCCGGTCAGTAGGTAAAGCGTTTGCTGAGTTCGTAGCTCCAGTACTCAGGTAAAAGGCTGTGCTTGGGGTTAGAAGATAGGGGAGTGTTGGGGAAACAGATCCCTAGAACTCATTGAGACTTGTCTCAAAAACCAAAGTGGAGAGAGACTGAGGAAGACAATTGACATTGACTGCTGGCCTCTACATATGGACACATGACAGGTACATCCACACACACATACCTGCATGAATATACATATCACACACACACACACACACACACACACACAAATATATGCACATACATACACAAATACACATATACATGGATGAATGAATGAATGAATTAAAAAGACAAGAATTTCCACATCCATAAAAAATAAAGTTACCGAAGAGGTTAGAGGTTTTGTAGGCTGCACATAAAGGCACCCTAGATTGTCCACCACCCATGTCAGTGATTTTACAAATCAAGAGCAACAGAGGGCTCTGCATCATTATCTCCTGAGCTGTGGCTTGACTTCTTCGCTTTCAAGGCTTGACTCAGTTTCCCTCTTCTTTATGATAAAATGAATCATGGTCTGTTGACAGCTAAACTTTGAGAAAGAATGGGTAAATTGAAATGTAAGCCACAGCAATAAACCAGGATTCAATACAAGGGTAGACTGCCAAACCATACCAGGAAGTGAATTACAGTGCAATGATTTTCACACGTTTGCTCAAGCCCAGGCCTTTTAAAATGACTTTATAGTGATATAAACCACATGCCCCAAACCTCGTGCTTTCTAGTGGGTTTTCATTTTCTAAGAAGCATGGCTTAATCATCCCATTATCTACTTAATTTAATTCCATGCTATTCTTATCACTGTCCAAACAAATTCCACCCCATTAGTAGCCAATCCCCATTTCATTCTTATCCTTGTCTCTGTAACGAGTAATCTGCCCTTTGTATCCATGGATCCACCTCTTCTGGACGTTTCCCAGAGATGGAGTCAGGCAATCTGTGGGCTTCTCAAGGGTCATCTGGAGGGTAGCTGGGGTCAGTGCTTTATTCTGTTTTTTTTATTGCCAAATACCTACTACGTGGATACATTGTATGTAATTTCCTGTTCATCAGGTGATGGGCATTTGAGTAGTTTCCAGGCTCAGCTACTTCAAATAATGTTGCCATGAACATGCACAGACAGGTCTTGATGTGTGCAAACACTTTTCCCTTAAGTGTATCCTTAGGAGTAGGCGTGCTGAGTTCTGCACTGACTCCAAGTGCAGCCTTTTGAGGACTTCTCAGACTATTTTCAGGCAGCATTTTTAAAACTAGGATTATCTCACTGTAAAGAGAACAAAATGTTAACAGTTATTGGGTGTTTGTTTGTGCCAGGCACCACTGTGCTGCTTTATGTGGGCATTCTTTTAAAAACATTATGACGGAGAGCTTACGGCCAGTTCGCCCTATCTGTGTGTTCTACAACTTTATTTTTTAACTGAATATAGATTAAAAATATTTAAAAGTTGAATTTGTGCTGAATGAATGTGTACAGAAGTTTCACTTGTCACTGAATTGTTTCCTAAATAGTGCAGTATGACAGCTTTCTATATAAGCATTTACTTTGTAATAGGTGTCTGTAAATACATTTGAGATCATTCAAAGTATATGGAAGGTCACAGTTGGTCATTTACAAATACTATGCATTTTTATAAGGATTTGGGCAGGTTTAAAGTTTGATATTCATCAGGGCTCTAGGAATGAGTCTCCCATGGAATCTGTGGGACAAATGTACTCATGATTGCCTTAAGAGGTAGGTGACAAAGGTAAGAAACGTTGGTGCTATATACTTCTGTTCAAATCACCTCTCAGCAATGATGCCTTTAGAGGCAGCATCTAAAACTGGTAGCTTTAACAAACTAAGTGACTCCAAATGACCTGCGTCAGGCATTTTCTCTGTGTCAAGCCTCGGCTGCATAAAAGGAACCCAGCACAGGAAATGCTACTGGAATCAGTATATTCAGCAAAAACTGTTATAAGTGACTGACAGAATTCTAGTTTTCACACACGTCTGGGAATAGTAATTTTGAGAACAATCTTCTCTTTTTTGCACAAATTAGAAAGTTCAAAGCACTTAGTAACTTGAAATGGGCAGAATTGCTTTACAATAAAAAAGTGACAAAAACTTAAAAAAAAATTCAGGCTAAATATATACATACCTAATCAATGGCTATAAACAATTTCCACTTTTTCTTTCAGATAATATTCTTAGAGCTGGACATAAATTGCTTTCTATCTCAGAAATATATACAAATCAAGTGACATAATTAGTCAGAATAAATCAAGAGAAACTCATACTCATATAGTTACAATCCTAAGAAATGAGACACAGAATTTTATATATAAAATGCTTTGTTGTAGTAAAAATTAAGTAATTACATGCCAAAATTTGTCTGTACACACCACACACACACAAAAAAAAACCACACACACACACACTGGTTTCCAGAGATTTTTCTCTTATTGGTAAACTTCTTGTATATTGTTTTTGTTTCAATGCTTTTCTATTATTATTCAATTACTTTGGCTCACTTGTGGGATGGCACATGCTCCATATGGAATTAAATGATAGTAACTCTTAGGAACGGTATCGGCTAAGGACCCCAGGACCAAGTTCTCAGCACAAAGAGGATTGATTTGCCCCAGAAGGACAGAGGGCAGGGAATAAGAGACAAAGGCAGGGATACAGAGTGAGGGGACAACACGGGAGAGAGAAATTACATTCCCAAAGCTGGCCACCAAGCTCCATTTCCTATTTGGTCACTTCCTCCTCCTGCGGCTGACTACCAATATCCAGTTATCAAAGTATTGAAGTCCAGCAATCAAAAATCCCATTGGCTCACCTAACTAATATGCTCAACTAAAACCAGACACCTCATCCTAGTGCAGTGTGTACACAGATCCTGAAGCTTCTCATGTCATTTATTGTACTTGGATGCATATACTGACTCCAGATAAGTTGGTGAAAAACAAATTGCAAACACATTAATCAGAAAGAATATTTTCAACAACTTTAAAAAAAAAATCCATTGGTAATTTGTCCCAGAGGGCACAAGGGGCTGCCTCTGGATAGAGAGGAGACAGACGTGGCACACAGGAAAATGGCAGTTTATAAAGGAAAGGGGGGAAACCGCCTCTTAGGATAAGACATTTGATTTTGGTTTGTTTTTTTTCGAGACAGGGTTTCTCTGTGTAGCCCCGGCTGTCCTGGAACTCACTCTGTAGACCAGGCTGGCCTCAAACCCAGAAATCCGTCTGCCTCTGCCTCCCAAGTGCTGAGATTAAAGGCATGGGCCACTACTGCCTGGCCAAGATATTTGATTTTGATTGGGTATGTTAATTAGGTGAGGCAAAGGGGACTTTGATTGCTGGACTTTAATATTTTGATAGCTCGATCTTGGTAGTCACTCTCAGGCAGAGGAAATGGCCAAATAAGAAGATGGACCTTGGGGGCTAGTTTTAGGAATGTAATCTAATGGCTTTTTAGCAATTAGGTAGAAGGAATGGGGAACAGAGAAAGACCTGCCAGAGTTATGCTCGACTCTTGAGCTGGTCCAAGTCCCTTCACTAACAGATCAGAAGCTATTTAAACACATTTCAAGTGTTCTTATTTATCCTTATAAATATTAAGGATAAAAATTATGCTTAATAGTTTTTCCATGTTTAGTGTGTGGGTAAACATGTATGTGTGTGTGTTTACTGTATGTGCTAGCACTTGTAGAGGTCAGAGGCCAGACAACTTCTCAGAGCCTGTTCTCCTATTTTGCTTTGTGTATTCCTGGGATTGAACTAAGGTCATTAGGCCCCTGGCAAGAATCTTTACCCATTAAGCCAGCTCATTAGCCCTGTGTTAAATATAATGCATGGTAATAAACATTTCATTGGCATCCTTAAAAAACATATTAGGTGAGTACTCTCATAATCTCCATTTTACAGAAAAGATGCCAAGAAATGGAAACATCGAGAAATGCATTAGCTGTTGTAGAAAAACGTGCACAGTTCCCATTAAATTGCCATAAAAAGTTGCTGAAAATATTCTTTCTGACTAATGTGTTAGCAATTTGATTTTTACCTAACAATATATTTTTCACCAATTTATGTGGAATCATGTGGTAAAAGACATGAGAAGCTGCAGAAACTAGTTTCATGTGAAATAGTGTTCAAGATGAACCTTAGAAGCTGGTGTAGAGCAGGCTGGGAGATTGGAGAGTGTATAGGATGGACTATGGACTGGATGAACATGTAGACGGCATAACATAAGAGGTGGCTTCACAGAGGCAGAAACATGTTACACATGATAGTTTAGAGTCAAAGAGAACATTTGGCCAGGAAAGTGATGAAGATGTAAACAAGAGCATAGCATGAAGACCCCATCAACCCAGGGATGGGCAGGTATCCTTCAAAGCATGGTGGATGGCAGAAAGAACAAGTATGGATGGTAAGGGGAGGTGGCAGTTGTAAGAGCCCCAGAACTCTTGTCCTACATGGCACTTGCTGTTTGGCACATTGTCATCATGTGTGATAAGGTCCCAGTCCCTTTTTATGTAATTTCAAGAGAAGTTGGGCTGAGATATTTCATATACACTCTTTTGACCTTTAATTGTTAAATGTTAAATCCAAATTTCCAGAACACTTTAAAGGCTTGATTAAGCTGGCACATGAAACCCATCTGAGGGCTCCTGGGAGTGCTGTCCGATTGGACATGGTGCTCAGGTACATTTCTGTGAAGATCACTTAAGGCAAAGGCTTATTCATTAGCTCAGGACTAGGTCTTCAGAGTGCATTCATAGCTATTGCTGAAGAGAATCAAAGGGAGTTTTGTGCTAGGAATTAATGGACTCTTACTCAGAAATGTCTAGAAGTTCTCCTGGCTTGTAACTATTGTGCCATGGCTTGTAACTATTGGCTAATTAACAGGAAGTAAGTGGCAGGCCCAGAATAGTACAAAGAGGTTGCTTTGGCTTCCTGTTTTACACATCAAAACTTGCACAGTCCTGACTTCCACTACACCATTTTCTCTTATAGCCCTTCCTCCCCACACCCTACCCTGCTACATCACCATCTCTTTGTAATTTGTTTTATTTGGTTGTTTCATCTATACTCTAAGAATGATTTCATCAGAACTTGCAACAGGAAAGAAAGGAAGAAAAAAAAAGATGCCTCCCTTTGGGAGGGAGGGCAGTCACTAGTCACAGAGGTAGTGTGCCCTGAATTCTTAAGCACTGAAATGTGTGTAAGGCTGAAGGTCGTGCGAGAGGGTTGTTTGGGAACAGCCAACCTAGACAATGGTCTAGTAAGATACCAGGTCTCAGAGTACCAGGGTAGGACATGATGTCTTTGAGACTTAAAAGTAGAATCGCGGCTTTTTTTGGGGGGGGGGAGCTTTTGCCTTTTTCTGGCAGAGAAGGGTCCGACCATCTTCAAGTGTGTTGTCGTTGTTGTTGGTTGGTTGGTTTTGTTTTGTTTTCATCCATTCTTCCCCAGTTTCCTGAGACAAGTCAAGATTTCATTCATCCTAGGCTCATAGGAGGATGCTTTTGAACTTCTGATACTCCTGCTTCCACCTCCTGGGTGCTGGGATGGCAGATGTGGTGCCATCACACCTGATTTGTAGAGTGCTAGAGAGTGCACTCAGAGTTTTGTGCATGCTAGGCAAATATTGCCAGTGGAATCCCCTCCCTCCCTGCCCCAGTCACTTTTAACCTTTTAGAAATGTCCCAGGCTGTGACTCTGTTCACTTTCCTGTGCAGGCCAGGAGAGAGGACTTCTGTGGAAAACTGGGACTCAACATGCCCAGTCGTCACACCTCTAGCTCAGTACTCTGGGGTTCAGTTCAGCCTCAGACTGTGTGTCTCATCTGCAGAAGGAGAAAGACAACCTGTGGAGGGGTTACTGCTTCTGCAAGGTAATGCATAGAAAGTGCTTGGACTTGTTTCTGTGTCACAGGGAGTACTCAGTAAGTGATAATTATTGGCATTTTTAAATTTAAAAAAGGTTACACTTACTTATTTGCTCTCTCTCTTACGTGTATGTGTGTGTGTGTATGTGTGTGTGTGTGTGTGTGTGTGTGTGTGTGTGTGTGTGTGTGTGTTCATGCACTCATTTATGGAGCTCAGACAATAAGTTTTAGAAGTCAGTTCCATCCTTTCCCTGTATGGGTTCTTAAGATCAAGCTCAGGTCATTTGGCTCAGTACTAAGCACTCCTTACCTGCTAAGGACAATGTGCCAACATATGCTTGCACATCATCTATTAATTCTCTAATCTTTGTCTCCTCATCCTAGCAATTCCACGGCCTCATGCACTCTCCTAATACTATTTATTTCTAGCTCACATATAAGCCTTCCTCCTATAAGATATATCCATCTATCATTTGCATGCTTTTATAGATTCCTTCTTTTCCTATCCATGCCTTTTTCTCTTGAGTCTGCTTTAAGCCTCTATCCTTGATGTCCCCAAGTTCACCCTGGCTAATGAATGCAGGAACCATTGGACCAGAGGGTACATGCACCTTCTCATATAATTCCAAGTTCAAGGCCAAGTCTTGCAGTGAGCAGTTTCTGCAGAGGACAATGTAGGCTTTTGTGGCCTCTGTGGTTATATTGTCTAGATTCATTCCCATGGCCCAACAGGCCAAGCAGAAGGTCTATTCCTTGTTCTCCACAGCTTCATGACCACCTCTACTCCTCATTCTCGAGAACAACATCTGCTTCATTTATTATGGAGTGATTAGCTCTGAATAATGGGGGAAGTATGTTGGGTTGTATTGGTCCACGTCCGCTCCACCACCTGGCATGGTGGCTTGGGGAGGCAGAATGTGGGGAGTTTGACTGCTCTTATCCCACACTGCTGCTTCAGGTGTTGGCCTGTAGGGAAGCCCCAAATCAGGAGTTTGGGGGGATGTGGACTGTGTAGGAAAGCACAGTCTTAGGTGTGGGAAAGTTGGAGCTGGCTGGGGGTTCCTGCCTTTGACAGAGGCTGGGGCCTTGGGGTTCTCAGGCTCAAGGACATGCAGGCACCGCTGGTAGTTGCAGAAGAGCAGAGAACAGAGTCAGGGTCCTGCAGGCTGGGTTTAGTCCCAGGCAGGGGAAGATGGCGGGTGTGCAGGGGTGCTGGGGGGGGGGAGATGGCGGGAGAGGAGCTCTGGCTAATCCCAGCAGTAAAAGTCCTTGGCTTAGCGGTGGCAGGCTTGGTGGCAGTTGTGGCTGGGTGTGCAAAGGCCTTCTGCAGGAGACTAGGCTGCTGCCCTGCAGGTGAAGGCCTTCTCCATGGCTCTCCGTGGTGGATCTCTATGAAAAGAGCCAGTCCGCCAGGTGGTGGTGGCCCATGCCTTTAATCCCAGCACTTGGGAGGCAGAGGCAGGTGGGTTTCTGAGTTTGAGGCCAGCCTGGTCTACAGAGTGAGTTCCAGGACAGCCAAGGCTACACAGAGAAATCCTGTCTCGGAAAACCAAAAAAAAAAAAAAAGAGCCAGTCCATGATTCCAAACAGTTTATTGACATGGCAGAAAATGGATACATAAAAGCACACCCCACTTCTCAGGGTGGGCATGAGATCAAATACATTTTGTAGGGAGGAATGTCTGAGAAGGGAAGCTTATTGCCTAAGCCCTCCAGACCTCTAGGTACCTCATGAGCATGGAGACCTCTGTTTTGAGCCTACTTGACTGAGGTCTCTTTCCCTATTGTCTTGGTCTGAGATGTTAGAGATGAAATCATCTACATGTGGAAGGGATTGAGAGCTTCTTCCTTACATAACTGACAGCCACAAATCTCTCAATGGGGGTGCTGCAGCTACATGGCAGGGGCCTGGTACCCAGAGCAGGTGAAGCCCCTACCATCCCTTCATGGTCTTCTGGGCTTCAAACCTTACCAGGCTTCCTCCCATGGTCCATGGTCCTGTAGAACTTTATTCCCCAGAAAGAGAGACTGAAAGTAAAATAGAAGAGACAGCAGTCATAAGTACAGGTAGGATCAACACCCTGGTGATGCTCCAGGAGCAAGAACTGTGTCACACCACCTCTTATGCAGCCATGCACAGGTAGGATGAACACCCTGGTGATGCTCTGGTGATGCTCCAGGAGCAAGAACTGTGCCACACTGCCTCTTACGCAGCCATGCCAGACTGGGCACAAACTCACTATCCCTTTGGTTAAATATTAAAGAGTGGAGTATTTGGGTCAAAAAATAGGTGCCTTTGTGATTTTTATCTCCTATGGTGGTTACACCATTTTACATCCCTACCAATGGTATATGATATCCCAGTAGTTTACTCTTTCATCTGGACAAAGTCTCAGTGTACAGCTTAGTTTGGCTTGGAATTTACTGCCAACCATTTCCAAAGCAACTTTACCACTTTACCTTCTTACCAGCAGTGTGTGGGAGTTCAAAGTCCTTCTATCCTTCATCAACATTGGCCATTATCCATCTCAAAAAAAAAATTATGGCTGTCCTTTTAGGTATAAAGCAATACCTCATTACCATTCCACATGATCTTTTGAAGAGCAAACATTTTTTTAAAGACCTTTTACATTTTTTTTGTTCTTTCCTCTTTTATGGGTTACATTTTCATGTGTTGTATTTAAGCGGTCTGACTGTATTTCTATGCCATTATATGTTGGAATTTGATTTAGAAAAAATTGCAGGGCTTTACAGTTAAGAGATTGCCTTGAGTCTCAGAGGAGACTTTGAATCTTCTCCGTCGCTGTGATACACCACCACTGCCAAGGATGCCTTCAGAAGAAAGAGGTTTTATGGTTTCTGTTTTAGGTTGTTGTTGTTTAGGCTACAGCTTCAGGGGTTAGAGTCTATAATGGCAGTGACAGTGTGGTGGCAGACTGCAGGTGTCAGGAGCAGAAGGCTGAGACAGCACGCCTTGATTTACAAACACACAGAGGGAAAACTGAAAATGGGCGAGTCTTTCCTTAAAGCCTATCTCCAGTGACATACTTCCAGCAATGATGTCATCCCTCCTCAGCCTTCCCAAGGAGTGTCATCAACTGGGGACCAGGTATTCAAGAAGCCTATGCAGAATAGTCCCATTCAACCCAGCACCCTGACTAAACCCAAATCTTCTAAGCTCTCTTCTCTTTTGCACCAACCCCCTGCAGGTCTATAGCTTTGGCATCATGACCCATTTTGAATAAACTTTTCTGTGACTAGGCACGCTTGAGACCCAGCCCTCAAGGTTTCCAGTGTCGTTCTTTGCAAAGCTTAGCCTTTCTTCATTGAATTTTCGGGTCACCTTAGTAAAGAGTCATTTGGAGTCGACTCTAGTAATCATATTTTCAACAACATTAACATAAAACTAATTTTTCTCCGGCCCGGTGTGGTGTTTTTTCTTCACTTCTGAGGTGTGGTTAATGTCGAGTCAAATGCTTTAGGAAGCCCTTTCTATTCAGCCCCTCGATGCCAGTCTGCTGCCCCAGGTCTCCTGAAGTCTCCTGTCTCCGACACTAAGAGAAACTGCTGATAGTATCTGAATTTCTACTCCGGTCTGTTACCTGGGAGTTCTCAACAAGCAATCTTTTGTTCACTGTAGGGTTCACTCTCCTTGTTTTCTTTTTATTGGAGCTTGCTTTCCAACCCTGTACATTGTCCAATAGGGAACCACTGTTCCCTAAGCTGCTGGTTTTTTCCTGGTTGTGTAAGATGGGAGAGCACATCTAGTCATTGTTACTCCATCATGGCTGAAAGCAGAATTTCTAATAGTAGTATTGTTTCAGTATTTGCCAATATGTTTATAATGTGAAGTACCTATCCTGCGGCTGGGGTTATAGCTCTATTGTTTGGTTCACACGTTACAGAATGACACAAGAACATTCCCCTTGAAGTAGTTTAGACCAAGAGCAAGCCTGTGTTTGCATTCTCTCCTCTTCCTATGTCAGCTATCTGTGGACTGTGGCCTATGACCTGTCTGTGGCTTTTCTAGTGTATGTTTGATCTGACCCTGTTGTCCTCTCTGACTTGCCTACTCCTAACAAAGGACTTTGCTCTGTAATTATTGGACTGCACAAAAAAAAACATGGTACGGGAAAGGTATGAGAATATATATTTTTTAAACAGAACTTTTTTTTTTTTTGTTTTTGTTTTTTTAAGACAGGCTTTCTCTGTGTAGCCCTGGCTGTCCTGGAACTCACTCTGTAGACCAGGCTGGCCTCAAACTCAGAAATCCACCTGCCTCTGCCTCCCAAGTGCTGGGATTAAAGGCATATGTCACCACTGCCTGGCTAAACGGAACTTTTTAACAGTGTTTTACCAGGGAAACTGAAGTGGAAGAACACTTACCTGCACATGGATCCTATCAACCATATCCACATGTTGCTTCCAACATTTATGGTGCGTATTTGTTGTTTGATATTGCTATCAGACTCTAGACACCAATCATTATCATAACACACACACACACATACACACACACACACATGTACACACACATGTACACACACACACACATACTACATTACTCTACTTTAGGTCAGGGGTATGGAAGAGTACATAGTTTAAAATTAAAGTTGGACATTTAGCTTAGGTTGTAAAAGCTGATCATACGGAAAGTTCAAGGCATAGCTAGGATAGGTACATTGTCTTTTTCAAGGCAGGTTAAATTTAAGCAGGCAGAATAATCTTAAAGTAGATTATCAACTTGATTTCAAGGTCAGGCAAAAGTTCAGTCTCTCTAAAGGCAAGACTATTTTCAGAAAAGGACATGGCCACTCTATAGTCTAATACTTGCTTTGTTTTCTTTCCTGTTATTATTATAAAATGCTGACCAAACCAAATTAAGAATGAGAGGGTTTGCTTTAATTTAGAAATTCCAGTCTGTCATCAAAGAAAGTCAGGGCAGAACACAAGGAAGGAACCCAGAGGCAGGAATGGAAGTTACTGACTTGTTTCCTCTGACTTGTCCACCTAATACTTTTATATATGCTAGGCCTACCTGCCTAGGGAATGGCACTGCTTACAGTGGGCTAGTCTCTACTACATCAATTAGGAATTAAAAACAAAAAACAAAACAAAAACAAAACAAAACAAAGCAAAACAAACCAAAACAAACCCTACTAACACTTCCTCAGGCCAATAAATGGATGTGTTTTCTCAGTTGAGGTTTCCTTTTCAGAGATATGTCAAATATACAACTGAAGCTAAAAGTCTACCTTGAGCACATTCACCTCTGCCACACCACCAGCCAGCAGTTTTCTCTCCTAGCATCTGGGTTATTCACAAGTCATTGTATATAATAATGGTCTAAAGCCAGAAGTGGGTGGCTAAGATTTCCCTCACCTGGGCAGAAGAATTTCTTGGTCGTATGGGATGTTTGTTCATTCTGTCACTGACTGCAATGTAAATCTAGGTTTCCTGGATTGCGTTTTGGGTGAGGTCACTTTCTATCTCAGCGAGTTAAGGCAAAACAACCTTTCTAAACTCAGTTTCTTTTCTTTTTCTCTCTTTTTTTTCCTTTTTGCACTATTTCTTTATTTTATGTATATGAGTACATTGTCACTGTCTCCAGACACACCAGAAGAGGGCCTCAGATCCCATTACAGATGGTTGTAAGCCACCATGCGGTTGTTGAGATTTGAACTCAGGACCTCTGGAAGAGTAGTCAGTGCTCTTAACCACTGAGCCATCCCTCCAGCCCCTAAACTCAGTTTCTATTTGTGTAAAATGGAGGTGCAAGTGGTCTTATATTGAGATCCCATGGAGAGGACTTAGCATCACAATGTGTAAGATACTCAGTGGCAGGGCTCTGCTCACCAAAGTTATCCCTGGCACTTGCAGGAGTGCTCATTTGTTTTTATTTATAAGGTTCATGTGTTCTATGTCCTAGCCTTCTAAACTAAGGGTTACAACCCCACATGGGGTGTCACAAAAAATACTGGTAACACTAAAAGGCTCCTGGATGTGTAATTACCAAAAGTGGACTCAAAATCAAACATGGTGCAATGTCATGTGTTTCTGGCAGTACCTGCCTGTGTTATGCACATCACTGCCATCTAGGTTCTGTACATGCAACGTGTGCACTTTGTCCCCTGTGTGCCAACATGTACCAAAGACTGACTGCCTGAGACACCCTGTTCACATTAGTGACCGTTATGTGTTGCACATTTGCACCACATATAAAAAGTTTTCTGCTGTTATAGAAAGACAACAGTTAAATCATAGAAAGCCAAGGCCTTTAATATGTTCCCACCACCATTCCTCAGCATATGAATATAAGAGCAGTGTTCCTTGTGATTCCCCTGTGTTACAATGTTTGCTTTTAAAAGTTATTGTTTGGTTTCATGACCAAGTTTCATTAAAAAAAAGTCATAAACTGAAGTTTGGCTTGAGACAGGACAGAACTTGAGCAACTTTTGAGATGTCTCTAAAAATACTTCTGCCATTCTGTGCTATGTAATTATGGACCGCAGTGGTGTCATTGTCGACACCTATAACAACAAAATAGCAACCAATTCTGAGAACCATTTTATGTTGCGGAATGGGTCTAGCAGTATCAAGTATTCAGTCAAGATATCTTTTTGTAAAAGTAAGCACATCTGTCTCACTAGTACACCAATTTGCTTTTGTTTTGAGAAAATGGAAAAATGGTGTGTGTGTGATCATATATACTTCATATATATGATACATATCAAAGAATTGTTTTAAAATAAATTTCTTTATAATTTACTATCAAAAAATGCTTGATTTGTATACCTAGCTAGTGGAGTTTGAATGACAATTTCTGAAAGTGAAAGGGGGTCATGAGAGAAAAAAGTTTAGGATGCCCTGCTAAGTGCTAGGTATGCAGGATACCCACCAGCTTTGGAGGAGGAGGAAGCTCTGGCTGGGCTTCGAGCAGGGCTGGGCTGGGCTGGGCTGAGCCTCTTAGGCTGCCAGAAGGCGCATGCTCCTCTGGGTCTGCTTCTCCAGGGCTCTGCCGCTGGCCGGGAGGGGTGCAGACACCGGGCACTTCCCGGTGGTGGACTGCTCTGATTGGCTGTGCGAAAGGCCTGGGCTGGGTGGTGGCTCGGCCCTCCCACCGGGTCGGTGTAGGCTCGTGGTTGGCCGGGTTCTCGGCAGCTTGGAGTGTGCTCTGCTCTGGGAGGCTGAGGTTGCGGGACTCCCCCGGGTAAGTGACTGCCTCAGGCCTGGCTCTGCAGCGGGCTCGGGAGCTGGTGCCCTGCGGATCGCCAGGGCTGGGAGGGGAGGCCCCACCATGGTCTCTGGCCTCCAATTGCGCTGCTCCCGGGGTGCGTTCTATGTCGGGTACCCGAAAGGGCTTTGAGGGCGGCGATTCTGTGGGTATCAACAAGAAGTGAACTGTCCTTTCCTGGGTGCCCTCCCGCTTCCTGGACAGGCGCGGTCGACCGTCAGGGACCCTGTCCAGAGTTCTTGGACTGCTGGACATGCAGAATGCCTGATTCTCAGTCCTCTTCATTCTTTCCTCCCGTTAGCTTTCCCAGGTTTAGACAAGTGCATGGTCAACAGCAAACTTGGGTGTAGGTCCTGGTTAAAAACCCCGACGATACTGCTGTATAATCAGCTAGTCCTTTGCTTCCAGTATTTGACTTGTGTGTTCACATTATCTTGGAAAATGAGCTTAGTAGTACTGTTGAGTTGGTAGAGAAGCGGCAGACTGTAGGAGGCACTGCTGCATCGGGGCATTGCTTAGTAATTATTGAAAAACTACCCTGGACCTTTATTTTCGCCTCTCTCTGAACTGCGGAGCTGCTCCAGCCCATTTTTCAAAAGCAACATTTGTACTATTTGTGCAGGACTTGTCAGAGTCCTGGAGGTTCAAAGTTAAATCAGACTTCAGCTCTGCCCCACCCCCACTTCCTCTCTCCCATGAAATGAAGGCAGACAGATAATGAATTGGATTGTTGCAAAGCAGTAAGTACTGTGATAAAGGTGTTCTAAGCACCAGGACTAGCACACTAAACCCAGTTCAGAGCCTTATCAGACAACATCTTCTGTGAGAATTACTTGTCATGTTTATTGAGCAACAGTGCTATGTTTGGAAGAAAAACGAATGGGTGAGTAGCTGCCTCAGTCACCCCTCAGTGTGAATGTCCTTCGGAGACTGCCATGGGGGGGTGAGCCTCAGTCACCCCTCGTGTGAATGTCCTTCGGAGACTGCCATCAGGGGGGGGTGAGCCTCAATCACCCCTCAGTGTGAATGTCCCTCGGAGACTGCCATGGGGGGGGGTGATCTGTAAAAAAAACGGCTTCCACCAAAAAGAAATGTGCTTATTTTAAATTGCGCAGAAAACCTTTATTTATCGATCTACTTCCCCCGCCTCTCCCGCTTTTCAGTCTGTTTTTTTGTTCTCTAGTGTTGAAGGAATTCTGGGACAGTGACCTGGAGTTGAAAGGCAGCTTTACACTGTGCTACATAAAACTGTGCTGGCAACTAAAAGCATGCGTGGCCAGGACAAACCCCAGAGATGATCCTCTCCTGTCTGCAATGCTGGAATAAAATAACTTCAGGAGAAATTGCAGTTATTTGAGAGCCAGTTTCCTAGGAAATGTGGAAAGCTTGGTTTAAGAGAGTCTTCAGTTATTTATTATTTTCAGGCAGCAGTATTGAGAAATCAACACTGACTTGAGAAATCAGCTTGATGGGCATAATTACTTTGAGATTTGTCCGTATTGTGTATATTGGTGAAGTATGCATACATATACAATTTGTCTAACTAATTATTTATTTGGTTTGGCTTTCCCCCCCTAGCTTTTGGTCGTTATATACAAAGCTGCTATAATTTAAGTACAAGCCTTTAGGAGTATGTGCACCTGTCTTTTAAAATGAGCATCTGCGTTTTTTAAAGGCCTGGATTAGAGCCCCAGCATTCATTCTAACCATAGTCTGAGGCTTAGACTTGTACACATCAGACTTAGCAACTGCAGTACTTTGCTACCCTGTAATTTTGAGCCATGGGTGGGGGGGGGGTGATCTGTGTTGACATAGAGTTTCTCTTTTCTTTCCCTTCATTTTCATTAACTTGAGTGACAGTTTTGAACGCTGACATTTAATTTTGGGAAAGAACACATTTCAGATCTAGTGGCAGGTGAGAGCTAATGTTGGCTTAACTTAAAAATATATTTAAATCTGATACAGAGCGGAAAGGGTGGGGGAATTCTAGGGCTCTGCCTTTTTGTTCTAAATTCCTCCACATGCTGCTTCTTTAGAAAGTTTGTTTCCCTTTGTGAGGAGGTGGTACCTGAGTGTACAAGACCGAGTGTGTTAGCTGGGGTTGGTGGTTCTAGTGGCTTCTTAGTTAAAACAAACTGATGTTTTTCCCTGCCAGAGACGCTGGAGTCGTTCCGTTCATATCTGTCTTCCCTGTGGGATTTTATAAATTTGGTTCAAGCCTTTTAAAGAGGGCCCTGATCTGTCAAGGCATGCTTGTGTGGTAAAATTCAGCTGGCTACCATAAAGGGAAGGAAGATGCAACTCCTGGTGGTCTGTTTCGTCATTGGGATCCTGCTTTCTCCGGGGCCCATGGGGACCGTATCAACTGTGGACCCCGAAGTAAACATGAACGTGGTGAGTTTCTAAAGGTCACCTGCTTTTGAAATGCAGTGATGACAAGTGTTGTTTTCTTAAACAGAGTTATGATGTCATAACCAAAGCTCTTTGCAGCTTGTTATGATTTTCACTTTTTGTGAGTTGTAGATGCCAGGCTCCGCTTTTCCCACTAGATACCACTTATAGAAGCAGATTTATCAGGCTGCTGAACAAGATACACAACCTATGCTTAGTAATGTCTACTCTTTAATAATTTTATTTTTAAATCATTTAAAACACACTTTAAAACTGATCCAACTGCGTAAGCCGTTTACGAGGATGTCTTTGTGAGTGCTGAACCTGAGCTGGGGTTAAGAATGTCCAGGGAACACAGCTCAGTACAGTTGCGAAAATATTAAAAGGAACCATTAGAAAAATCTAAGCAACAAACAAACAAACAGAACCAAAAAAACCTACCTGAGTTAATTAAAGCATTTCAAAGTTATGAATCTTAAGTAAACAGTGAAATCTGGATAAAACCACGTGGAAGAATATGGTAGGAAGAAAATATAGATTACTAACGGCACAATAGTTTTAAAACAGAAGACCTAGCTGAAGAGACAGGTGACTTCAGAGATGGACAAGTTCCTAGGTAGGACAGTATGGAATGACACAGGCCTTGGCATTCTCCCCTCCCCCACCCTCCACCTCTTAACAGTTCCTTCATGAGGGAATAATGGAATTCAAGTCTTTCAAGTTTTTTATGGTAGAGAGGATAATGAACATGCAATTGATGGATACCTTCCCACCTAGCCTTCAGCCATGTTTGCCCCATGGCTCTTTCCTTGTGGGGAGGTAAATTTAATGGCAGTTTCCCATTTATCAGCTTTTCTTCCTTCAGTTTCGTGTCCTTCAAATGACATTCGTTTAGCCTTATTGCCTAGGTCAGGAACTTTAGAACATGAAAAATGTAAGCTGACCTATTAGAAAAGTAGTCTTGATTTGTGTCTGGTTGGCATGATAGAAAAAAAAAAACATCAAGAGCTCAAATTTGACACACTCAGTGTAGACCTGGTGGAGTGGTGAAATGCCAGTGAGTATAGACGAGTGGGTCTTGAGATGGAATTTTGGTTACTAGATGGAGCAGAGTGAAGTTGAAATGATCTCCTTTAAAAAGCAAAGCAAAGCATAAAAAAAAAAAAGTCATGGCTTTTGTTTTCTCCCTTGGAGCTGGAAGAATCAGAGTCCACCATAGAATGCCCACTGTCCTTTTTCTCCCCAGACTGAGATAATCATGCACTGGGGATACGCTTCCGAGGAACACTCAGTCCAGACAGGAGACGGCTACATTCTGGGTATTCACCGAATCCCTCATGGGCGGAAGAACCATTTTGACAAAGGTATGGATGTGTGGCAAGGTGGAGCAGCTTTTGGAAGTCACTGCATCGTCTGAGTTGGTGGCTGAATTCAGACTTCCCTTGACAGGGTGACCACAGGACGGCTGGAGGTCAAAGCACTAGTGAAGCAAGGCTGGCTTGACTAAGTCATTGTTACTACTGGGCTCTAAGGTCAAATTCCACCTACAGTTTGAAAATGTCTCCTTGGTTTCTTAGGGAAGAATTTTATCTAATGGGCTGTTGTGAGCATTAAACAGTTGGCTTTGACAATTTAAAAATAATCCAAAAAAAAAAAAAAGACCAGAAAGATAAACAGTAAATACTTCTTTTCTATCTTACTTTCCAGTTTTTAACATGTGTTCTTGTTGTATAATATCTTCACTTAAAATCTTTGTGCCTTCCAAATGCACATTAGAGACAAATATGGATTTTTTTTTCTGTTGCCACCTTTTAAATTCAAAAGGTACCATAAAGGACATAGTGTTTTATTCTTTGAATTATTTATTTGCTATCAGCAAACTCTCAAAAGGTAGGTTTATTTCCTATCACAGAAACCTTCCCAGTAATTCTTAAAGCACTTATCTGAAGATACATAGTATTCCATTACATATTTGTGTCATGGTTTGTTTAACAAGTATCTATTAATGAACTTTTGTGCCAATTTGAATTTCCGGCTAACAAATACTGCTGCTTAAACAGATCAACAACAACAAAAAATACACCTACATATTGTGCAAGTCAATAAGTAGTATATAGAGATACTTTTATTATTATTAATATTAATATATAGCAATGTAGAAAATGCTCCCTATGTGAGCATGTACTTATAGTGACTTTCACTAGGAGTATATAAAAATTCTTATAAATTTGCTTTAAAATTTGTACCTGGGTATATAGTTATATTTTGGGGGGTATATAGTTATATTATTTTTGACCAACTTATAACTCGAGCAAAACTGTGGTCCTGATGTGGGTGATGGAATTTCTAGTTAAACTATCTGAAACTCTTAACAGGATAATAGAAGTGCCTTTAGCTATCTCTCAAGATGTAGCCTATTGCTTTTCTGAAACATGGGGTCTGGCTTAAGGTAAATGGCTAGCTCGCTCTTCTGTTAGGGTTGAAACCCGGCAGAAGAATGTCTTTACCTCACATGCTTCTCAAGCCATTATTCAGAGTGAACTACAAACCTGGGCAAATGTGAGCTTTGTATAAACATCTGCCTTATGATTCTCCTGAGGTCGTGTGGGATGTCTATTTTTCCTGTGTCCATCACAGACACTAAGTCAATAATTCTTGGGGGGGGTATGGCAGTGTTCCTTTCTAACACTATATTCTATATGTTTATAGCTCTATACTATCATTTCTCCTGTGGATCTTATACAAAACGATTGAACGATGACTTGCATTGATCTGTTTTTTCTGTTCTCAGACACATAAAGTATATATTTTATGCAAGAGCAAGCATAGGATCTTAGTTTCCTTTCTCCTCTCCTTTTAAAAAAAATACAATAGCAACATCAGGTTTTAGATTCTATCTCAAGACAAATAAGTATAGATAATTATTTCCTGTAAAGTTCTTAGTTAAGTAGTAATTACTACTACAAGCCATTTTTTTAAAGGTCCCAGGTAATACCATGCTGGGAGAATGTACTACATCCACCCCCAGCTTCTGTCTCCATACTATAGTTAAAGCACACGGGGCTCCTTCTTGTCCAGTGCACACACATCACACTGTGGCTGGCGGAAGGAGGCAAAGGTGGCCCCCCTCAAAGAGACAGCAGTCCTTGGAGGCAGAAGGTAGTTCCCTTGCAGGCTGGGGAGGTGGATGCCCTTACCAGAGCACTCTTGCCAGAGAGTGCTGAGTCAGCTGTGTGTTTACCTTTAGACCCCAGGCTTCCTTCACCAATTGTGAGGAGCCCCCACCATCCCTTGCGGAGGTCCGAGATGTGTGTGTTTACAAGGGAGCCTCAGAGGGGGCTTTTCAAGGACTTCTGGGACTCAGTTCTCGAAAGGAGTTGGGAGTTTTCTAAGAACTGCACAGATGCTTTTCCTATGGTTCGCTCTCCACAGCCCAAGCCCAAGTGCTGGCCGGAAGCTCTTTATTTTGTCTATTCAGGAGCACTTTGGTCAGTGCTATTAATCTGCCTTGCTGAAAATCAAAAAAAAAAAAAAAGCCAAAGAATACACAGTACCCAAAGTGACACAGATCTTGTGAATGAATGTCACTTCCCTCTGGCTGTCTATTAATAGCACATCACCCTTCCAGTGACCTAGACTAGAAATTGCTAAGTCATTTTCCTTTTGTTTGGCAGTGCTAGCGATCCAACCCAGGTCCTCATGCATGCTTAGGTAAACACTGCTATCAAGCTATATCCATAGCCCTTGCAGAATTGTTCTTGATTCCTGATCTCGAGGCCTTCCACAAGCCATCTCTCATTAATATTGTTCTCCCTGCTCTGAATACCACACTTCTTCCCCTTACAATCTTGATGACACTCATTTTTAGGCACTTGGAGACAGCGCAGAAGCTGAGAGAATCTTGAGTGACCGACTTTGTGGAGGGTGGGAGCTCTACATATACCAGAAAAATCAAAACTCAAAGCTGGTCTTTGGAAATTTAGTATTGTTTTTATGAAATGAATGCTTTTTACATATAGAGAGCAATGCCCCATATCCTTATTCTTTATAAGATACATTAAAGTGTCATTTCTTTATTGGGGTTCCATTCTTGAGGGGCAATGAGTTACAGAGAAGTGGTGAGTGGCATCTTCAGACAGCATGACTAGCTTCACATGGGTGTCAAAGGTTCTGTGTGAACCCAGGGTGGAGCCAGGTGTCTGCTCTGCCTGTGTTCACCTGTAAGTTCTGCTTCCTGCTGCCTCTCTGTCTCTTTTTTGCAGAGAAAGTCGCTTAAATCTCATCTATTATGTGATTTTGTGAGGCAACAATCTTAATGGATCTAATCGATGTAGACACACACATCCCATAATTGTCTGTCCTGGCTATGTGTATGTTTCACCTCATCCAGAAGAGCAGACATTCGTACTTGGTGGCTATTGGAGACTGCTTGCAATTTCCCATTTAAAATGCATTGTGTGTGTGTGTGTGTGTGTGTATGTGTGTACATCCTTTGCATGCTAGAGGAGACATTAGATGTTCTTCTCTGTCATTCTCTATCCTATTCCTTCGAGACAAGGTCTCTTACTGCCTTTAGAACCTGTCTGGTAGCCAGCAAGTCCCAACCATCCAACTGTCTCCATCTCACACCATGTTAGATTTCTTTTAGGGTTTTTCTTTGTTCTTTTTTTAAAGATTTATTTATTATTATAAATAAGTACACTGTAGCTGTCCTCAGACGCAGCAGAAGAGGGAGTCAGATCTCATGGGTGGTTATAAGCCACCACGTGGTTGCTGGGATTTGAACTCACAACCTTTGGAAGAACAGTTGGTGCTCTTCCTGGCTGAGCCATCTCACCAGCCCGTTTGTTTGTTTTTAAATGTGGGTGGTGGGGGATTTGAACTCAAATTCTCATACTTTCACAGAAATTACTCTTTTCCCACTGAGCCATCTTTCCACTTTTAAGCAATCATTCTCGTCACATGCTGAACTACCATTGTATTTGCTAAGCGCTTAAGGGAACTGAAACAGAGAAAATAATCATTTATAGAGAAGTGGTTTTGTTTTTCTCTGCTCAGCCTTAAGGATGAGTGTTAATACTACAAGGGTCTCATTTCCTGCTTGGACCAAGGATTTGAAAAGCTTGTACCTTTATACCATATTTCTGGAAGATTTCCAGGTATCTAGATCTTCATGTTTGAGATCAGTCAAGTCATTTCCTGCTTGAGAGAGCCGAGGCAAAGGGCAGTTACTTGGGCATTTTGTGAAGAGGTAGTATTCCTTGAATTCAGAACATGTCCTTATATAATACATATTGAGCAAGCTGATCTCATGACAACCATAATATAGACTGTATTTAGCTAAAACAAGGAAATACTACGTGTGCCAGCATTAAAAGGAAAATAAAAGGCCGACTGACTTACTAATTGCCTAACTGGGAAATTAGGTACCTCATTTGTACCTGAACAATTCTGCATCTGATGGCCTGGGGGCTGAGATCGCATTCTGGGCTGTGAAGACTGGAAACATCTGCATGCAGTATGAGGAAGCAGACTTCTCAAGCGTGGCCTAGGCACAGCTTTCCAAGGGTTGCCAGCCAAGCCATTTGAGTCATAGGTGAAAGTTCTCAATGTGGCTTGTGAGTTGTTGAAAGAAAAGACTCCAGGCCATTGTTTTGATTTCGTTAGGTCTTTCTTTCTGTAGAGAAACCCTCCTTTTGAAGGAAACTATTTGTGAGTTTCTGGCTTATTTCTTCATTTAATAAATGCAGCTATAGTAAGGGTACATAATCTGACATGTAACTCCCTGTATCAGAGACCTCAGCACTTGTAGACCGGGCTTAGCGCATATCCAGGCTTTCTGGGCTTCTGATGGTACATTGGGTAGGGGATTGCGTTTCAACCTTTTTTTTTATTAGATATTTTCTTTATTTACATGTCATATGATATCTCCTTTCCCAGTTTCCTCTCCGAAAAACAAGAAAAAAAAAACCCCAAAACAAAACAAAACAAAACCAAAAAATACCCCTGTTCCCTCCCCCCTCCCCCTGCTCACCCTACCCTCTCCCGCTTCCTGGCCCTAGCATTCCCCTACACTGGAGCATAGAACCTTCACAGGGCCAAGGGCCTCTCCTCCCATTGATGACTGACTTGGCCATCCTCTGCTACATATGCTGCTGGAGCCATGAGTCCCACCATGTATACTGTTTGGTTGGTGGTTTAGTCCCTGGCAGCTCTGAGGGTACTAGTTAGTTCATATTGTTGTTCCTCCTAAGGGGCTGCAAACCCTTCAGCTCCTTGGGTTCTTTCTCTGGCTTCTTTACTGAGGACCCTGTGCTCAGTCCAATGGTTGGCTGTGAGCCTCTACTTCTGTATCAGTCGGGTACTGTCAGAGCCTCTCAGGAGACAGCTATATCAGGCTCCTGTTAGCTAGCACTTGCCGGCATCCACGATAGTGTCTGGATTTAATGACTGAATATGGGAAGCATTCCCAGGTGCAGCGGTCTCTGGATTGTCCTTCCTTCAGTCTCTGCTCCATAGTTAGTCTCTACAACTCCTTCCATGGGTATTTTGTTCCCCCTTTTAAGAAGGAATGAAGTATCCACACTTTGCGTTTCAATCTTTTAAACTCAGTAACATAAGTTGAGCTAGCTATACGGTCCATTTGTCCAACTCTGTTTGAGGTTGGAGCAAAGGAGAAGTAACCAGAGCATACACTGTTTCACCTGCTCCTTCCCTTTCTCCACACCTTTTCCTTCTTGGCTAGCGTCTTGTGTCTGGGAAAATATCTAATGTCTCCCTGGCATACAAAAGGTTGTACACACACACACACACACACACACACACACACACACACACACTTTACATATATATATATATATATATATATATATATATAAAATATATGTATACATATTAATATATATATATATTAAGTGGAAAATTGCAAGCATAGTCTTCAATAGCTGTAAGTACAAATGTCTGCTGCTCTGGCTTGGGTTGAAAAGTGCAGCCAGGACAGAATATTAAGGAATGTGTGTATCTCCATCCATTAGATCCATAAAGACTGCTGCCCTTAGAACACCTTAGTGCCTGGGGGTATATCTTCTGCACTCTCTGTGTGTTTGGTTCCCAGTGGTTAAGTCAACAGTAACTCAGATGGTTGATGACAAGGGCAATTACTGCCTTCCCCGCAGGATGAAGTGAAGCTGGAGCCCCGTGGAGGCCAAAGTCTCTTTCGCTTTGTTTGCTTTGATGTTGCTTAGGTTGCTGACTCATTTGTTTTGAAGATGCTGTACCCCAAGGACTTGGCCTGTTCCCCAAGTACTTCATAGCCCTTGTAGGACTGAGCAAAGCATTGAGATTTCAAAATGTCCCTTGTTCTGTTCTAAGTCACATTTGGGTCAAGGCTTCCCTACCTGTCCAGGGCAAACTCTGTGGTGTTCCTATGGAGGGTCCAGCTGGATACCGCCAGCTATGCCCTGGTCACCGCCCCTTTGTGACTGTACCAAAAGCACTAGCCTCAGGCTTCGTGTGATGGTCACAGTTTATTTAGCCTCTCTGGGTTTGCTTCTTCGTCTTTTACATGAAAAGAATAATACCCACCCCATCCTTGCTGTAAGGCCCTTGAGACACCTTGCCCTGGTGTGCACCCCGTCCCAGATTCAGCTTCTGCTGCTACAGACCCTGCTGTGAATGCTGTGGGCCTTTGTGAATGTTGCTGCCTTTGTGCTGCTTAAATGATCCTAGCAAGGGGGTGGAGAGCTGCGCTGTGCTAGCGACGGGACCTGGTGATACAGGGTCATGGGCTCGCTCCTGCAGTGCAGGTCATCCCCTTTCCTACAGGTAGACTTTGAAGTGGGAATGTTATGACCTGGCCTGTGACAAAAGCCACACGACTTGGCTTTCTTTGGACAAGCCAAGTGGCCCCCAGACATGAATCATCAGATGAATCATTAGGACTCTGATTAACCTGTTGGCCAAATGAGGATAACAAGGTTATGGCGGTTAAGTAGTTTTCCCATGATAAAATGGCCAAGGTGACCTAGAGACAAGGTTCCTATACCTCGTGTTTTAAGTTTCCACCCATTCACCCCCTTTTCGTTAGCCGTTGGGTTTGCAGTGTTGTCCTTGATAAAGTCAGAAAACGATCTGGTAACTTCCATATTGGATTCTCTTGTTTAGTCACCTGGGACCTACACTTTGGACCTAAGCCCTGTCGCCTTGTTTCTTTTTCCAGCTAGGCTGTACCTCACCTCTCCCTGTGGCATGTGTCTTTTTACCCTTCTACCTACTGACATGTGATAATGAAGATAGATAGTTCTCATGGGATCCAGACTCCCCAGCCTTGGACTTCTGAGCCTTGAATTTGGAATTTTAAATCTTTGTTTGTTTTTTTTTTTTTAAATAGGGATTTTTAGGTATTTTGTCACTAAAATCGATAGTATTTAAAACCAATAGTATTTGAACTAATTTTTAAGGCCAAATGTTCGAACTAGAATTAGACTATAAACATTCACTCAGAGGCCTTCACTTTGGATGACTGAAACCCAATGGCAGGCTTTGCTGCCAACCCCCAATCCACTCATGCTGATTCTTGAGGAGACCCTTAAGATGCTCCTTGGAGGTTTGTTGGGGGAAGTCTGTCCAGGATATTTTGGGCAACTCCTTCTTCCCTGACCCAGTGCAGGCTCAGTAGCTGCTGTAACTCCTTAAGTAGGTTTGCATATACCTTGTTGAGTTGATTTGGAATAGCCAAGGGAGCGTCAGAAACAAGACCTTCCAGCCAGGCTCTGTGTAAGGAGTTCCTCATTCTCCAGGTCAAGGCCAGAGGCAGTAACATGTCTGCGTCACAATCACTCCGTGTTATTTCAGTACATAGCTAGTTTGGGCATGGGCTGCTTGGCTTGCTGAGAGCTAGCTGGAAACAGACACCATATCTGTGTGCATGCCTCTTCTCTACTTTCTTTTAATAATTGCCTTTTTTTTTTTTTAGATCACTGGCTAAAACCAAGACCTTTGAAGTAAGGTAGACTTGAGTCTCGGTGTTGGCACACTACTGCCTGAATGTTCTATGGCCAGTTGCTTTCTCTACGTGTAGGTCACTGCTAGGCCTCAAACCCAGGACACATCCCTGAGGAGCATATGTAACATACCAAAGTGGACCTGGATGCCAGGTTCTCCCTGTACCTTCAGTCCCTACCTGTTACAGGGTATGGCTGCATGCCGCTCACTCTCTTCGAAACAGTCCAGGGGCTGGGCTGTCTTTCCCTAGTGTCCTTTCCTTATATAATCCAGCCATTTTGATTACTGGTCCACTTTTGCCTACCCTTTACCTTCCTGGCTTCTTGAGGTCTGCCGTGCCCCCTCCTGCCTCTCCTCACATGGCCATGTCCACTCTGGACTCTCCCAGATGCCCCTGCCTCTGGCTATGATCTCCCTTTTATCTACAATAAACTTTCTCCTCCACCATCTCTTTTCTTATTTCTTGTTTTTATTCAATCACCTCATCCTTAACATGGATGTGAAAGTTTAAGCCATACGTGACTAGAGACCTGGGACATAACTGGTAGCTGTGGTTAACACTAATGCCAAGCTCTGCAGACTCTAGAAGCTGGCTTAGGTTATTATGTGGTAAAATTCATTCAGGAAGCACTGAGACCAAAGCCTACTTAGGCCTTGTTGGTACAGGAATGACTGTACCAACCCTTGCACGTTGAGTTTGTCCAGAGGAGAGGTCCCACTTTGCTGGTTGATGAATTCTATGAACTTGGTGGATTATGTGGCCCATTCATGGAGAGGGGCAGCTCTAGCTTTGTGCTACCTAGTTGGGAACCATGGGAATGGATATATACTACATACAAGTTCTCTCTTACCATTTTGTTTAGAATCTGCTATTGCAGGGCACACATCCTTTTGTGAGAGATTCAGGCTCTTCCAAAAGTAGCAAGGAGCTTAGGATGTCAGGTTGAGGAGGACCTTATAAATCCTGGGTCAGGCAAAGAAGTCTGCCATTTCAAGCTAATTCCTGAGGTGGATCCATTGTGCTAGTGTCTTAGCCTTCTCAAGGAACTACAAGGCCCCTGGTAGTCTAAAGATCACTGACCCTGGCCACCAATTATAAAGTTAAATCAAATCCTTTGAGACTTTATGACTAGTGAAAATTGAGTTCTGTGTCATGCTGACAATGTTCAACTTTGGCCTCCTTCCTCCTTGCCTCTTGGTTTGGTTACTTCCCTAGACCTCAGCTGCTTCCCCATGACTTTTTGGAGTGAAGTAGCTTCTCATGCAGACTCGCTTCTCAGGAGGTAGGAGGACTTCCCCAGCCACCAAGTTGTCTTCCTCTTCTGAAGCACAGTCATTGTCAGGCCTCCCTTCAGCTGAGATTCCCCTCACTGGCAGGCAGCATTACAATGAACAGCCATGAGGCTGCCATTTAAGTGAGCAGTGAAGTCATTTGCCTGTCCTTGACTAGGAAAAAAAAAAGAGATACTTCCGTTTTGGCATTTTTGTTGTTGTTGCTTGTTACTGATGTTGTCCTTGATTGATGTTTTTGCATTAGCTCCCAGAGGCAGGAATTTTAGTAATTACTGTCATACTGAGCTTTAGTGAGTATTTTTAATATTTCTCAAGATGAACTAAAATCTAGATTGAAGGCAGAGATGGCACATCTGGCCCAGTGCACTGAAGGTAGAACTTTCAAGATAAGTTTAGTCTTGCTGATGTAGCCATAAAGTACCATTAGAACCAGATGCACAACTATTATACATGTGCAGAGGGCCTTGGTCAGTCCCATGCATGCTTTCTGGTTAGTTGCTTCTGTATGTTTGTTTGTGTCCTTGACCCCTCTGGCTCCTTCAATCCTTCCTCCCCTTCTTCCACAGGATTCCCCAAGCTCTGTCTAATGTCTGGCTTTAGATCACTGTATCTTTAATAGTGTCTAGGGTGGGATCCCTCTCATGGCATGGGTCTTAAGCTGGAGCCAGTCATTAGTTGGCCCTTTCTTCAAATTCTGCTCCATTTTTTTTTTTTTTTTTACCCCTGCATATCTTATAGACAGGACAAATTGTGTGTCTAAGATTTTTGTGGCTGGGTTGGTATCCTGTCGTGTCCGCCCTGACCAGCAAGAAAGATGCGACCCGAGCTCTTCCTTTTAGCAGTTTATTCAGGAACCTTTTTAAACAATGCTTCCCCTCCTGCTTCTCCTGCTCCTTCTGCCTCTTCTCCCTCCTGCTCCTTCTCCTCCTGCTCTGCCTCTCCTGCCTCTCTGGAGCCATTACTTAAGCCCCGCCTTTCTGCCATCTAAGCCCCGCCTTCCAGCCCACCCTCGGCCATTTAAGTACTCCCAAGCTTAGCCAATCCCAATGGGCCACATGGCAAAAGCGAATAGGTCACCAGATGCGGAAGCAACCAATGGCAGCAAGCTTAGCCAAATGAGGGCTTGTTTATGAGACCACTAGCTGTTGAGGGGAAACCTGAAAGGAGAATGTGGCTTTCCCCTCTTCCACGGCCTTACAACAGCGCTGATCTTCCAAACAGCTCCTAACGAGCTTCCACACAGGTCTTACTCCTGCTTTCAAAATACCTGACAGTAACAGCTCTTGGAGAGCCAGAAAAATTAAATGCGATTGCAAAGTGCCCATGTTTACTTTTGTTACCCTTTTTTTGTTACTTTTCTTTTACTTTCAGTTCCCTACTCTGGGAAACTGTATTGCTCCTTCCTGGAGACTTTATTGTCTCTACTCCCGAGATCCTTATCGTCCCAACTTACCTTGGGAACTTACCAGCCGGCTACCTTGATTGCAAAAGGTTCTGAGTCTCAAGAGGTTTGTCCCCATCCGGGCCACCAACTGTCACGTCCGCCCTGACCAGCAAGAAAGACGCGACCCTGAGCTCTTCCTTTTAACAGTTTATTCAGGAACCTTTTTAAACAATGTATTCCCTCCTGCTTCTCCTGCTTCTTCTGCCTCTTCTCCCTCCTGCTCCTTCTCCTCCTCTGCTCTGCCTCTCCTGCCTCTCTGGAGCCATTACTTAAGCCCCGCCTTCCTGTCATCTAAGCCCCGCCTTCCAGCCCACCCTCGGCCGGTAAGTACTCCCAAGCTTAGCCAATCCCAATGGGCCACGTGGCAAAAGCGGATAGGACACCAGATGCGGAAGCAACCAATGGCAGCAAGCTTAGCCAAATGAGGGCTTGTTTATGAGACCACTCGCTCTTGGGCGAGGCTGAAAATGGCTCTCCACAGTATCCCAATCTGGAGATGGAACAAGGACCAAAGTAAAAGAAAATACCACTGTTGGAAGTTTTGGCTGGTTACAGGATATGGCCAGTTCAGGCTTCATATCTTCTGTTTCTGGGAGTCTTAGCTAGGGTCACCCTCATAGATTCCTGGGAGTTTCCATTGTCCTAGGTTTCTAGCTCATCGCACAGATACACCCCTGCCACAATCAAGTTGTCTCTCCCAGTACTCTCTGCCCAGTCCTCACCTGCCACCTTTTCCCTTCTGTTCCTATCTCTACTTTCCCCTTCCCAGTCCCCTCCCTCCATCCATCCCCAATGGATGTCTAATCTATTCCCCTTTCTCAGTGAGATTCAAGTGTCTCTAAAGTGGATGTACAACTTTGCGCTCCCACCAGCCACGGGAGAGTGTTCCCTTTGCTCCATATCCTGGAGAGTGTTCCCTTTGCTCCATATCCTGGAGAGTGTTCCCTTTGCTCCATATCCTGGAGAGTGTTCCCTTTGCTTCATATCCTTGTCAGCATGAGCTGTTGCTTTAAGTTTTTAATCTTAGCCACTCTGGGTATAATATGGAAACTCAAAGTTGTTTTGATTTGTATTTTCCTGATGACTAAGAATGTTGAACATTTCTTTAAGTGCTTCTTAGCCATTAGAGATTCCTCTGTTGAAAAATCTCTTTAGCTCTGTATACTGTTTTTTAGTTGGGCTATTTGGCTTGTGGATGTCTAGTTTCTTGCGCTCTTTATACCTTTTGAATATCAGCCCTCTGTCTGATGTGGGGTTAGTGAAGGTCTTTTCCCATTCTTTAGGCAGCTGTTTTGCCCTGCTTATGGTATCCTTTGCCTTTCAGCAGCTTTTCAGTTTCAATAGGTTCCATTCATTATTGTTGATCTTAGTATCTGAACTATTGGTGTTCTGTTGAGAAAGATGTCTCTTATGCCAGTATGTTCAAGACTATTCTGTACTTTCCCTTCTGTCAGATTTAGTGTATCTGGGTTGGTTTGTTTGGTTTTGTTGTGGTTGGCTTGGACTTGAGTTTTGTGTGGGGTGATATATATGAGTCTATTTGCGTTCTTCTACATGCAGACATCCAGTTAGACCAGCATTATTTCTTGAAGTTGGTTTCTTTTCTCTGTTGTATAGTATTGACTTCATTGTCAAAAATCAAGTGTCCATTGATATGTGAGTTTACTTCTGGGTATTTGATTGATTCCATTGATCAACCTGTCGGTTTTTATACCAATACTATGTGGTTTTTATTATTATTTCTCTGTAGTATAATTTGAGATCATGGATGATGATACCTCCAGAAGTTCTTTTATTGTACAGGATTGTGTTAGGTAACCTGTATTTTTGTTTTTCCATATGAAGTTGAGTATTGTTCTTTCAAAGTCTGTAAAGAATTGTGCTGGAATGTTGATTGGAGTTGTGTTGAATCTGTTGATTGCTTTTGGTAGGATGGCCATTTTTACTATGTTAATCCTACCAATCCATGAGCGTGGGAGATCTTTTTATCTTCTGAGATCTTCTACAATTTTTTCTCCAAAGAGTTAAAGTTCTTGCCATACAGGTCTTTCACTTGCTTGGTTAGAATTACATCAAGGAATTCTGTATTGCTTGTGGCTATTGTAAAAGGTGTTGTTTCCCTAATTTCTTTCTCAGCCTGTTTATCATTTGTTGTATATAGGAGGGCTACTGATTTTTTTTTATTATTGGATTTTGCTTTTATAACAGATTTAGGGTCATATCAAAATCGAGGAGATGCAACGCTAAGTAACCAAGATTTCCAAATTTTGGCAGTATGAATAAATCCACTATAAACATCAACATTTCTGTTCCTGTACATGCTTAGCCTTATATTTTATGAATACCCTCAGTTGTATACATTTATAGGTTGCTGTCACCCAGTGTCTATACTTAGTTCTGCTAACATGTTAAAAATGACAAGCAAAGCTGCACTAAGCATGTGTGTGTGTGTGTGTGTGTGTGTGTGTGTGTGTGTGTGTGTAAGTAAGACTCTGGGGAGCCTTAACTTTCCGGAGACCCACAGGGTGAATAACTTGGAATTGGAGATTGATGCAAATCAAGAGGAATTTGATTGTTTCAGCATGCTGGGATTGTCCTGCACACAAAGGAGAGAGAATGACCCCATACAGTGTGTTTGAGCTTTTATACAGTTTTCAGAGCAGCAGCCATTGGGCACAATTTGATTGGCAGAACAGTGTGACTTTTAAATGAATTGGTCTTTAGGGAATGAGATGGCAAGGACTTCCCTTGTTTGTAGGTGGCCAAGGATCGGTTGCAGAATGTGTCTACAAGCTCTGGGTCTCCCCTACCTGCAGGTGGCTTATGGTCTGTCCCCTTCACTGTGGTCTGAGGAATGTAATAATTAGCTCCTCCTTTCCTGAGGGGAGGGGTGACTATGTGCTTTATGACCTTTCTCTTCCAGGAGGGGAGGGGTCTGGTGGAATTTTCCAAAGTTCCTGAGCTGACCTCTTCAAGTGTTTTTGCCAACAGTGGAGGTGAAGTCCCTTTGCCCTACATTGTGGCTAGCAGTTGTTGCATGTGTATAGAGCCATCTCACTGCTCTGTGTTCCTTTCAGTTTTTTATCTTGTTTGAAATAATCATGATCAAATTATATAACTACTTTTAAAGGTCCACCAAATCTATTTCCCTTTTTTGATGCTTAAGTCAATGTTTTGTTACTAGGTATGCAAAACAGAAGAAAAAAGTGAAGTTTTGCTGCTTCCGTGTTCATGCTGTTTAGGGACCACATAGCCTTCAGGTTTCACAGGCATACACTGTTGGCTCCATATGTTAATTAGCTTCTGCTGCTTCTGATGGCTTTGGTCCTCTTAACCTTGGCTGCTTAGCAAAACATCATGTTTGCTGAGAAGTCTGGAGCTGACAGCTTCTAAATATCAATGTTTTTCAGGTCCAAAACCAGTTGTGTATCTTCAGCATGGCTTTTTGGCAGATTCTAGTAACTGGGTCATGAACACTGACAACAGCAGCCTGGGCTTCCTCTTGGCGGACGCTGGTTTTGATGTGTGGATGGGAAACAGCAGAGGAAACACCTGGTCTCGCAAGCACAAGTCTCTTTCGGTTTCTCAGGATGAATACTGGGCCTTCAGGTATATCGCAGTTGATGATGACTTGTGCTTATATCTTTAGCATTCTCTTTTTTTTTTTTTTTTTTTTTTTTTTTTTTTTTTTTTTTTTTTTTTTTTTTTTTTTAGTTTTTTAGTTTTTTAGTTTTTTCGAGACAGGGTTTCTCTGTGTAGCCTTGGCTGTCCTGGAACTCACTCTGCAGATCAGGCTGCCTCGAACTCAGAAATCCTCCTGCCTCTGCCTCCCAAGTGCTGGGATTAAAGGCGTGCGCCACCACCGCCTGGCTATCTTTAGCATTCTTAAATCAGACTGGTGAAGTTCAAGAATAACCCTGAAGTTGTATGAAAAGGAAGCCAATATCTTTTGAAAAGTTGTGAAGCTTGTCATGGATTTAAAAACAATCATGAAGGTAAATTTAAATAAGTGATTGCATAAGTGATTAGATTCAGTTATGAATTCTTAAGGCATTCTTAACATTCCTGTCATTCAGTTGGGGCTGCTAGGTTAAATCTCAGGCAATCTCCCCATCGCCCCAATAACACCCACATGTTACATGTTTATTCATTTTATTATTATCTGTCTCTCTCTTTCTTACTCCTGGCTCCACCGATGAATTGCTGTGTGATACTCGACACAGGGTATAAACTGTTTGTTTCCTCATCTACAAATTGGGGATAAAAAAGTCCTAGCTCATAAAGTCACTGGGGCCTAAAGTAAAAGATTTAAGGAAGAAGCCCTCCAAAGATCCTGGGGCATTTTATTCTAAGTGCTTTCTGACACTGGGATTGTCACTTTGCTCAACTCTCTTTCACACACACATACAGGCTCACACACTCATCCATCCATACATACTTACATACACTCAGACATATAGACTCACATACATATACACATATACACACATACACACATATTCACACTCACAGGCTCACACACATATACACACATTTACACAGATATACATGCATACACTGTTGTGTTTTATAAAAAAATTAGGATACATTTGTAGAGTGCAGTATGGTGAAGTGGGAGGGGTGCATGAACTACTCATGGCCATGCTGAGGCATCATCCCTTCCCCCTGAGGTACCAGAGAGTCCCAGTATACTGTAGAATAAAGTTTATTTAGGGCATGGGAAAGGGGAGTTGAGAAGGGAATAGACCCAGAGAAGGCAGGGAGTAGAGACAGAGAAGGACAGAGAAAGAGAGAGAAAAAGAAGAGAGCCAGGCCAGGAACACGTGGAGAGAAAGGAGGGGAGAGAGGCAGAAAGGGGTTAGGGAGAGAAAAAAGCCAGAGAGAAAGGGCAGAGAGAGTGAGGAGGGGCCAAATAGCCCCTTTTATAGCAAGCCAGGTCTACCTGGATGTTGCCAGGTAACTGTTGGGTCAAGCCTAGAAGAAATGCTAACACACACACACACACACACACACACACCTATCTGGTTAAAAGACTACATGTGCCAGGTATTATAAAAGAGTGGCATTGTAGATGGTTGTAGGTTTGCTTCCCTTTGATAAAACCTGAGTCACCCTGTTCTTGAATCACAGGAGCTTTTACCAAAAAACAGTTATTAGAATATGTTTATTCTAACACTGTTTATAATAATGGATACTCAAATGCACACCAGCAGCAAATTCAGTTAATCAAGTGTTGCATATTAGCCTAATAAGATGAGAATAAACATCTATAGTCTCCCATACCAACATGGAGGAAGCCAGGAATGAAAGAAGGTATGTGTCTTCATCCCATTTACAGGCAAAGTGTGCAGTGAATCAAGCTAATTTATAATGTACAACCTTAGAGGTGTTACTTTCAGGATGTACAACTGGATGGGAATGCTGGGGACTTCCTTGGTCCTTGGTTGGTGTTCTGTACTCCAGAACAGGATTGATTATTCAGCCATGTACAATGTATGCTGACACACTACATACTATTCTCTATTTGTGTGCTATTTCAATTAAAGAGTCCATTGTTTTTTGGATTGTAGTTTTGATGAGATGGCAAAATATGACCTACCTGCTTCAATTAACTACATTTTGAATAAAACTGGCCAAGAACAACTCTATTATGTGGGTCATTCTCAAGGCTGTACCATAGGTATGTATACAATAAAGAGGTCAAAGGCAATGTGTCTTAGAAGTGAAATATACAAAAATGACATGGCTTCAATATAGGTTTTTTTTTTTTAATGCCAAGCAGAAATCCTGAATGGGGCAACGGATTTTCAGTAATAATCTATGGAAATTCAGAATTTAGTATAAATTGTTAAGTATCTTAAAACTGAAAGAATTGATGTAGGCTATCTCCTGTTCTGTGTTTTCCAGTTTAAGGAACATAGGGATGTAAGAGGGCAACAAGGAGGGAAGTTTTCTAGTGTCAGAAACCTTAAAGACTCAATAAGAAAATATACTTTAAATGTTAACTGCCCCAGGCTGGGTTCATCTCAGTGTAGAGAGCTTGCCAAGCATGTTTGAATCCAAGGGTCTAACCTGTAGCTCCACCCAAAATACATACATTAGTAATCTAAGAAGTTAAGTCAAACATAACTAACTACAAGGATGATAGCTTATACTTTATAGTTTGGGGAAACTATTTGCATGTTTATAAAACTAATACATTTTCATGTTTGTGTATGTTAGTGTGTGTGTATGTATGTGTGTGTGCAGCACATGTGTTGTTCAGGCCAGGTCTTAGCTGTCTTTCTCAGACATTGTCTGTCATGTTCATTTGAGATAAAGTCTAGACACTAAATAGGCTAGACTGGCTGGGCAGGCAGCCTCAAAAGATTCACCTGTTCGTGCCATCCAGGACCAAAACTAAAAGTGCAGACCATCACACATGGCTTTGCGACATGGACTTTGGGGGTTAAATTCAGGTTCTGTTTGTATGGCAAGCACTTCAAAGAGTGAGCTGTCTTCTCAGTTCAATATGTTTTTTTATTATAAATAAAAGTATAAAATTGTACAAAGTTTAAAAGCTGCAAATTAGCATTAAAATTTAACAAGTAAGTTTCTCTAATGAGAGCGTATTCCATAATTTCTTAGATTTTGACATTAGGTGTTTACTAGCACCGTATTGTTCTCCATGGAGTACATTCTGCAAGGAGACTGGCAAAATGGAAAGCTTGAGTGTTAACATGTTATTAAATTGCCACACCTTCCAGAAAATAGAGCTGTACACTCGTTACTAACAATCCTTCTTCATGCCTAGGTGACTTGTCTGTTATAATCCATTGTTTCTAAAGTGTTCTAGGGACAAGGAGCATGGAGCCATCTAAGAGAAGTATAAATGATGCCTTCCAGCAAGGGCAGGCCAAAGGTGGCTTTTGAGTCGGTGGTGTTCTGCTTGGATGCTCTGCAAATTAGGGATGGGAAGAAGGGGAGGAGTAGGCCTGTGGAGAGGAGCTGCAGAAGTTCCCGTTGCCATGGGGACAGGGAAGCCTTTCTGTTCTCTTATCTTCTTCCTGTGCATATTGTAGGCTTAAATCTGGAACCAAATTCAGTGTTTCTGAGCCAGAGTGCTTTAAGAACTCTGTTCAAGTGTACAAGGGAGGTGTCACTTGTATAGTTCCTGGGCTGCTTCTGTATGGTACAATGGCTGACGGTTCACATGTTCTTTTTTGAGGAATTCCTAGGAGATCTATCTAATTTTTTTTCTTTTCTTTTTCTCTGCAGGTTTCATAGCCTTTTCACAGATGCCTGAGCTGGCAAAGAAGATTAAAATGTTTTTTGCCTTGGCTCCTGTGCTTTCTCTCAATTTTGCTTCGGGTCCGCTACTTAAATTGATACGCTTGCCGGACCCTCTAATTAAGGTACTTGGGTTTCATCTGTTTCACGTCTCCTCAGATACTCTCCTCTGAGTTGAAAAATTGGTCATTAGAAGAGAATTGGCAGTGTCCTCTGTACATGTTCTTATTAGACCAGTGGGTGTGCATGCCTTCACCCCTCCTTCCCGCAGACGCAGCTAGGGGGCTGTCCCATTAACTCCACACTCAGCTGCGTGTTTTCATAGTGAACATGTTAGTCCAGTTCCCTACCCACCACACAAGGAGTGTACAAGGAAGTCTTTGAAAAAGTACCTTAAGTGTTCAAAGAGTTGCTTTTCATCTGTAGGGCATGTGGGTGTGCAGGAGTGGACAGGAGGTAGGAGACAGGAAATATACCATTCCTATGTGCCTCTAGCTAGCCATGCTGAACACCATCTAGGACATTATCTTAATAGAGCATATTTTATAATATGACCCTTAAGCATATTAGTGCTTAGCCCTAAAACTATGCAACTCCAAGTTGTATTCACAGGGGGAAACAGCACTAGGGAGAAGGAATTTGAGTTCTTTAAGACTGGATAGTCCATTATTCCTCTATTATGTATTTTATATAGACACAAATGCATGGGAAATCCTATACAGCATCATCAGTAGTCATATGCTGTGTATATTTTTTCATGTTTTGGTTGTGAGCCTAACCTTTAATGGCTGAGCCATACCCTCCAGCCCTGTAATGGGTTTTTGACAATGAGAAACCATGCATTGGATTGTGGTCCCAACAGATTGAAGTAAAGCTGAAAAGTTCCTATCAACTAATGATATCATAGTCTAACATATAATTGACAGTTTGTGATGATGCTAGTATACAATAATTTATGGTGATAAGAGTTATCTAAAAGTGTCAGGCATATAGTTTTGCATGTTATTGATGTCATAGTTGGCTGTAACTGCCAACTAGACACTGCCTAGGGTCATTTAAGAGTCCTAATTGAGGAATTATCTAGATCACATTGACTTGTGGCATGTCTGTGGGGGATTGTTTTAACAATTAATTGATACAGGAGGTCCCAGGCCACTGGGGGCAATGTCATCCCCATGCAGGTGGTCCTGGGTTGTGTCAGAAAGCTGCCTGAGCATTAGCCTGTGTGTGAATCAGGGAGACTCTCAGTGGTTCTCACCTTAAGCTCCTTTTCTGACTTCCCTCAATGATAGAATGTGAGCTGGGTGTAGAAGATGAAACCCAGCTCTTCTCTCCTAGTTTGCTCTTGGTTAGTGTTTTATAACAGCAACCAAAAGCAAGCCAGAACAATGTCATCCTTGATAAATCTGTGACTGATGTATTCATACCCTTTCCTTTTAATCATTATCTTAGCATGTACTCCTTGGTCTTACAAAAATGCTTATTGCAAAGGCATGTAGCCCGGAGCGACAACAGTGGACTCATGAGTCTCACATTTTCACCACATCTTTGGTTGTGTCATGAGGTTGTGTCAAGTGATTAGCCTATACCACCTAGGATTGTGTAAGGATATTACTGTGTGATGGTTGCACAATGGTAACATTACTTGAGAACTTGGTTCTTAGAACTTCTCCGTGATATTAAGTGACCCAGTACTTCAAGGTAGGTGTAACAACGCTCCCTCTCGGGCTGTTTTTAAAGTCTTTCACAGGAAGCATGTACTTTTCTTTGATCTTAAAACCTGACAGTTACTGAGGTGGAAGAATCACGGTGCCATACTTCATTTTCTTTTTAACTGCTACTCAGTAGGTTTTGGGTTAGAAAGAGCTACAGTAATTTAGTCAGACTGTGTGGTAGGAATTCATTGTACCAGCAAACATGCTGATAAAACTTTGTTTTGACTGTCTTTGCTAATAGTGCTGATTTGTATTACAAACACCTCAGATGTTACAAGTACTTCCTAACCACTAGGCCTCTATAATGCCTTTTTTAGGATTACTCAGCTTAGAGGTCTTTTCTTACAGACTCCACATATGAATTTATGCACACATAGATGCACCAAGAAAGATGTATTGTTTTGCTTCAATGTGGATGGTATCCAATTGTATTGTTCTACATGTTGCTTATTTCTCCCAGGCAGAGCTAGTTTGTGAATTGATTTTCTTTTTTTAGATTTATTTATTATTATACATAAGTACACTATAGCTATCTTCAGACATACCAGGAGAGGGCATCAGATTTCATTACGGGTGGTTGTGAGCCACCCTGTGGTTGCTGGGATTTGAACTCATGACCTTTAGAAGAGCAGTAGGTGCTCTTAACTGCTGAGCCATCTCACCAGCCTGAATTGATTTTCTTAAAGACAGTTTTTGATTATAAAGTCTTGCTATTAATTATCTGGACTGCTGTAGACATTCAGGCTGGGGAGTATCTCTAGCATGGATACAGGGGAATGTGGTTGCTGCTGTAAGAATGAATGTTCCAAATCTAGTTTGTTCCTTAGAGTTAGCTTTGTAAACCAAGAAATGTCACACGTCCTCCCAGCCCACTTTTGAGAGTACATTTTGTAAATTCCCAAGTGGGGACTAGGGATCTATCTTTTAAAAACATTCTTTGTGATTTCTGATGAAGACTTTGGGAATCATGGCTTAAGACTAGAGTGCTTTATGGCACACATTGGGAAAGTTTAAAAAAAAAAACTCACAAAACAAAACAAGGAAAACAAAAAGCAGACAAACAAAAACGTGAACAAATGTTCATAACATATTTAAAAAACATGAAAAAATGCATACTGCTTTTGTGGAAGTAAAGTGTTTCTCTCCAATACTTTGAAAACAATACAAAAGTATAACTTACCAACCCATCAAATGACCACTTTGTAGACACTAAACGTGGAGGTGTGAATGGGCTAATTTTTCATGTCACATGAGCTTATCTCCATGTGAAATTTACTTCCTTGTCCTTTTTAGCTAACTCTTTCATATATTGCTTTTCTGAAGAAGATCATCCAGGCCTAATTGATGTCTATTCTTAGGTATTGATACATGGTCCAAAAGAAGATTGATTTAGTAGTGTACTGGCTAAATTTATGTCAGCTTGACACAGGTTACCATAGTTTGGGAATAGAAATTCCCCAACTGAGAAAATTCCCCATCTCAATTGTCATGTAGGCAAGCCTTTGTGGGCATTTTCTTAATTAGTGATTGATTCAAGAAAGTGTAGACCATTGCTAGTAGTGCTACCCCTGGGCAGGTGGTTGCTTGCTATAAGAAAGCAGGTTGAGCAAGCCATGAGGGAGCAAGCCAGGAAGCCAGACTCTGTATCAGCTTCTGCCTCCAGGTTCCTGCTCACTGTCAGTTCTTGCCCTGATTCATCCTTAGATAATGTACTGTGACTCGAAACTATATGCTGAAATAAATACCTTCTCTTTCAAGAGAAAAAGTATTTTATCACAAGTAATAGAAATCCTGACAGACAGAGATCACAGGTTGTCTGCGGATGGGTAAATTTTCTGGAAGAAACTAGAATAGAGTATTATACATTTAAAGTAGTGTGATATTTAAGTTGCAGATCAGATAACTTGTGGGCCTGTATCTCTTTGCCACCAATGCCTGTGGCTGCATGACGCATTAGTTAAAAGGAGGCAATGCATAACCGTGAGATATTTTATTATAGGAAAGAGAAAATAGGCCTGTCATGACCATATGGAGAGAAAGAAAGGAGAAGAAGAAGAGAAGAGGAGAGAGAGAGAAAGGAGAGGAAGAAAGCAAGAGAGAAAGCAAGAATGAGGGGAGAGCAAGAAAGAGAGGAGGGCATGAGAGCAAGAGAGGAAGCAAGGAAGCAAGAGAGAGGGGAGGGGGCGAACCACCCCTTATAGTGTGTGAGGCAGGGCTATCTGTCTGTGGAGCAGGGCATGCCTGGCTGTGGTTAGATGACTGGGGGTAGGATCCAGCTAAAATGCTGGGAGCTTGGGGCATTGTCTACACACATCTCTTGTGGGAGGCTGTGAGATATTGTGACTGAAACAGGAGCCAGGGTCCCAGGAGTTATGGCCGAACACCTCCTGTCCCTTGCAGGCAGAGATACTGCCAACTGGGTCACTGGAGTTCCAGACTTATTATTCGACTGGCCCTGGCTGACTGAACAGACAACTGTCTTAGAATAACCGACTTTTTTCTTAAGGGAGGAGAAGGAAGCTCCACTTCCCCATCTTGTGGATTAGTGGTAAGCCCGAGCAATAGAACGAGTAGTGGTTCCATGTAGTGCTGAGCTCAACGGGGACCTTCAGTTTTGTCAAAGCTGTTGATATTCACCCATCATCCACTTAGAGGGGGAAGTGGCTGCATGTGCAGCTGCTTTCATTTGAGTTTACAGCTTCTGCATACTATTAACTAGCTTCTACAGGCAAATATGTTGCATGTCTTTGACCTTTTTGGCTTGTAGAAGCATTGTCCTAGTTTCTGCCTTTACCATCATTCACTGCTTTCTCTGTGTACATGTCCATCTTTGTGGCCATATTTCTCCTTTTTAAAAGGATATTTGAAGGTCAAGCCTCTGTCTGAAAAGACCAAATCTCCAAATACCGACATTCTCAAATATAGACAGTTAGGACTTAAATGTCGGTTTTTAAAGGGGTTATAATGCAACCCACAACATTTCCTCTGTCAATATTTGAGTTTTCAATTCTTGCTTTTCCTGGAGTTGGTAGGTATAAGCAAGATGACAAAAGGATAGAGAGATCTGAGTTCCATATAACGAAAACCTGTCTCCTGTACATGAAAGTCTGCCTTGAGAATGTAGTGACAGTCCGGTTGTACGTGTGCACAGATTCAGTTGACTATTGGTTAGGGACAATGTACACTGAGAATAGGAAAACTTCTTTTACAAAGAGCCAAAGAGCATGTGAATTGTCTTCTGTCATTGACTATTCCTGTCTTGCCAGAGATAATTCATAAACTGGTACTGTGGGTGTATTCCCGTAAAACGTACAGAACCACATGTGGCGCTGGAGGCAAGTGAGGCATAATGAATTGTCTAATGTGTTCAGAGTAATTATTTAATGGGCACAGACACAAGGATTCTGAAGGTGGATCGTAGGAATAATGACACAAGTGTGAATGTGCTTGCCACTGAACTAAACTGTTAAACAATGATTGAGATAATACATCTTATGTGTTTTACTATCATAAAATATTTTGTAATAAATTAACAATAATCATGCATGGTAGCTCACAGCTACAATCCCAGCCTCTGGGAGACTGAGGCTGCAGGATTTCTATCAGTTTAGGGGCAGCCTGTGCTATATAACAACTATAAGGCTAGCCAGAGCTATACAGCAGGACCCTGTTTTGAAACAAATAAACAGTAACCCACCTGTAGGGGGCTGGATTTGGCCCATATGAGAGTGAGGGGAAACACACTTAGTTGGAGACTCAGGATCTTCTCAGAAGTCCTGTTAGGGACCATCAACAAATGGTCCTTGTCATCTCTCCCTTTTAAATAGTCTACTATAAACTTACTTAGCTTTCTGTCTCTGTCTTTTCATTGTAGGGACCTGTTGTGGGTCTCTAAGCACATCTGATTTAGTGTATCTCATAGGTTTCCTGGTTTGAATGTTGGTGCATTGCCATTGTGTTCCAGAGGCCCCTGTGGAGATGCTTGTATGCCTGTATTTCTGAAGACATGTGAAGTTGGAATATCAGGTCGAAATGCTGACCCATTCTCTCCCTCCCTCCCTCCCTTCCTCTCTCTCTGTCTCTCTCTCTCTGTCTCTCTGTCTCTCTCTCTCTCTGTCTCTCTCTCTGTCTGTCTCTGTCTCTGTCTGTCTCTGTCTCTCTCTGTGTCTCTCTCTCTGTCTCTCTCTCTCTCTGTCTCTCTCTCTCTCTCTCTCTTGTATTTTCAGGACTTGTTAGGAGAGAAGCAATTTCTTCCTCAGAGTGCCATGCTGAAATGGCTGAGTATTCATGTGTGCACTCACGTCGTCATGAAGGAGCTTTGTGCAAATATCTTTTTTCTGATATGTGGCTTCAATGAGAGGAATTTGAATATGGTACGTAGTTATATTATCTATGGATGTGCATATTTGTGTGAGAGATGCAGACCTGGACCCATCAGGCATTAGAGTTTCATTTGAGAAACATGAGCACCGGCTTTAGCAAAGGGTCCCGTCTGCTGCCGCCGCCTTTCAGCTCACTCTTCTCAGCTTCCCACACAGAACGTGTATAGAAGCAATCAGTGAGTGGAGCTGCCACAAGTCAGAATGTTGATATAGCATGGATTCTAGTAGTGTGTTTCCCAATCTGGGGTTTCTACCCTGCCTTTGACCATTTAGTTCCCAGATAAAAGACACACGCAACCTTTTACATTTATTACCAGCTTCAATCAGCACAGTATCTGGACATATATCTATCATTTGTGCTATTATGCCTATCTCTCAGCCAATAATCCCATTATATATCTTGCCACGTTTCACCTGGGCCGCTCTTAACTCCAATTAGCCAATCCATATGACTCACCTAACCTATGACAGCTTTCTCCTCTCTTCATCTCCCCCTTGTGGTTGTCCTCTGCCAAGCCCAGGAACCTTAAACCCTGCCCATATGTCTTCTGCCCAGCGATTGGCTTGTCAGCATCTTTATTCACCAGTCAGAAGTAACTTAAGGGCAAGTTCACATAGCTTCACTTGGGTCAATGTAGTGTGGACTCTCTAGTCTCTGGGGAAACCAGGTGTTGGGGGCCTGTGTTAAGCATTACAACACAGGGCAACAGACCAACCCCAACATGTTTCTTTTAAAAACATGTTTAAATCCAGAGTGGCTATTCATATGTATTTATGTTTGTTATGAATTGTAAACCTCTGGGTTGTGTTTCTAAATGTATTTGTGTCTTAGAATGTTGAATTTTGAAAAGAGGTTTTAAAATTCTGGAGTAAAGCCAGGCATGGTGGTGCATTTCTGTAAGTCCAGCACTTGGGGAGCTGAGTCAGAAGGAGCTTGAGTTCAAGTCTGAGGCAGAACCTCTCCCCCACCAAGCAGTCGGCAGGGAAGGGGGTAGAGACTTTTGAAAAGTAATACTTTTACTTTCCTTAACATTAAAGGGAGGCATGGTACTTAAATGTTTGGCAGTCTAGGGAAGCAGGAAGAAGATAAGAAGTGACCAGTGGCTGCAACCTGTTCTCCATGGCGCTTACTCTGCTGTGCCTTTCCTTCATAGGTCCACCCTCTGCAGATGTGGAACCTTTCCTTCATAGGTCCACCCTCTGCAGATATGGAGCCTTTCCTTCGTAGATCTACCCTCTGCAGATGTGGAGCCTTTCCTTCATAGGTCCACCCTCTGCAGATGTGGACATTTTTCTTGGATATATTCGTAGTCAGATAGGCTCTGAGAGATTAACAGTCTGGAAAAAAGCTGTTTAGACTTATATTATTTTATCCTGTGAAGAGATAAATGTACTGATGAGTGTCACCTTAACACTATTTCCATTCTCTAATTCATCATATTCATCTTTCAGTCTAGAGTGGATGTGTATACAACACACTGTCCAGCGGGAACTTCTGTGCAAAACATGTTACACTGGAGTCAGGTAAACAAGCCGGGGGTACCGTTGGGCTCATGTGCAGTTAATATTTGGTAAAGTTGGGACTGGACTAGCCAGGGACCCTCAGAGCATTGCTCTGCATGCCTTTCCCCTTCTTACAATTATGGGTGCCTGTCACTGGGTTGGTGCCACTTTTGGTGTCTTCCACAATATACTTTGAGTTAGGCATGGATGGGTTCATCAGACAGTTATCAGGGTCGAATTGTTTCTTTCTTTTCTCCTCAACTTCCTTCCCCTTTGTTTACAACTCAGATTTATATATCCCTCTCCTATGTTCCCTCCTTTTTTCCTCCCTATTTTTAATTGTATACTAGATTTATTTTTTCATGTTTGATGAAATATGGTTCTTTGGGGGACAGAAGCTATCATTTCAGCAGTAACCCATGAACCCAGTGTGCCTGGAACCTCAGTGGACATACCAGAGCCATGGCAATCATGTATGATAAGGAGGGTCACTAAGTTTAAAATAGAATTTTGGTCATTTTATCACATAAGCAATGTATGCCAGTTCCAAAGCACTTAGAGTTCACATACAGATAAAAAAGGTAAGTATTTTCAAATGGAAATAAAATTATTCTAATCCATGTAGAAAGTAAGGGCACATTTGAAGTAGAAACTGTCTCCACATTTGGGACAGGTAATTTCTCTGAGTTTGTTCGGTGCCTTTTGTTAAATCATTTCAAAAAGAAGCAGCTGTAGGTAGAATATGTGATGCTCAAGAGGATTATTTTTTTCCTGCTATGGCTTTACAACTTGCTTTCCTTTTCCCACTTGACAGTAATGGAGGACATATTTTCCACCATAGGATATATCTTCGAGAATGGTCTTTTACAACTAACTCTATCCTAACCATGAAATACTTTGCAGCTTAAGCTTCAAACCAAGAAGTTCTAATGGTGTCTTAGAAAACAGTTTCTGAGTACTGGGCAGATACCACTTGCATCAGAACTACTGTGTTCCTTCAAGGATTACACCTTTTACAAAAGCATTCCTTCAAATAAAAGTAAGGCATGGGATTGCAAAATCAACCATAAACACTGATTTTTAATAATGAAGAATATGGGGTTAGGAGTTGGCTCAGTGCATAAAGGAACTTGCTGCCAAGCCTGATGATCCAAGTTCGATCCCTAGAACCAACAAGGTCCAAGGTCAGAATGTACTCCACATCGTCCTCTTTCCTTTATATATACACACAGACACACAGAGACACACACATAGCATACACAAATAAACTGAGATAGGTAAGATACTTAAACACATAAATAAGGGCTGGATATATGGCTCTGTGGTTAAGAGCAATGGCTGCTCTTTCAGAGATCCTGAGTTCACGTCCCATTAACCACATGGTGGCTCACAACCATCTGTAATGGGATCCGATGCCACCTTCTGGTGTGTCTGAAGACAGATACAATGTTCTCATATACATAAGTTAAATAAACAACTTTTTTTTTAAATAAATAGGTGGATGGATAGATAGAAACATAGATACATAGTTACATAGATAGCTAGATAGACAGATAGATAGGTAAATAGATAGATAGATGATACATAGATACATAGATACACAGATACATAGATAGATAGGTAAAACAAACGTGTGGGTCAACAGATGGCTCAGCAGCTAAAGGGCTGGCTATGCAAGCCAGGCAACTTGTAATCAACCCCCAGAACTCACAGAAAGTTCTCCGACCTTTACAAGTGCATACACTGTCTCATCTTGTACACACAATAATAACGATAATGATAATAATAATAATAATAATAATAATAATAATAATAATAATAATAAATCAATCCTAGGTTCCCAGAGATTCTAATGTATCTGGACTGGAGCATCTGTACTTGGGTATTATTTTTGCATTTTCATTGAGATGCAAGTTGTACAACTTGCTACGTTTTTTTTTTTTTTTTGGCATAACCTACAGTGCCATTGTCTCAAGTCTGATAGGAAACACTTGCCAGCTCCAAAGCACCCCGGTGTTCCTGGCTACTGCCTTCCGTGACAGCAGCTGACCTGCTTCCTGTCACTGCACTGTGCTTTGCCTCTGCTGGAGTTTGTGTGAGGAGAAATATATATTATAATGCATTGTTTTTCTGTTTGTCTGGCTGCTTTTCTCAACATAATTATTTTTGAGATGATCCATGTCTTATTTATCTATCAGTGGTTCAGTCCTTTTTATTCACAGGATCTGTATTTTCAAAAAGTCTATCAGCCTCTTCCACTAGGCAGGTGTGCAAGTCACTGATAGAGGTTGGAGACTTGACTGTAGAGCGTGGTATGAGCTGCCCTCTCAAAAGCTTCTCTTTAGGAGCTACCCCTTAGGTTATTATTGTGTCAGGAAAGCTAAATGTCAGACTGCAGAGCTTGGTGTGGCTTATAACGGGACCCCAGAATGCAAGGAAAGCTAAATGTCAGGCTGCAGAGCTTGGTGTGGCTTATAACGGGGCCCCAGAATGCAAGGAAAGCTAAGTGGGTCAGTTGATAGAGCATGCTGTGGCTTGGAGCAGGGGCCCCTGAATGCATGCCATCTGTGCCATGGTTGCAGCTCACACTCACCACTTAGAAGGTGCTTTAGACCCTGGGAAGCACTCAGATTCACAGTGTCCTTCTTTCAGGGCCCTGCTACACCCAAATGTATGTCTGTTATGGTCACGTGTTTTCTTCACAAGTCCTTACACTAAATTTCCCCGCCATGTGTGAATATTTTACCTCTCTATTTGGACATGTCTTCAAAAGGGCCCCGTTCCCAAGGATATCTCAGCCGGGCCTTTCAGGGGCCCTTGGCCATGTTGAGATTGTGGCTGCCCCAAGACTATGCTATGTCATTGTCACAGAAGGGTCTTATTTCATTCTCAGTGTCCCTGGCCCCCCATGAGCACTGAGTTTGGATGAGAGCAGCTGAACTGTCTGTAATTCAACTGTCTGCTGATTCTGGCCCCTGTAATCAGCTGATCTCGGTCAAAGTCTGCAGGCTGAGGGCCATAGCATCGATCTCTAGCCAAGTTGCGATTTCAACATTTCCAGATCCACAGCTCAGTGGAGACGGCCCTTTGCCTTTTGCCCTTCTGCTTACTGTGACGTCCCTCTGTCCATACAGGGGTTACTCTGTACAGCTATTTCCTAGTGTTTTCTTGTTACTGCTCTCCTGCTGGGCTCTCCCACTGGGCCTTGATACCATGAGTCAGATGGCTCAGCTCATGTTCACGGTTTTTTTTTTTTGTTGTTGTTGTTTTGTTTGTTTGTTTGTTTTAAACTTAGTCCAGGACCCTAGTCCATGGATGTCATACGTGCCCATGAAGGCCAGATCTTCCGTCCTCCTCAGATATATCTGCCTGGAAACACCCTCATAGACACAGCCGTGCCTAGAGATGTCTCTTACTTAGTTAATTCCAAATTTAGTCAAATTGGCAATCGTAGCATCCTTCAACCCGAATCTGACAAGCTTATCCTCTTGTTCCCCAGCCGAACCTATTCTTGCCTCTCCACACCCCCACCCTCCAGCCCTGCCCAGAGTCTGGGTACTTGTTTCTCTCGGAAGAGTCCGGGCCTCACCTGGCTTTACCATGCTAGCCACTGCCACTGAGGACACTGATGAACATAGACTCCTGGGCCTATCCCACATCTCTCCAGGATCTGAATTCTGGAGGTGTGTTCCTAGGCCCTGCATATTCTGACCTCATCATTCTGATGTCATCCACTGTTTGAAATGTGCTGTTTTTTGTTGAAAAAAAAAAAAGGCCATTTGATTAACTCTTTAAAATAGTGATGATAGCTGAGCACATGAACTCAGGCTAAGTTACAAGCTAGTCCCTGCTCACCTGGGGCTTTATCCACGTGCCTGACATGTGAGAAAGCGGTAAATCGAATTCTGCATACATGTCACTAATTTCATTGTTGTTTGAACATCAGAGAACATGCTGAGTGCACACCATGATTGTTATATAATGACACTTGTCGATACAGCTTTACCTACTCACAGTCAGAACCATTAAGGTGCATGGCCATCTCCAAATAAAATCACCAACTCTTTAAAAATGCCCAAGAAGCAAAGTTAGCATAAAACCTCCACACAGATAAAGTTCATCTTATAGGGGTAACCCTTCTGGTCATAGCTGCTTTTCCAACCATTCACTCAGAAATTCAGTCATGTAGTAAAGGAAGCCATAGTACAGTTATAAATTTATCTTAAATAATTATTTGGAAATGATAAGTAGACCTGGATTGCGGAGTAACTTGATTTCTGAGGACCTAATTAATCCTAGCAACCTCTTATATTATCTTATACATTTCAGTGTCTGCTAAGTTTTTTTTTCTCCTCCAAATTTTATTTTTTAGGTTCTTAAATACCATAAGCTTCAAGCTTTTGACTGGGGAAGCAGTGAAAAGAATTATTTTCATTACAACCAGGTAAGACTTTATTTAAAATAGGCTTTGAAAACTCATCCCCGGAAGCCAGCCTCGGCTTCCAGAACTCAGTTGGGCTCAGCTGCTGGGGGCGTGTTCTTGGCAGAATTGCCTGGTTATGGCGTTTTCCCTCAGACCACCGATCTGTCAGTGGTGGTATGGCCCAAGTCTCCTGTCTCCATCTTCTGGCTGTGCGTAAGGGGTCATTGTGATTTAGAAGGATCAAGACCACACCCCTTAGCACCACAGAGCACCTGGCTGCTGCCAGCTTGCTAGACTCGAGGCCTCAGACATATTTCATGGCTTTTAGGCCCTTTCTTCTGTGGACAAATAAAACTTTCATTTTTGATCACTGAGTTTCCTAAAACATGAGGACCTTTCTCTCTGCTTTTCTGAGTTCCTGAGATAGCCCTTGCGTGTGGCTTAGAGATCAGGACGTAGAAGCGTGGAGGATTTGTGTGGTTTCTCTTGCATTCAGAGGGAGAGGGCGTGAGGAGATAATGCCACAGTCCCTCCCCGTTCAATGGGCTCTACTGCCTTGACTCCACTTCTGGGGAAAACTGTGATGCTCCATTGGGATTAAGTGGTCCCTACAGTGCAGCAAAGGGGACATCTCCATAGCTCCCCTTCTCTTGTAACGACTACCTGAAAACATAATGAAAGCAATTCTTAAAACGTGTTTTGTTTTTTTAAATTAAATTTTTACTTTCAAATCAGACTTACTAGTCATTTGTTTTTTGATAGAGGTTACCTTTATTCAAATTAAAAAAAATCATAGTGGGAATAATCAATCGCAAAGCTTTCTACGACTCTTTTCTCTTGTAGAGTTCTCCTCCCTCGTACAACATAAAAGACATGCGTCTACCCACTGCCTTGTGGAGCGGGGGCCAGGACTGGCTGGCGGATGCCAGTGACATCAGTATCTTACTGACTCAAATCCCCAAGTTGGTGTACCACAAGAGCTTTCCTGAATGGGATCATCTGGATTTTATCTGGGGTTTGGATGCCCCCTGGAAGCTGTATGATGAAATAATCAGTCTGATGAAGAAATACCAATGAACGCCAGACTTGAGTAGGGGGAAAAGAGGGGGGGTGTTTGCTTAGGGTGTTTGCTTAATTTCTGTAAAATACTTGTGTTTTCCTTGTCTAGATCATTCATATTTTTTATGTGCAAGAAAATGATGACGTCAAAGATGTACATTGCTCTCTGGTTAATAAGAAGCACTCTAGCCGTCTTCTGCTTCATTGTGACTGACAAGCTATTGTCACAACCAGGGATGCCTTTTAAGTATTTAGAAAGTATGGGTGTTACGTGAAAAAGTCTCTGGTGAAAAAGTCTCTGTAATCCTTTTGTTTACCTTTTACGGTTGTTTTCGGTGCATTTGTGCGGTGCATATACATGCATATGTGTGTGCTGGCCAGACCTCCCTTGTGTGGAGGGAAGGGCTCGCATCTTTCCTCAGTCACTTCCCATCTTACTTTTTGAGACAGGGTCTCCTGCTGAACTGGGAGCCTGCTGTCTCAGTTAGACTGGCTGGTGGCCAGTGAGCCTCCAGGATCTGCCTGCCTCGACCTTCTCCCTCGACAATGCTGTGGGATGGGACGTCCCTGCCAGCATTTTTACACTGATTCTAGGGCCAGGAACTCAGGTTCTCATGCTTGTGTAACAAGCCCTTTATTCACTGAATCGTTGCCTCAAACCCTCTGTAATTGAAAAGCTACTCAGTGGCTCTTATAGTCCCACCTAACACAAGCCAGCACGTACAGGACATTTCAAACTTTTGTTTGCTAGCAAAAATAAATAAATCTGCCAGTGACTTCAATGCACTATGCAAAGCTCCTTGCGCTGAGCTTGACACGGCAGCTCAAACCTGTAGTCCTGGCTCTCTCTCCTCAAACCTGCAGTCCTGGCTCTCCGGAGATGGAGATGGGAAGACTGCTGTTAGATTTAGGGCTCATCGAGAGAGTGAGACTTTGTCTCTAGAAAACCAAAGACAAAGGAGAAAAAAACCCCAAAGTACTCAGTTCTCATGCCTTTGCCTTAGAGGGCTGTCTAGTCCAGAATTCCTGTGTTTACCTATCCAAACAACATTTTCATGTTTTTTTATTTTTATGCATTAGCTACCTAGTGAAATCCAGTGTTATCCCAGCTCCTCCAGGAGTAAATATTCTCTCTTTAGTTTCATCAGACCTCAATAACAAAAATTTTCAGGCCAAGCCAAAAAAAAAGAAAAAAAAAGAAAAAAGAAAAGAAAGAAGAAAAAAAAGAGGGGGGGGGAAGAAGCTAGGCTCTTGAAAAGCAGTTTGCACTGATTAATAAAAAAAAAGAAAAAAGGAAAAAACTTGAAGATTAATACAATGAGCTATGTTGGTTCCTCATGTGTGGTCTGGTCACTTTTCTGTGGAGAAATGTTCTGTGGAAGGACAAACCACTAATTTAACAGAAGTGAATATGGCTGCCGTTATGGTGCCTGCACGAGGCCAAAGCTGGTTGCCTGTGGTCAACGTTTCGATCCCTTTTCACACAAATGTTTTCAGCTCAGGAATTTCGCTTTGAGAATCAGTGTTGTGTGCACACTATTTTACTGAGCCTGCATTGGGCCTGTGTACGGGCGGCCCATATCTGTTCACTTGGATGTCATCAGCTGAACAATTGATAAGTTTTCTGATAGTCTGCATTAGTTACCACAGATGCAGGAATATTATGTGATGGTGGCTCATACATACAGACAGAATGATACAACTTTGTAACAATTTAAGGGTTCATATTTAAACTTTCCAATAAACCTCAGCCTCACAGGCCTGAACATCTGTGTGCTGGTGTTTGCTTTTCAAATGACTAGCCTATACTTTTTCTTTTGACAGGACCCAAGATTTTCTTTCTCTACTCGCCCCAACCCCCGAAACTTCAATCACATAGTCCATGAACAATTTGGGAGAAAGGAAGGGGAGGCTGGGCCTAAGGTGGGATGGGTCTGGCTGCCGTGGTCTATGTTATCGAGATTCAGTTCAGACCAGGCAATAATGAAGCCCTTCCCCAGACAATGGCTGGTTGCGGGCAGAACCTTGGATTGTCACCCCTTCGACAGTGGTCTGAAACAGTGGGTACATGCTTGCTTTGAGGTAGATATGTGAGAACAAGGAGCACTCGGGTAGGCCCACGGATTGGAACAACGTCCTTGCGGTTTTTCCTGATGGTCTCAGAATGGACTGAAGGACTTTCTGGTGCTCTCTACTGCCTGCCAAACTGGAAACTTCTATAGAGAAATGGGTGGAGAAATTGACAGATAAAGATACCAGACGACTGCTCTTGTCACAGTGGCTTTCCATGCCAGTTCTCTTCTATTTGTGTTCTCGTCCTGGATGCATAAGCCCTTGTGGCCAACACTCCCCTCCCCATCCCATCCAGGGTCCTGCTAGGATCAGCTTTGTGTGTTCTAGGCCAGCACTCCACTACTGAACTGCATTCCCCCCAGCCTACATAGTGTTACTTAGTTTCTCTTGGAGTCTGTGAGAAGGCCTCTGATGGTTTGGTGGGGACTCCCTGGGGGTCTCTTCAACAGGCTTTGTCAAGTCCTAGGTTGAGCAGAATATAAAGATCTAATAAGGCTGCAGCCTACGGGGAGGAAAAGTGAATATCCCATCTCCTTGGGATTGCTTCCCTGTAGCCTTTTGGCCAAGATCAAGGGTCTTATCACCTGTCTATTTGTGGCTCTTCTAAGGAAGGCTCTTCTGAGGAAATTGATGAAGAGTGGTGTAAAGAACTCAGCCTCAGAGGGCATTTCTCCTGAAGCTAATCAAGCCTTAGAGAATGGACAAGAATGATAAAGAAATGCATGCCCACTGCCCTGAGCCCAAGGAGGCAATGCCATGGACCTGCCCTTTGCCCTAGATAATTAGATAACCAGGCCATAAAGAGTGCATGTGTGCATGCAAGTGATGCAATAATGTGAAAAGAAGTGCATGAAATAATGTGTGGACTGCCCTAGTTGTGATTGGCTGAATTTAGCTTAAAAACTCCGGTCTGGCATGGCAAAATTGCTCACCTCCTGAGAGTCCGGCGGAGATACTTTGTGGGGAGAAATAATCTGTGTGAACCCCACTTGGATGTGGACACCCGCTGCTCAGACAGCAAAAGCCTGCACGCTGCAGCTCAGCTCTAGAGAATCCGGAGCTAGTAACATCGAGTTGCACCTCACCGGCGTACCGCTGGGGAGCTAGGGATACGCCTGCCAGACTGGAAACGTTAGTGGGAGAGTGTTTGTGTGAATGAATGAATGAATGAATGAATGTGGGCCCGTTTTACCATTTATTTGGTTCTTGCCGTTTATGAATAAAAGTACTAGAACCTTTCTACCGGGTTTGAGGAATTTGTTTCTGCTGTGCTTTACGGTCCGAATAGCGACAAATGGAGAATGAATGGGGAGGAAAAAAAAAATCACTGTTTGTTTGTTTTTTAATTACAATGGGGGGGGGGGGCGGGAATCACTGTTCTCATGCCCACAAGAGGGCGCTCTTGACTTTACTTGCAAATCTTGCCAGCGACCATACCTTTTGGTTTGCTTTATTTTATTTTGAGGCTCTCACTATACTCAGGATTGTCTGGAAATTGCGGTCCTCCTGCCTCCCCTTCTGAATGTTGGGACTAAAAGCTTGTATCACCAGATCCAACTCTTACAACAGCTGTTAAAGCTTTCTTTGGGTCTTCCTCTTAGGAACTGCCCAGTTGGTAATTCAATAATGGCTGTGGCTGTGGTCATTTCTATCCAGGGTAGCAATTATTTTTTATATCATTAATATCATCTGAAGATGTTTTCAAGGAATAGCTATCCACCCAAACATGACTCGGAAATAAAAACTAGGTGTGGGCAGTGGGCAGATAGGAAGTAGAGAAGCCTTTAACAGAGGACTCACACTATTCAGAAGTACCCAAGTTTATTAGTTTCATTGTCAAAACAACGAGGATTATTTTGTATTTGTGAACACAAAAGATGTTGACTTAGTAAATAAAGACATTTCAAATAGTAACTTGATGGTTTGTCATTTTGAAGAATGATTTGTCTTTATTTTGTGTCTGAGTGTTCAGTTTGCACGTATGTGAGTACACTGCATGTGTTTAGTGCCCCAGGAGTCCAAAAGAGGACACTGGGTGCCCTGCTACTGGAGGTGCAGACAGTTGTAAGTAGTCATGTGAGTATGGAGTCTGAACCCAGTCTGAATCGGAGTTCTCTTTACGAGCAGCCAGTGCTCTTAAATGTGGAGCCATCTCTCCAACCCCTCTCATTTATTCTCTATTATAGAGAGAGATTTCAAGACCAGAAGCCACTTGGATTTCTTGTGATGCACAAAAGGCCACCCAAGGAAGCAATTATCCCAATGAAGGCTTTCAGTCATCACCCAGCAGTATTTGCTGTATTGTGTTAGGTGCAGATTTTAAGTCTATTTCCAAACTAGTCAAATGGAACTTTTGTATCAATTACATTATAAAAAATGTACTTTGCATGTTTTAAGCTATGTGTTCTCCTAAAACGTTGATCATGTTGATGGGGGGAGAAGTAGGGGGCTGGTGACACTTTTCTTTCTTTACAGGCATAGTATGACTTTTTGATTAGGAGTGACTGTATGTGCTTGCTTCAGAGAGGCTGGGAATAGTTCCATTGGTGTGGACAGCACCGCGTGATAGGTCGAAGCCATGTACATCGGTATCTGGGTTACTAGGAGCATCGAGGGAGCTTGGAGGCTTTGCAAGAAGAGCTGACATCCCTTGGATTCTTCATTAGCATCTCTACTATTACTTTCAAGGTTAATTAATGGTCCCTCAGGCTTTTGAAAATTACTACAAAAAAAAAAAAAACAAAACAAACCTTCGATGTTCTTTTTGAGAGCTGGCTAAGACCTGACTCTGAATTTAACTCTTCATCGGGTGTAGTTGACTCTTTATCTTTAATTAGGGCTATTCTTGGCATATCTGAGGCTGAATATTTAATTCTTCGTCTTTGAAATGCAATGTCATGTTATCTTTGAGGTCATTCTGCTTCTTTGGTCCTTGCTGCTAATCTTTCATATATCAGAAGAGAGTTGTTTCAGTCAAGTATCTGTCTAATAGTCTCACTTAGGAAAGCTAAATAAATAAATAAATAATAAAAAACCCCACCAAACTCATTTTAAAGAGAATATATCATTAGCTTTGCTAGCTAGCCACATGCTATATTGGTGGGGCTTCCCAAAGACTTTTGGTTAGTTGGTACCAAATAACTCTGAGATGGAGTTAATTACGTTTGGACTGTGGTAATACCTGGAGGAGAAGGGATTCTTGTCTTTGAAGGCTGGAAAAGGGTTCAGGCCAAGATGAGATGATAAAGAAGAAGTTTTAATCAAATGGAATCATCCAAGACTGTTCCGATACCATGTGAAATTATAAAAAAGCCATTCACGTGGGTAAATGTCCTTGAATATCAGACACAAATTGCATCTGCTAGTGTTCCCATTAAACACATGAAATTAATAAATATCAAAATGCAGAAACCTATTTTATCTTCAAATTTGAGTATGTTTCTTCTAAAATGAATATGCAGAATCTTTAGAACATTCTTTAGGATGGGAGGGCGTTGGAGGTCAGTGACAAAGTGAGTGCTTCATATGTATTAGGCTTCATCCAGGTTTCTCTGTAGTTCACAAGGAGGTAAGGGGGGAGGAGACTTGTAGGAGGAGAGAGAACCAATGTGAAAGAAGAAAAAGTGAGCAACTGAGAGAGGACAGACATTTTCTTAGCTTTGCAGAAATAAATCCTAGGATCCTTGCTCTAGAAGACTCTACTCACTTGGAAACTAGTACATTTTTTGCGTCTGCAGAAACTCCATTAGGCTTGGTAAATTCAAGAAAACTCTTCACTTTAGCACACACCATACATGGCTCGACTTTGTTCTGGTTCAGTAAGTTCTGTTTAAGTCACCTGGAGTATTCTGCCTGCTTCTCTGGCATCAGGAGTGGTTAGTTAACTCCTTGAGACGGTCGCGTATCTATGTTGGGCATGATATCTGTCCTATGAACTTCATGGACAGGGGCTGGAGGAAGACAGCTGTTCTTCAGCATGTCTTGAGGAGCAGGGGCCTGGGAACAGGGCATCCTGAAGGCCTGGCTCCAGGCTTTGCTTCACAGGTTTGATGTCCTAAGCATGTAGAGATATACAGTGGTAGAGGACAGAAAGACTGAAACAGCAAGATCATGAGGCAGCACCACAAAGTCCTGGCAGTACAGATGATAGTTAAATGCAAATCAAGCAATACCATCCATCTTTTATAGGGTGCAAGCAGATCCAACACATCCAGGCATGAAAAAGAGGGCAGAAGCAAAGAACAATGTGTGCCTGACAGAAACCCAGGCCAGTCTGCCGAGTACAACCCGTTTATAACTGTCGTGACACATTTGTCACCCTAACATTGTGAGCTCCTCAGCTCATGAGCTCTGGTGGTCCCTTTGGATCCTTGAGTGGCCCACATTGAAGTTCTTTTTTTTTTTTCTTTCCCCCTTTAAATGAACAAATCCCAAACCTTCCTCTCTTCTCTGAGATGTGCAGCAAAGGACCACATTTACTGGGGATAAAAAAGAAGAAAGTTGGGGACTGGCGAGATGGCTCAGCGGGTAAGAGCACTGGCTGCTCTTCCAAAGGTCCTGAGTTCGGATCCCAGCAACCACATGGTGGCTCACAATCATCCGTAATGAGATCGGACTCCCTCTTCTGGTGCATCTGAAGGCAGCTATAGTGAATTACGCTGGAGCAAGCAGGTCCTGAGAGAGCAGGCTGGCAGAGGTCTTGAGTTCAATTCCCAGCAGCCACACACATGATGGCTCATGGCCATCTGTACAGCTGCAGTGTACTCATACACATAAAATAAATAAAAAAAAAAAAAGAAAGAAAAAAGTTGCCCTAATAGTGCAAGTGGAAACAGCATAGGATTGTAAGAGGAATTAAGGAGTCTGTTTTTATCCAACTGGAAGAAACCAATTGATCGGGAGGCCAGAAACCTGCAGCTCCCCAGCCTCCCATTTTGCTTCTGTTAGCCACCAAGGAACCAAGGAAGCATAAGAAAAACCTGTCCTCTTTCCTTTTGTACATTGCCTGTCAATAATCTCAAAGCTACTTCTTACTCTTGTTTCAGCAATGGCAGATATACCAGCAGAGGGTCAGAGTGTTCCCATGGCACACTGGAATCTCCCCTTCTCCTCCTCCTCCTCCTCCTCTTCCTCTTCCTCCTCCTCCTCCTTTTTCTCTTTCTCTCTCTCTGTTTCTCTCATCTTTTCCCTTTCTCTTCCTTCCCTCCCTCCCTCCTTCCTTTCTTTCTTCCTTTTTTTGAGGACTTTAGTGAGTTTATAGTTTTTCATTAAAATATTAGCATACCAGGCGTTAGATTTTATTGTGGTGTTTTCTGACAAAGAATATTTTAGTAGCTTCTTCTTTTCTTCTCATCTCGTCTATTTCTTTACTTCCCCCAAGTCTCCCTTGTAACCTTCCCCAGCCTCTTTTTTTTTTTGTTGTTTTTATATCACTCATGTCCCTTTGGCCTCCACTCCTCCAGCACCTCCTTTTTAACCCTCCTTTGGCCTCCTTTCTAGATTTATAGGCATTACCTCTTTTTACTCCTCTGGATGCACATACACATTACAAGTTAGGACATATGTATGAGCACAAACATGCTATCTTCTGAGTTGGTACTGCCTTATTTAATGTTATAGTTTCCAGGTCTATCGCTACTCTTGCAAATTCCAGATTTTAATTCTTTACAACTGAATCAAATTCCATTGTGTGTTTGTATAACATCTCCATCATAAGTTCATCTGTTGATGGACATCCAGGATGGTTTCATTTCTGTGCTATTGTGAACATGGCAGCAATGAACATGGGATAGACAGGCATCTCTGTGGTAGTGTTAGGAAAAAGAATGTAAATTCCAGGCAAGAAATCACTCCATATACTTACAAGTAAAGGAAGAACTTTTATAGCACTTGACTTGTCTGGCTGGGCTAACACCCAAGCAAGAGCCAGGCCCAATAGAATATTTTGTTAGCTTATATACCTATATATACATATATATAGGCATATGCATCTTATATACACTGTCATGCTTAAATCTCTTTCAAGTCTGACCCCAGGTTACACTTAAACACAGACAGGAGACTGCAAGTCTGGCTGCTTAGGCAGATAGGGAATTAACACAGCAAAGATATTATATATTGCCAGAATTATTTTAAGTGCACCAGTATTGTTCTTTTTCAAATATATGTTACCAACAGTCACCTTGTGCACTTGACATAACTATGATTTTCCTGATAAGAGCATAGGGGACTTAATGGCAGACCAAAACTTCATGGTAGTTGTATCCTGACACTACCCACCATGAGTGAGCTGTCCATCGAGGTATGCCTTTGGAATGGGAATCACTGCGTAATGGTTGCTCATAAGTCAGCCAGCTTTCTCCTTTGGCATGGGAACCAGAGACTAATGGCTGGTCAATCCTGGTGAGTAAACATTTATATTCTATGCACCCTAGACGTCCCTTATCTCTAGCAGGTCTGGTTAGCGGACTACCTTTGGAGTATTTTGAAGGCATCAAGCATGCCTTTAGCTAAATTCCACTTGAGTGACTTCATGTTTCCTATACAAATTCCTTTTCATGTCAGTTCCAGCACTTTGTGTTTCTTTTACACCAATAGGATATGGTCCTTTAGTTTATGGTCCAGAGTGCATAGCTGGGCTATATGCTAGTTTCATTTTGATACACAACCCCATGCTGGTTTCCATTATGGCTGTAATAAGTCTTATAAAATTGTTTTTCTTTTCTTTTTTTTTTTTTTTGAGGCTGCTATACAGCTCAAAGCTACAGTTTAGGGTCCATGGAGAATGAAGAATGTGCATCTCCTCCAACAGTGATAACTCTGGAACATCTACCAAATGGGAATCCTGAATTATGAACTTTTCTATGTATAAAATGAACCTGTTTATTATAACACACCACACACACATACACACACACACACACAAACTGGGTATATGTTGGGCCCATTTATTGTTCCATAGTTTTACAATATGTGTTTGCTTCTTATAATATATCTTTTTATCTTCATGTAAAAAAAATCTTATTTGCATTTAATTCCAAATATCTTAGTGGTTACCTGTGAAGTACAAAGTTAAAATGATTGTGTTGCTTATTTCCTTTGGTTGTATGTGCTAAGTCCTTAGACCGAGAGCTGCGGAGCCACAGTAATGGGGTCACCGCCTCCTTTCTGACAAATGTGGGAGCCAGTTCTTGATGAGTGTGAATCACAAGTAACAATCTTGGCTTGTGCCTGGCAGGGTACAGGCAGAAGTTACCGTCCACCCCGCCCCCATACCCTTCTTTTCAGGGCTTGCAGCAGACTCCTAGAGCTACAATGGCTGTTTTCCTTGGGAAATCACAGAAGAAACACAAGCTTGCATAAGACTATGTCAGCTTCCAGCAGAGAAAAGCCGCTGTAAAGACACAAATACAAGAAGAAAACACTGGGAGAATGACCCCTGGCTTTTCTCTGGGGTCTCTTGTACCACGTGTCAGCCACCCGGGTCTGATTTCTGTGCTGGGCTCTCTTTGGGAGGGAGAGGGGGACAGGTTCTCTCCTCGGACATAGTACTGACCCCCTGTGCTCAGTCCTTGGCCGATCTGTCCCAGTGTCTGAGAGGGCGTCCAGGAGCTGAGGAGTAGGGAAAAACTGAGGGCTGGTAAAAGTCGGAGCCTGAGGGACCTCCAAGGAAATGGCAGGAGAGATGACACATCTCCCAGGAGGCTATGAGACTGCGCAGACCATCCCCGCCACCGGCCTTTGAGGTTTGGCCCAATCGAGTGAACCTTTGTGGGTGTTAAGCCCAGCATCCTCCGTTCTCCAACCTAGAGCAAAGGCTGGCAGTGCTGCCCTCTGGACTGCTGCTTTGAGGATCTGATCTCTGTTCAGAACTCCATGGGCTTTAAGGACGGTTGTCCTTAACGACAGAGCCTGACAGTCGTCCGCGCCAAAAGGCTGCGAGCCTGACTGCTCTTTTTGGGAGGATGCCAGGTTCCCTCTCCGTAAGGGACTCAATTCGACCCAGTACCAGCACTGTGGGGTGAGGTGCGCACACTCAGAGATCCCCAAGATGCAGAATAAGTCTTTACACAGTCAAATACAGATATTTTAAAGCCCAAGGATTTCTGCTCTGGTTGGGAAACAGCACTTTCTGAGGGTGATGAACTCATTGTTTGTAGGGATGATGGTAGGTGAATTGTCCCACGGCAGAATCGCTCACTCCTGTGTCAATAGTGCGCCAGCTGAAAAAACGAGCAAACAGTTCTTCCTGCCCGGGGGAGGGGGGGGGCGGCTTTAAGGACCGCTGCATGCATGAAGTGAAGATTTGACGCAGCTATAAGCCAGGACATAGACCGGAACCAAATGCATAATTCGGGTTATTTAAGCAAAATTCTGTGGCAGGGAAAGGGAGGGAAGGAAGGCTGACGTCACTGGGGGAGGGGCCGCAGTCCTAAGAAAAGTCGGAGGGACTGGGGAGACAGCAACTGTGGGACACAGTCTCAGCATGGGCTGCCACAACGGTTCGGAGCTCCAAGACCTGAGCTGTTCCAGCCAGCTGCTCCTGCAGCCCCTCTGGGACACCATAAGGACCAGGGAGGCGTTCACGCGCTCACCCTTCTTCCCAGTCACCTTTTCTATCATCACTTACGTGGGCTTCTGCCTACCGTTCGTGGTGCTGGACGTCCTGTATCCCTGGGTGCCCATCCTGCGACGCTACAAGATCCACCCGGACTTCTCGCCTTCCCTAAGGCAGCTTCTGCCCTGCCTGGCGCTAACACTCTACCAGCACCTGGTGTTCGTGTTCCCGGTGACGCTGCTGCACTGGGCGCGCAGCCCCGCGCTCTTGCCGCGGGAGGCCCCCGAGCTCTCCCAGCTCCTGAGTCACGTCCTGATCTGCCTGCTGCTCTTCGACACTGAGATCTTCGCGTGGCACCTGCTGCACCATAAGGTGCCCTGGTTGTACCGCACCTTCCACAAGGTGCATCACCAGAACTCATCCTCCTTCGCGCTGGCGACCCAATACATGAGCGTCTGGGAGCTGCTTTCTCTGACCTTCTTCGACGTGCTGAACGTCGCGATGCTTCAGTGTCATCCACTCACCATCTTCACCTTTCACGTGATTAACATCTGGCTGTCGGTGGAAGACCACTCAGGTTACGACTTCCCGTGGTCCACTCACAGACTTGTTCCCTTTGGCTGGTATGGGGGCGTGGCTCACCACGACATGCACCACTCTCAGTTTAACTGCAACTTTGCTCCTTACTTCACACACTGGGACAAAATGCTGGGCACTCTGCGGTCCGCGCCCCTGCCAGAGCGTCTGCATGTCTGCGGTGAGTGCTGCTTGGACTCCGGAGAGCTATGCACTGTACACTGGAACCAGAAGAAGAAACAGACTTGAGTTAATTTATTAGAAGCTAGTAACTTTTAATAGGGATGCGCACTGCTATATAATCTATTGTGTTTCTGCAGCCCGACAAAGTAATTTATATAATGTTTGTATATGAATTTAATTGTAGTCTTGGTGTCAAATTTCAACATATCCCAGAGTCGTTGACTCCACGACACTAGTTAGACATTCAGCGTGGTGTATTTGAATCATTATGATCTCTAGAACCAAGGCTTTCCTATGTATGAAATTGCACTGGAACTGGGCTAACCCCACGTGTTGATGGAAGACCTAACTTCTGACTCTTTAAATAATCAAATTTGTTCCTGCTGGGCAGTGACCAAGGTTATAGTATATTTTTTCTACTTTTGAATGAAATGATATATTTATATTGAAAGAGGTTTTATTTGTATTTTAAAAATAAAAAGAACATGAACTAAACAAGCATTGGCTCCTGGTGGTCCTGATGGATTAAAAACTAAAAAGAAAGTGTGTGTGTGTGTGTGTGTGTGTGTGTGTGTGTGTGTGTGTGTGTGTCTGGGATGCCCAGTGTTCTTTAAGACATCTACCAGTCCTGCCAAGGCAAGAGGAATCTGGTGTTAGGTATTGGCAGGGGTTGGGGGTGGCTTTGGGAAGAAGGTTAGCGGCTATATGACTGCTTTAATTCAGAGTGCTTTTTGTCTGGTTTTGACATAAGAAGTATACAAAAAGCCTACTCTGTATATTACTTTTATAGGGGATTAACATCAATCTCTGTATTGTTGGAGAGTTATGTGTAGGGTAACTTAGAATCAGAATATCAGAGTAACGCCTTGATAAGCCAAGTTAGTGCACTAGGGAAGATGATAAACTAAGCTCCATCTTAGGCAGCTGTCCACTCTTAGCTTGTGCAACTGACCCTTAAAAGGCTGTCCCTGCAGCCTGAAGTTTTCCTATAGTTTATTTTCTTAATGAAGACACAAATGCAAAGTATACAGCCTCTTCTTAACACAAGGGCGAGAGTAACTTTCAGTCTTAGACTTCCTGTTTTGTCTCCTGCAAAAGGAGATAGTATGAAAATTGGAGGTGAAAATCAATATCAAGACAAAGAGAAGGGCCAGCTGGACTGCTCAGCAGTACAAGTTATTGGTATACAGATGTTGCCATCAAATGTCTCACCTACCTGCCGCTTAGTTACTCTAATGTTGAGAGCACTGATCACAAAGGGTAACATTAAAAAGGAAGAAGTCAGAAGTCTGTAACTTTGCATATCATTGTGCAATGTTCTTATTTAAGAGTTTTTTTTTTTAAAAAAGCATGTAAAGATCTGCTCTCCATTGTCTGTCAGAGAGATTCCTGCGAGCTATCTTTAAATCTCTCCCGTGACCCAGCTGCGGTATCTGGTGTCTGCTGATTGTCTCATGTTTGCTCAGGGGTGTTTTCCTGGCTCCTTTGTCTGCAACTGTATCAGGCTGGGACATAAAGATCTTACTTATTTATAAAGCTTGAACTTCCCAGAAAGCGGAAGAGGGGTCCAAGGAGGAAGCCCTGCGCTAGACATGCTCCATCACCTCGGTCTTGTGCACAGTGAGTGGAGAAAGAAGATAATAATCAGGCAGATGTGGGATACTGAGTGCAGCTGTTATTAAGGCTTTAGACACCCAAAGGCAGCCAGGCCGTATGATAACAATTTCTCTCAGCTCAAGGTCAGAGTCTGTAACAATGTTTCGTGGCACCTTGCCCTATCAGGGAAATGAAATGAGGCAATCCGACACATGGAAAGTGTTGGATTTAGAAACACTTTCTCCAAGTGCTAAGTCAGCAGCTAGAGCCTTGTTCAGGAAGATGAGAGACTTCAGATCTGTGAAAGGCCACCCAGCAAAGGCTAACAGGTCACATTTGTATGGTTTTTTCCCCCACACTTTATTTCACCTGCTCTTTGAAAGCCGACCGACCACAAGGGAGGTAGCTGTCCCCCTTGGCAGCATCTCACATTAGGGATGAAGGACTGCTTCCACATAGGTTTAGTATCTTTTTCCCAGTAGGAGTAAAATAGGCATTGGAATATTCCTAATTATCAAATCCAAAGAGATGGTTTCTCATCTCCTTAGTAGGGTTTATTTGTTGTGGTGTGTGAATGTGTGTTTCTCCCCAAACCTTCATCGTAGCTTGGCATTAGTGAGGTTTCCCTAAAACATTTACTTCCCAATTTTCTAACTGTCTTCTTCTGTTTAGTGGCTCACCACAACAAGAAAGAAAGCCACAGGGACTTGGGTTTTTTAATCTTAAAAATCTGCATTGTGGGGCTAGAAGGATGGCTCAGCAGTTAACAGCTTCCAAAGGTCCTGAGTTCAATTCCCAGCAACCACATAGTAACTCACCACCATCTCTACTGGGATCTGATGTCCTCTTCTGGCATGTAGGTCTACTCATATGCATAAACTAAATGAATGAATCTAAAAAATCCATATTGGGTTCAACAAATGTTCTTTCTACCACCTCCTAATAATCTTGAAAATTTCCTATTAATTGCATTACCACTGTATATATACATACTATTTTATATGTATTTATAAAATATAATGCATATAGCATTATGCATGCATGTATTGTACAAACAAATAATACAAATGACTCCATATAATTACATATGTATAAATGCATGCATTTGTATATATATATATACATATATATATACTATATATCAACACATTGTGGATATGATAAATTTGTTATATGATATATGAACATATATATGAATGCATGGGTAAGCCATGTTATATAAAATATACACACACACATATATGCCTATACACATACACATATCAACCATATAAAACACATACATATGCTTTAACTACATATATACTCTGCTTTTTTTTCCTTTTATCTTTTCTCCCTCTCTTTTCTACAGACACACACAACTAGTTTTGTTCTCTTCACTAATTGTCTCCTCCCCAAGAATGACGTTTGTCTCTTGATACACACTGGTCCAATGTCACATGAATTCTGAAAGCACAGGAGACACAGCTCAGCTAATTAGCCATGTCTTTTTTTCAGCTACTTCTTGTTCTGCATTCTCCATTACCAGTCCAACTCAGCTTTATACTTGGGCATGTTCACATTTCACAATCCTGTTCTAGAAAAGGTAACAGTTGTCTGTAAACATGTCTAATGAACAGATTCAGCTAATCCAATGTGGTAGGCACTGCCAGGAAAACATAACAGGTGGTTAGGGGATTCTCCAAGGAAACAGAGGCATTCGGCTCAAATTGTGAAGGATTTCTATGGGCCCACAAAGCTGGAATACAGGCACAACTGATCCCTACTGGGAAAAAAGACAGTTATAGAAAGATGAGCAAACTTGGTATACTGAAAATGTAGTAGGACGTTAAGAGCACCGAGTAAGTTCTAGAGGACCCTTAAGACACATTTGTCACAAGGCATCTAGGACCTGGGTTTGGGAGCCAGCAGTCAGTGTTCATCTTACCTCTTCACGAGCCATCAAACTGCTCAGGACTGTGCCCATCTTCACATGTCACAGGGGTGGTGGCAGACCACTTGGGAAATATTTGTGCTTGCTAGGTATGCGGATACATAATGAAGAGAAGGATGAACGTATTGAAAATTAGACTTGGACAAGAAAGGTGGTGGCCTGTGTCTTGCACAGATTTTAAGCAAAAGAGAACTGCATTTGTGTATGTGCAAGATGAAAACTTGCGGCAGAGAATAGGGGAATGGCTGCCTTCATATGCCTGGCTCCCCTGCATATTCACTGTGTGACTAGCGGGAACGTTCCAGGGTTCAATAGCCTCATCTGTATGCAAAAGGAAAGTATTACTTACTTTTTTTTGTTACTGTGACAAAATATCATGACTTACTGAAGAAGGATTTTATTTTGGCTTATGCTCCTTGAAGGAGAGTCTATAACGGCAAGGGAGGCATGATAACAAGTAGAAGGGCAGTAAGCTGAGGGATCACATCTCCAGCCACATCCCGGAAAGAGGACAGAGACATCAAGGGAGAAGAGACTAAAAACCTTCAAAGCTTGACCTCAGTAAGGTACTTCCTCCAGCAAGGCTGCTCCGTGGCTTCTCCAAACAGCACTGCCAACCAGGGAAGAAGCACTTGAATATATCAGCCCAAAGAGGACAGTTTTCATTCAAAGAGCAACAAAGACTATCAGTGCCTACACGTAGAATATATGAGGACCCAGGAAAACAGTATTTACTCTGCTTGGCACATTCCTGGCATACAGACAGCCCCCTGTAGATAGAAACCTTTTCTTTACAAATTGTTACGAAATTGTCATAGAAGAGAGATACTGACTTTAAAGGGGTGGATTTATCTTCTACCATAACCACTATTAGTTTACAAGAGTGATACATGCTTGGGGTAAGACTTCAAGCACTGGAGAGTAATGAGAAAATATAAAATTCCGCTCATAACCTGTTAACTTAGCCCCTCTATAAATATCTTTTGTCAACACTTCTTTGGGAGCCAAACAAAAAGTTGTTCAGTCCCCTCCTGCTCTCCTTGCTCCTCTCCATCCATGTTATTTTTTTAAATATTGGTGAGCATTCAATGATTTTTAAAAGTATTTGTATGGACAGAACTTATTTAAGTGAAGCCTCAAACATGTTTACCCTTAACCGTTTTTTTTTTTTTTTTTTTTTTTTTTTTTTTTTTTTTGCTTATTTTCTTTTTCCATACTTTACTAAAAAATAAATTACTAATAAATACATAAGAAAGAATAGCAGTGATCTAAAATCATAGGGTAAAATTTTTCTCTTACTCTGTCCTCTTAGGTTCTTTTCTACTGCCATAATAAATAGCATGACCTAAGGAAGGAAGGGATTATTTGGGCCTAGGGTTCCAGAGGGATGAGTTCATCACCATCATGGTGGGAAAATGCGACAGCAGGGAGGCATGGCAGCTGGAGCCACAGCCCAGAGCTCCTGCAGGGGACCACAAGCAGGAAGCTAAGAGCAGATCGTAAACTCACAGCAGCAGCAGTGTTTAGTCTCAAAGCCTGACTTTTGTAGGAGGAAAGTGACACTCCCACAAAGCCACATCTCCTAAGCAAGGCCAACTGGGGAACAAGGGTTCAGATGCCCCAAACTGTGAGAGCCATCTCAATCCAAAGGACCACACAGCAAAACGCATTATGCAGTGTGTGTTCGAGGAGTCAATATTGTATGTACGAAGCGCACTAAATGCCTTGACAGAGCAGGCTGACAACATGTGGCAGGAAGACTTCTACATAGTTTCCAGAGACCACTGAAATCCTGAATTTTAAGATTTGAAAGATACCTTAAATTTTACAGAATGGTTATTCAGTTTCTAAGATTAGAGGTCCAGATCAAAAGGTAGCAGAAACACACCACACACACACACACACACACACACACACACACACACACACACACAACTTTAGAGATGTGAACACCCTCAGTAATAACCAGATAAGAAATTCCAACCTAGTTCAGGCTAATCATTTCCCAGCAAAATAAACTTCAAGCAGGTGATGGCTTCTTTAAAAGAAGGAGCAGGAGTGTTAATCACTGTTGCAGGTCTCTCTGTGGAAGAGCACATGGGATCTGACCAGTCACCAAGAACAAGAAACAAGTAGAAAGGGATGAAAAATGTGACTTGAGAATTTCATAAATTCATTGTTTCTAATAGCTGAGTAGTACTCCATTGTGTAAAGGTACCACATTTTCTGTATCCATTCCTCTGTTGAGGGAATGGGGGTTCTTCAACATTATGAACTACCCAGTACCCCCAGAGCTCCTAGGGATTAAGTCACCAACCACATGGTGGGACTCATAGCTCCAGCTGCATATGTAACAGAGCAAGGCCTAGTCGGCCATCAGTGGGAGGAGAGGCCCTTGGTCCTGTGAAGGCTTGATGCCCCAGTGTAGGGGAATGCCAGAGCCAGGAAGCAGGAGAGGGTGGGTTGGTAAGCAGGAGGAATGGGGAGGGAAAAGGGGGTTTTTCAGAGGGGAAACCAGGAAAGGGGAGAACATTTGAAATGTAAATAAAAAAAATACCTAATAAGAAAAGGAAAAATAAAATAAAAATGACTTTTGATTGAAGTACTTTCAAAAAAATGTGACTTGAATACCCATCAATTTGATTAAATTCTCATCACTGCCACTCAACTATATTTAATTTGCATTCAATAGAGGTTTATAACCTAAGCTGTGGCAGAGTAACTTTTGCACGATTTAAGCTAAGAGCGTTGGTAGTGAAACTGCACTCACAGAATGAAACTCAAAGCATAGGAATTTCTGTTTTTCTCTTTATTTCCATTTAGATTTTTTAATTTAGATTTTTAAACTAAGTCTATTTTGGATAATTTTATATAGGTGTATAATGAGTTTGAATGACATAGGCTCTGTTCTCTTTTACCTCTTCTCTGTCAATTTTCCCTTTTTCTTTTTTTTTTTTTTTTTTTTTTTTGGTTTTTTTCGAGACAAGGTTTCTCTGTGTAGCTCTGGCTGTCCTGGAACTCACTCTGTAGACCAGGCTGGCCTCGAACTCAGAAATCCGCCTGCCTCTGCCTCCCAAGTGCTGGGATTAAAGGCGTGCGCCACCACCGCCAGGCTCCCTTTTTCTTAAAAGTTATCCTTTCACATATCTTTTTTGCTCTGTTTTGTGTTTGTATTTTGACCCACAAAACTAGAGTTTAACCAGAGTTCTGTGTGTGAGCGTGTGAATAGAGCTATCCCTTGGAATGTGGGAAAGCAGGCAATGGCAATACTACAAACAAACAAACAAACAAATAAACAAACAATTGATTACCTACCCTGCCCCCATCCATCTAAGCCAATTTGTTCTTCAGGGAAGAATAGGGCCCCGTGATTACCTATATCATGCATGACTGAATATGTTCACAGGCTCTGTATTGTACAGGACCCTCATAGGCAGACTCGGATACTGTGAATTCTTGGTTGCAGAGATGCATTACATACCCAGAAGGTAGCATTTCACAGCCTTCCTCCCCATTATCCAATGTCTTAACATTCTTAACATTCTCTCTTTCAAGATGTTCCTTGTGCCCTGGACTTTTTCAGTGCATCTTTGTGAGTATATAAAACAAGACTGCCTCTTCCAAGCCTCTACTGCTGAATGACTTGCCTGCTGGTGATCTGTGATCGGTGATGTCAGGACAAAGAGAAAATAAGATTTTGTTTCCACTGTTCCCTCCTCCCTTACTCATTTCTGATGCCTGTGGTGCTTTGTTGGTTATTTTTTATTGCTTACTTTATTTATTTATATCTCAAGTATTGTCCCCTTTTCCCATCTCCCCTCTACAAACCCCCTATCCCATCCTCCTCTGCTTCTATGAGGGTGCTCCCCGACCCACCCATCCACTCCTGCCTCACCACCCTAGCATCCCCCTGTGCTGGGGCATCGGGCCTCCACAGGACCAACAGCCTCTCCTCCCATTGATATAAGCAATCCTTTGCTACATATCCAGCTGGAGCTATGGGTCCCTCCATGTGTACTCTTTGGTTGGTGTTTTAGTCCCCGGGAGCTCTGGGGGGTCTGGTTGGTTGATGTTGTTGTTCTTCCTATGGGGTTGCAATCCCCTTCAACTCCTTCAGTTCTTCCCCTAACTCCTCCACTGGGGTACCTGTGCTCAGTCTGATGGTTGGCTTCAAGCATTGCATCTGTATTGGTCAGGCTCTGGCAGAGCCTCCTAGAGAACAGCTATACCAGGCTCTGGTCAGCAAGTGCTTTTTGGCATCAGCAATAGTGTCTGGGTTTGGTGTTTGCAGATGGAATGGATCCCTCGGTGGGGGAGTCTCTGGATGGTCTTTCCTCCAGTCTCTGCTCCTCTCTTTGTCCCTGTATTTTCTTTAGACAGGAGCAATTCTGAGTTAGTATTTTTGAGAGGGGTGGGTAGTCCCATCCTTCAACCAGGAGCTGTACCTAACCAATGGGTTGATACCAATGGGTTGATACAATAGCTGTACCTAACCATATCCCAATGGATATGGTCTCTACAGGTTATTTTTATAGTAGCTTCATTCCTTGAATTTCCTTCTACCTCCTCATTTTTTTTTTCAATTTTTGAGAAGTTCACACAATGCATTTTGATCAGACTCACTTCCTACCCCCATTCTTCCCAGTTCCATCCCCTTTTCCTGCCCATCCAATTAAAGAAAAGCAAATGCAGTTTATTCTATTCGTGTACTTTTGGGCATAAGACCTTACTGGAGAGTGACCTACCCACCAGGGACTGTATCTTCAAAGAAAACAGACTCCCCCTCTTCTAATAGCTATCAGCTGCTATTATCTCTTTAGCTAGGACTGAGACTTAGTGCCTACCTCTCCTTTCTTCATTCTGAAGTTTTGTCTGGCCTGAACTCATGCTGGTCTTGTGAATGTCCTCTCAACTTCTGTGAATTCAATGTGTAACTCCTGTGCTATTTTCAGAATACATTGTTTCCTTATAAGTCATCCATCACCAATGGCTCTTTGAAACTTTCTGTCCCATTTTCCCCTAAGATCCCAGAGTCTTGAGTGAAGAAGGGTATGAAATAGATATTCACTATTTCTGAGTATTTGGCAATAGCTTATCCTCTATACCTTGATAAGTTATAGGTATCTGTGGTAATTGTTATCTATTGCAAAAGAGTTAAACCATTTATTTTCTGTACGGGAGGAAAAAAATCTGTGGAAGAAGGGACCAGGTTGTATAACTTTTATTTCTTCAAGGTTCTTACTCTTGGATAGTGTAGGCCGGGGAGCCTGAAGAGCCTGTGGTTGAGCTCCTGATTATCTGCTCTCAAGGAAGTCATTAAATCACTTGGGACGTCAGTTTCTAGCTCTGTAAAGTAGATGGAAGGTAGAGTAGCAATGAGTAGCCTTGACTACTTCCTAGTTCTTCCATGAAGATGAAATAAGTCAGAGAAGTAGGGAGCTGATTGGGTGATAATCCTTTTGCAAAGATTATGGTATGACACTCCTCTCTCTCTGTCCCTGATGTCATGATGTTCTACCCTTTTCACCCGGCAGCTGTTGCTGGCATTCCATTCCAGCCTCCTTTTCTTGTGTCCTTCTAATCTTCAACTGTAACTCCGTTTCCCTGCAGAATCTGAAGAAAGTCTGGAAGGTGGACATTTGCCCACATGGCAGGAGAGGGAGGGGATGTTATGTTGAGTAGCAATTCATTCTGAACTGAAACTTTTCGTTCTAGAGTGACTTTTCAATGTTCCAAATTGAAACATTCCTTTTCAGGAGGAAGAACTCCACAACTGCCAAGTCTCAGGAAGTCCCTGAAACTTAGAAGATTCATAAATTCCTTCTCTCCCAAAGGTCATATAAGTATAACGAGATGCTGAAGTAAGGAGTAAGGAGACTCTCTTACTTATGGAGCTTCTTTCGAGTAATACAGAGTGGTGCCAGGGTTCCAGCTCTTATGAAATATTACCCACCTGTATGGACTTTTGGTGATTCGGTTGCCTTGAGTCATCCATATCCTGTAAGTAATTTCTCACTCATTTATAGCAAATAGCCTCAGTAAACTCATTGATTCAACAAATTAGATATTGATGGTATTGATGGGGCTACCTTAGTTTGACATCAGTTCCTTGTATGGTGTGAGTAGATTTTTGTTCATCTTTTTCTAAGAATAGTGTCACATAAGGAATAAGCCCTGGAGAGGACAAAAATTGAAAGAGGCTGGATCTGGTACCAGAGCTGATACCTGGGCTGGCAATCTGTAGCACTTTTGAAAGCAAGAGGTCATATCAGTGGTCAGGGTGAGGATACTGACTGGGAAAAAGCCCCACTCTTTCAAACCAAGAGCAGATTCCTGATATACAAGTAGATACTGGCCACAAAGAACATTTGAAAGAAGCCTCTTAGAGTTGGGCATCATGTGGTTTTACAAAACCACTCCTATTATGCAGTTCCTGTGAGAAGGCTGTGGGCTGGATATGTTTTAGATCTAGCTGGCATAGCTAGAGGAAGACAGTTCATGTGCTATCCGGGGCAAGTTAGGAGAATCCACAAATGCTAAGGCTGAGATGCCCTATCCAGTTTCCTCATTTTATAAATAAGGAAATTGAGGGTCAGAGACAGGAAGTGACTTTTCTTTGGTTTGCACAGATGGTGTGGAACACAAAGACCTGTACTTACCCTTTCTGCTGTTTTCATCCCACACTCTGAGTTTCCAAAGCCATTGGGAGCTTTCTTTCTTTTTTCTTTTTTATTAGATGTTTTCTTTATTTACAATATCTCCTTCCCCAGGTTCCCTGCCCCCCGAAAATAAAATAAAATAAAATAAAATAAAATAAAAAAACAAGAACCAAAACAAACTCCTGTTCCCTTCCTCCTCTCCCTGCTCTGGAGAATATCATCCTGAGTCAGGTAACCCAAACACAAAAGAACACACATGGTATGCATTCTCTGATAAGTGGATATTAGCCCAGAACATCGGAATACACAAAGTACAAACCACAAACCACAAGAAACTCAAGAAGAAGGAAGACTAAAGTGTGGATACTTCATTCCTTCTTAAAAGGGGGAACAAAATACTCATGGAAGAAGTTGTAGAGACTAACTATGGAGCAGAGACTAAAGGAAGGACAATTCAGAGACTGCTCCACCTGGGAATCCTTCCCATATTCAATCATCAAATCTAGGCACTATTGTGGATGCCAGCAAGTGCTGGATGACATGAGCCTGATATAGCTGTCTCCTGAGAGGCTCTGACAGTACCCGACTAATACAGAAGTAGGGAGCTTTCTTTTGTTGAGTGTCAAAAGGTAGTTATGATACCATACGTGGTATTGTTGCAATCCACTTTGCTACGGTTTTGCTTAAATTTCTGGGTCAACAAGTAGAAGCTTAATGAAGTACTTCAGATCTATATTATCACATACTTTTTTTTCTGAAAAGTTCAATTTAAAGCAGTTTAAGAAAGCATCCATAAGTGGAATACTTCTCCACAATAAATAGAAATGAAAAACTATATGTAATTATAAGGATGAGCTAAAGAAATAATTATACTGAATAGAAAAAGTCAGTTGGAATATATATCAGATTGCTCTGTTTACATAAAATACATATAAATCCACCATGACAAAATAGAGTGCATTTCCAGGGAGGACAAAAGAGACAAACTTTCCTGGAAAGAGAGCATGACAAGGTTATACTCTGAGAACACTGGCAGTTCTGAGTTTTGGACCCTCCATGGACCTCAGTTCTAGGCCGTAATTCTGCTGGACTTGCTTCCCAGGTTTCATGATGTCCAATAATTCCCAGTTCTTGGCTGATCAAATGTCTTTCTGGTTTTTGTATTTAAGAGAAACCATGAAAAAGCTGTGGCTTCCTTCTCCCGTTGCTAGCAGGGGGAACCCCTGTGGTGAAATGACTCTAGGAGGTTATAGGTGGTTTTCCTCAGTGGAGAATGGAGAACCACTTCCTAAGTGCTGGTCAGAACTGTGGTGGCCCGCAGGCTATGGAGGCCAAACACAAATACAAAGGGAGTACTCTGATGTTATTTCACAGTAGCAAACCTCATCTTGACCAACTAATCTCCAAGGCGGGCCTGGGTAGCTGTTTTATGGCAACTTAAATGCAGAGTTCATTTCATAGATTTAATGCTCAGATATGTCTGAAATAACTTAAAAGTGAATGCCTGCTTGTAAAACCAATCCTTTTTCTTCCCCTGGAGAACAACTGTTTCCTAACACAGCCTTCAGGTGGGAACATGAAGCTTGTAATACATTCTTGAGTTTTCAGAAGACGGGAGCAAATAGCCTTTTAGCACATAGTGTGACTTCTTCTGAAAGCAAATACCCTACTAAGTGCAGCCTAGCATCTGTCTCTGTCTTCATCTGTGTTACTCCTACTTCTGTTTTTGTTCATTTTTGTCTTGTCTTGTTCTACAGCTAATGTCAAATGCTCCCCATGTATTCAACTCTCTGCCTCCCTTTCCGTCTACCAGTTCATGTGACTCCCCACAGCAGCCTCATGAATGTCACAGAGAGGTTCAGGATCTCTACTGGCTAGTGGCCATTCAAGCCGTGGTCCTCACGAGTCTGAGGGTTCTCAGAAGTCACCCTTCCCTTACTGTGCTCCACTGTCCCTCAATAGCTCCTTTTCTTTATCACATCTTTCTAAACTCATAGGGAAAACAAGTCTACACTGTGAAAGATCACACTCCGGCCTTTTCTTTGGAGATTTGTTCTTCTTTCTGTGAGGCAAAGTTGAGTTCCTTCATGGAAGGGCTGTCTATTCTTTTTTTTTTTTTTTCTCAATAATTTATTTTCTTTATTCACTTTGCTTTCTCATCTCAGCTCCTCTCTCAGCTCTCTTTCCAGTCCCACTCTTACAAATCCCTTCCCCATTACCCTCTCCTCTTCTCTGTGAAGCCTCCCTTGGGTACCACCCCACTGGAATGTCTAATTCCAGCAGATTATGCATAACCTCTCCCTTTCCCAAAGAGGCCCAAACAGGTAGTCCAGGTAAGGAAGGGGATCCAATGGCAGGCAACAGAGTCAGAGACAGCCCCTGGGGATCCAATGGCAGGCAACAGAGTCA
>NW_022196904.1:165484880-165487718 GCF_008632895.1 Mastomys coucha | reverse complement strand
CAGGCAACAGAGTCAGAGACAGCCCCTGGGGATCCAATGGCAGGCAACAGAGTCAGAGACAGCCCCTGAAAGACTCCGCGAGTTCTGTCTGATGTTTGGCTGTGGGTCTCTGCATCTGTTTCCAGGATTGTACATTCTTAAAAGAAGGCTAGAATATAAATTCCCTCAAGTGTCCATTCCCATAGGCAAGTGTTGTCATATAACCCACTCCTGAGCTTAACAGAAGGATCCTTTATGATTGGATGTCAGGGCCACTGCAGCTGATCAGCTGATGTTCACTAATGAGAAACAACAACAACAGCAGCAGGAGCAGCAGCAGCAGCAGCAACAACAACAACAACAACACAAAAACAGAAACCAAACCTCTGGGGAAGAGTTTGCAAAGAAATGCACCACATGAAATAGTGTAAGGAGGACATTCAGTACTCTTGCAGGATGACTTGCCCCCCCCCGGCGAGTGTTAAAGAGGTACTTGAAAACAGGCTGCAGATGTGAGCCTCTAGGCTGGGCTGCCAGCCAGGAACTAGTGATCCAGGTTCAGAACTTCTTGTTTGGCTCTGAACATCTGAACATAGCCTAACACAGCAGACCAGCCTGGATTACTGTATATTGCTACATCATGAGCCTGTGTCTACCCTAACACAGCAGACCACCCTGAGTGAGTCTGTTTCTTCACCATGACACCTGTGCATAGTCCACCACCACGGCAGATAAGCCTGGAGCACTGTATAGTGCTGCATCGTGGCTCCTGTGCACACACTAACACAGCAGAGCACCCGGGTGACTCTGTTTTGTTCCTATCACACGTTGGCATAGCCCAACACAGCAAGCCACCCTGAATTACTGTATGTTGCTGCACTCTGACACCTGTGCATAGCCTAACACAGCAGGCCAGCAATTTTGCTTCCTGGGTCTAATCCTGAGCACATACACTCAGACAACAGCATAGTGAGCCTTACAGTGTGATAATAAAGATTGATCATAACAGAATGCTAATAATAGTTATTATGGCCCATTAAACCATGACAGGCCTGTTAATGGTTTACACACAATGCTAACAGCTTTGTACACATGACTCCTCTTCATCCTTAAAACAACTTTATGGTCAGAGTCAACACATTCCACTTGTTTTAAACAATACCTCTGTATTGATCTCAAAGAGCCACTCTACACATTAGGCAATAAGGGAACAAGTCCATTTCAGAGTAGACTAATTCGATGAGGAAAATAAGACATAAGGTTATGCAAAAGAGGACCTGGAAGAAGAAAGAAAGGTTTCTATACTATGGAATAAAAGAAGGCCAATATGTACATATTCTATTTTATTTTGTTTTATTATTTTTCTTTTATTGAAACATGTTTTTCCAGACAATATATTCTGGTTATGTTTTTGCATCCTCCAACTCCTTGGAGAGTCTCTCCATTCCCCCCCCCCCATCTGATTCTACATACTTTTCTTCTCTCCTTAGAAAACAAACAGGCATCTGAATAATAAAATAAGACAAAACAAAAACAAATGGGAGAAGGAAAAAACAAACAAATGAAAGACAAAGAGCCAAAGGGAAAAAATCAGAAACCCATATAGATGCAGAGATACACACATAGGAATCCCTTAAAATCACAAAACTTGAAGTCATAATACATATGCATAGGATCCATAAGGTAAAAAATGATTTAAAAAAATAATAATAATTGCCCTGACAAAACATTATGAGACATAGAACTCTGAAGATGCCATTGAGTTTGTTTTGTGTTGGCCATGTACAGTTAAGCACCTGGCCAGGCCTTGAGAATAAATTGTATCCCCAGTGAGACTCCATTGGAGAGAACTAATTTTTCATTTGTTGGTGGCTATCAATTGGAGATAGCTTCTGGGTTAGGGGTGGGGGCCTGTGTCCACTTCTCCTCTTAGCACTGGGATCTCATCTGGTGTAGAAGCATCCTGGCCCTGTGCACACTGCTATCGTCTTTGTGAGTTCATATGTATGTTGGTTCTGCTGTGTTTAGAGGATCTCATTTCCTTGGTGTCTTATATTCCCTCTGGCTCTTATAATATTCTTTCTGCCTCCTCTTTTACTGGGTTTTCTGAGCCCCAAGAGGAGGGATTTGATGGAGAAATCTCATTTAAGACTGTGTGTTTCCAGGTCTCTCATTCTCTGCATGTTGTCCAGCTGTGGGTCTTTGTACTTCTTTCTACCTACTGCAGAAGGAAGCTTCTTTGATGGTGGCTGAGCAAGGTATTGATCCATGAGTGAAGCACAGAAGGCCATTAGGAGTCACTTTATGGCAATGATCCTGTAGGTGTTCTGTTTTATATTTGGGCTCTGAGTAAGAAGAGAGAGAATGGGTGCTGCTTGTATTATTCCTATCTCACAGACAAGAAGAGAACGTTAAGTAAATTTCCTAAGATCAAATAGCTGCTGACTTTTTTGCTTCTGATTTCTTGCAATTCCAGCTTCTTTCCATTTACACAGTTTTCTCTAACCTCCCACTTGAAGCTCATTAACCAGTGGTTAGCCCATGGCTTCTTCTTAGCTAAGACACACTCTAAGATGACATCTGGCCTCAGCAGTTGACGTTGAGCTTGGATTGTGTGTATAGATCATCACTGCAACTGGTCTGCAGGATGTTCTTGGAATTTAAGGACAGTCATGCAGTTCTGAATCCCATCCTGCAGAATAAATGTGATAGTAAAACTTTAGACTGGAATCCAGAATAGAGTAAAAGTAAGAAAGTAAAATATGTAGACAAATCAAGGCATCTCATCCCATCCTTCCTTCCTTCCTTCCTTCCTTCCTTCCTTCCTTCCTTCCTTCCTTCCTTCTTTTCTTCCTTCCT
>NW_022196904.1:165465278-165484790 GCF_008632895.1 Mastomys coucha | reverse complement strand
TTCCTTCCTTCCTTCCTTCCTTCCTTCTTTTCTTCCTTCCTTCCCTCCACCCTTCCTTCCTTCCTTCCCTCTACCCTTCCTTCCATTCCTCTATCCCTCCCTTTTTCCCTTCCTACCTACCTACCTACCTACCTACCTATCTACCTACCTACCTACCTACCTACCTACCTACCTACACCTACCTACCTACCTACCTACCTACCTACCTTCTTTCCTTTTCTTTTCTTGCTTTCTGCTCTGACTAGAAGCCTATGGATTCAGTAAAATTCTGAGTAGAAGGTAATGAGCAAGGGCATCCTTGCCTTGATCCTGCTCTCAGAGGAAAGTGTTCAATGTATCTCACTAAGTTTGGTACAATTAAACCATATTTATATTTTCCCATCATCGGATTTAACAACTCTCCTTTATTCTAGACGTGTACATTCTGGTAAGATAGTCTGTGAGTTATTGATTCAGTTTGATGATGTTGTTCTTTGATTCACAACACTTTGAAAAGTTGAAGTCTAGATATTCCTTTTTCTTCCTGTTGCTTGTTTTTGGTATCATATTAAAGAATCTTTATCTAATCAAAGTTCATGGTGATTTATACCTATATATTTTTCTAAGAATTTTAATAGTTTTAGCCCCTATGTTTATGGCTTTGGTTCCTTTGAGAGTACCCAATAATCTGACACAATTTCTCAACAAGAATATTTTCCTAACTGATTGTTTTTGGACCTGTGTCATAAAATCAATTTATCATAGACATGGATTTTCAGATTTTTCATTCTGTTGTACTGATTTAGATGTCTGTCCTTGCAACAAGACCACATTATTTAAAATAGTATGTCATTGTAGCAAGTTTTAAAATTGGGAAATATGAGTTCCTTACTTTTATTCTTTTCTAAGATTGTTTTCCCTATTCGGTGTCCCTTTGCATACCCTTAGAAATGTTATCATTGGCTTTTACGATCCTAAAGAAGGAAGGAAGGGAGGAAGGAAGGAAAGAAGGAAGAAAGAAAGAAAGAAAGGAAGAGAGAAAGAAAGAAAGAAGAAGGAAAAAAATTGGACATTTGAAAGAAATTATTGTGGATCCGAAGGTTAATTTGAGGCCTAATCTTGGTAATGATAAGGCTTTAAGTCCATAAACATAGGCCATCTTTCTATTTATTTAGGGTTACTATGACTTCTTTTGACATTTTTGTAGTTCTTAATCATTTACTTTTTTGGTTAATTGATTCCAATTTTATTTTTCTGATGAAATTATAATCGACTCATTTTTAATATTTTCTCAATAATTGCTTATATAGGGAAATTCAAATAATATTTGCATATTGACCTGCAGTTTTGTTGAACTCAAGTATTGCTCTGATATTTTTCCCATTGATAAGCTGTCTCCACAAAACTCAACCTAGTCTCAAATTTGTAATCCTTTCAACCTCTACTTCCGGAGTGCTGGGATTACAGGTATGTCCCATGATTGACTCATCAAATTTATTTGAGTATGTTTATTCTTTAGGGTTTCCATATAGAGATGTTCATATCCTCCAAATTTAAATTTTGAGTATACAGTGTGAGTGACTCCAACCAGATCTCAACATGGTAGTGAGAGAAATGCTGTCCTTTGATCTAGTCCTAGAGATGCTAGCCTTAGAGATGCTTGCCTTTCACATGTCCCTACATGCCACAATATCTCTAAAAGTCACTGTGAGACTGTGAAAGAAATTATTTAACAGGCTTTAAACAAAATATAGACAAAAAGTGTTCTACTCTCTTCAAGTTCTTCTTTGGAAATTGACATCAAATACAGATATATGCTTAATCTATTAACATTTGTAGAGGTAACTATCCATTAAATAAATACTTCCATAGTTAATTTTCAGCTGGACATATTTTTCTCTATTAGGAGACAGCTTCCTAAATGCTAGGGTTCAAGCAAGACTTTCCCCACTGGCTTATTTTTAACCAAGGTGATTGTAAAAGAAGCAGATGAGGCAGTAAAGGTACTTTAAACAAAATTGAAATAGATCCACAGTTTGAGTTGGCCCAAGCTAATGACCCCATTTCATTATTTTATTAACAGTTATCAAAAGTATCATTATAATTATGGGTTTTTTTGAAGAAGAAATGACTTCCACAGTCTCAACTATTTGGTTAGTTCCCAGTTGGTGGCACTGTTTGAGAAGGTTTAAGAGGTGTGGTCTTGATGCAGGAATTGTGCACTAGAGATGGGCTTTGAGAGCTTAAAGACTCATGGCATTTCTAGTTCTCTGCCTCTTTCTCTCTCTCTCTCTCTCTCTCTCCCTTTCTTTCTCTCTCTCTCTTTTTCTGATTTGTCCTCACAATTCAATATGTAAGCCTCAACATCTTCAGCTAACATGCCTGCCTGTTCCCCTCTGCCATGGTTCCCCACCATTACAAACTATTCATCTTCTAGATGTATAAGCTCAAATAAATTCTTTCTTTTGTAAGTTGTCTTGGTTGTGATGTTTTCTATTCAGTGATAGAAAAGTAACTAATGCAACTTCCCTCACATTTACAAAGCCCTTGGAAGAATGCTTTCATAGATAGAAATGTTAAGATATGCTATAAACTTGTGAGGTGGGATGGATAGATAATTTTATACCTTGTAAAAGACAGAGCTAAAATTAAAGCATAGCCATGTTAGAGAAGAAATCCAAGTCAGGGTTAGAGAAACAGCTCAGTGACTAAGAATGCTCGCTGTTCTCTCAGAGGACTGGAGTTCAGTATTTATCACCTATTGCAGGCAGCTTGCAACCATGTGTAACTCTAGATTCAATGGATCTAACTTCCTCTTTTAGACTCCAAGGGCATCCATCCCAAACATATGCAGATCAAAATGTGCATGCAAAATGCACATGCACGCACGCATGCGCGCGCGCGCGCGCACACACACACACAAACACACACTCAAATTAAAAACTAATAAAAAGAAGTCTCAAAGACACCCCCTGGGTATAAAAAAACCAAAAAACCAAAAAAAAAAAAAAAAAAAAAACCCCAAAAAACTCTCTGAGCTTCTCTTGGCTTTCTAAACTGTAGAAAACCTAGACTAACTGTATGGCCATTTAGAAGTCATGGGGACAAAAATCCTTTGTACTCTCAGATCTTAAACCTGAATTTAAGAGAGATGATTACAACATGGAAAATATTTAAGCTCTTCTGTTATCTTTCCCCTATAGATTTTACACTAGTGAACATTGAGGATGACGAATCTATCAAAGTAAAGCCATGACCATCCACGTGACTTTATCCTGAAACTGCACTTTCTGTGATCTTTCCTCTGTCTCAAGTGTCAACATAAACAGTAAAGTGGCAGAACACCAGCTACTGTTGTTAATTAGGATTTAACAGAAACTTTCCTCAGCATAGGTAGACAATGCACACTCCAGGGTAGACATGGGGCTTCTATTGATGGAAAGACAAGAGTGCAAACAGGCAAGCCTATTCATTGTTATTCAACTGGATTAAGGAGTTCTATTTACGCTCAGACACCCACACATAATTACCTTCTTAGGGAAATATGCCCCGTAAACCCATGCCTGGGGTGCTCTCTGTGGTTTCCAATTTAGTATCTGTTCTTCCTAATTGCATAAGTACTTTGTGTCTGAATGAGTAGGTCGATTAGAGTGTATATGTGAATATACATATGCATACATGTATGCAGATTAGCTGGTAATAACAGGGCATGGTATTTCTTGCTTTGGTTCAATATCTAGGCCTTGAGAACAATTGGAAAAATTTGAAACAAGGGCCTAGATGTACAGAAAAAGTTTGCAAATTAGAATGTTTTAATTCAGTGGTGCATTGGCTCTGACCTATATCTCAAAGGAGACTAAGCAAGACAATCAGGCCAGATAAGATTGAAACACATTCAGAGGAGACAATCTATGTTCAGGAAATGGGAGAATTAAGGTATGTGACTAAAGAATTCCTATTGTGGGTTGACCATGTTCCAAAACACCTGGTGAATGTAAGAGTTTCTCTGAAAGTCAGTGTTCTGTGGTTTTAAGCTCCTTCCAGACCAAGCATCTTGATTGAGATCAGCTAGTCAGGAAAGAGTCCATACCCAGTAACTGCTAATTTGCCATGTTTTCTCTGATTTATAGTGATATCAGAAGAACACAAGATGGGCTTGGTTATGTGGCTCAGTGTCTGGCCTGCAGAAGGCCCTGGGTTCAATCCCCAGAAAAATGATGAAGTAAATTGTTTCTTTCAGAGCTAAACAACTTTAGTTTTATGCTAGTGACAATCAATTAAATCTAATGAACTTCTATTTGATTTGATAAATGTATATGTAATAACTAAAGCTTATTTAAATTATCCATTTAATATTTATGATATTCAATTCAATCTACTGTTTCTCTTTGTCTGTCAATTTGAATCAGAAGTAGTTGAGATGCTAGTAGGGGGTTTGCAAGAAAATCTGAGTTTATAAATGTTTGCAATTTCACCTAAAAGCTGGTTTCTTAATCTTTCTTTTCACAAAGAAAAAACCCAGAGCTCATAAAAATTAACTCATAACTTCATGGGAAGATAAATTATACACCATCGACAACACTATAAAGTCTCCATGAAACTTAAAAACTAATTCTACTTTGAAAAAAAATTCAATGGATAATTTATCATCTCTTTTAAAAGATTTATAAGATCATTATTGAAGATAAATTTTAAAATATGTGTCTCCTTTAAGAAAATATATTAGAAACTTTCTTGTCTTGACTAAAATCCAACATGGACCTGTAACAAGATCAGAAAAAGCTGGGATTGTTATGATTGGGTAGCTGTGCCTACCTTCTTTGTTCTGTTTCCAGCACATCCCCAGGGCAACAGAAGCACCTTCATGACACAGCACAGAACACCAAGAAACGCATCACAGAAACAATAAAGGCAGTCGGACTAGGGAATTTCTAGCATTTCACTGTCTGGAATTAATTACCCTGTTGGAATTGCTAAGGGAGACCTGGGAAGAAGATTCAACTCTAGGGAAACACCCTACCTTAACTGTGTGTTGTGTTGAGAAGAATAAGTCTTGACTCAGGGCAGGGATTAGTTAATATTTTTTGAATAAATAAGTATACCTTTCACAATCTGCATTGAAGTCACAAAGAGTGTGTGGAAGCAAGCTAGCATAGGAGAGCATGTGAAAAGAGAAGCCTGTGGCTCTGATGCTCACCTCGTGTCCTTACACTTCCCTTTATGGAGAAACCATCTTCATGTTTGTTATTAATGAGGAATGGAATATAGCATTGCTGAATATTTAGTTTCAATGATGCTTTCCCTGACATATTAACATCCTCGTGTCTAGTTCGTGTGGCACCCTAGAAGGTGTGCTTCAGTGACGCTCATCTTCCTCCCAGGCAGAGTTCCTAGACATTAGGTTGTATGAGAATTGTTGCAAGCAAGCATAAAAACAGAGACTTGTGGGCTGAAACTGCCGAGGTTAGATACAGCGTGTCAAGTGGAGGACCAGAGATTTTCGTGCAAATAGTTCACAGGTCACAATTTGCTAAATCCTGACGGCGCATGATAAAAGGTACAATCAGCTTCAATGTCAAAAGAAGTTCTTCACTACACGGGAGGATGGTTCAAAATTATGCAGGACACAAAATCTTTTGAAGGTGGTTTTGAGAGAAATCAGCTCCAGAATGTCCCATGAGATAGCCCCAGGAGGTGTAAAATAGCTCGGTCAGGTTTCTATGGATCAGCTGTGCCATACATGTTTCAATAACACAGACTCAACAGATTTCTCTTTTGTAATTACATCTATTTTAGATGTTGTGATGTTTGATCTGTGTATACAAAGCAGAATGATTACATCTAGGTAACAAATACTTATTTCTTTCCTGCTACATAGTTATTTATCTATCAGTGTTGGGAGACTTTGAGCTTTTCTGCTTTGTATGTTATCACATTTCTCTGTCCCTTTCCTTTCTTTCTTTGCTAACCCTGTCATGGTAAGCACGTGGAGTGCAAAAGACAAGTGAGTTAAGTCTTCCATTTCACCATGAGGGTACTTGGGATTGAACTCAGGTTGTCAAGCTTGGCAGTGAATGCCCTAATCTACTGAACCAATATGCTAGCTCACCTTTCTTTTATTTTTTATTGAATAGTCAATGTTGTCCTAAGGTATGACTACTGTATTGTGCTATACAACCAGCACATATATCCACCCCTAACTGTGGGTTGGGGCCTGTGATTTGACCTCTCTCTCTATTTTCCCTGCTACCCTTTCTAGTTTTTAGGACCACTACTCACATATGAACTCAGTGAATATTTGCAGCTTTTACATGGATCTGAATATCTATTATTCCTTTTTACAATACCTGGCTTATTTCATTTAAACACAATATCTTCCGCTTCCATCTAGAGTGACACAAATTATGGAATCTTTATTCTTTTATAATATATTCCACTGTATATATAGTATGAAGTATTTTATCTTTCTTTTCATCAATTCTAGTTGGCTCCACAGGTAATGACTGATGCTATGATAAATAGGGTATACAGATAATAACTCTTGGGTATACTGATTGCAATTCCTCTAGAGATGAAAATTGCAGGCAGTGGGATAGATGACCTACTGTGTGCTAGTTCTACTTATAGGCTTTGTTTGTTTGACTCAGAAAGTACCATTCTGTTTTTAAAAATGGGTGCACCAACAGTACCCAGTCCCTTTAGCCAATGTAGTTCAAGACTATCATTAAGATCTGGCATCTCACCTACCCTACAATTCTGTCAGCTCTTCCGTAACAAATAGCTGCATGTGAAACACTACAAAGAAACAGATGAGAATCTCTAAAATAAATTTGCATGCATTAGAACCATGAAATAGAGTGCACTTGGTTCACATATGCCAGGAAACTTTATGATAGCTAGGTAGAGTCTCTTAACAAAATGTTTTATAGACCTGTGAGAGCATATGCCTCCTTTGTAATTGACATCGAAACTTCAAATCCCATCTTGTTCTGAATCCTAGCATGTACCCTTTTCTTCCTTTGAGAATTGCTACTCCATACACAGTGGGATGTTATGTTAATAGTCTTAAAAATAGTATTATGTTCTATTATTAGAGAGAATATGTAATAAGACTCTGGAGTAGAAGTTTAAAAAGCAGAAAAAAATTAAAAGATTTTATTTATCTCCCTTTACCATGTACAGAGCTGAACAATCACTTCTTTTTAAAATTAATCAATTACAGTTAATTGATTAATTTTAAGTTATTAACTTCTCTCTCTACTTTTCATCCAGCGCTGGCATGCTGTGATATGGCATATGACAGCGCAGATTGTAATCAGGACAGAGGGAAAAAGTAACAGCTGGTGTTTCCTGATCAGGTGGGATTGAGAGGCACAGAGACACTGTTTATAAAGCAGAGAGTAGGCCAGAGAGTCAGGAGTGTTACTGTTTGTCAATTCACAAGGACTCAGTGCAGGAGAAACAGATGAAACAACATGTAAATGACTGACTAGAAGGCCAAATTCATCCCAGGAGAAAAGCCACTGTCCTTTTCAGGAAGACTTGACATTTATGCTTTAAGTAATATAGAAACCTGTCCATAATGAAGGGCCCATGTCTGAAGGAAAAGCCCAGATGGGCTTTCTTCTTGGCATTTAACTGTATCATCTTCCAACAATATATCACTGGGAAATGTGCATCTGTATATGTGTGTATGTACATGTATGAATGTGGACACGTGTGTCCATGTACATGTGCATTTGGGAATGTAGATATTTGTGTGCACTTATGTGTGTGTGTGTGCATGTGTGATATGTGCTGTAACAGGGATTGAATGGTTCTCATTCTTTATACGCAAGAGGCTGCAGCAAACCTATGACTGAGTTTGAACATTGGAGAGATGGCTCAGTACTTAAGAACACTGACTGATCTTCCAGAGGTCCTGATTTCAATTCCCAGCAACCACATGGTGGCTCACAACCATCTGTGATGGGATCTGATCCCCAATTCTGCTGTGTCTGAAGACAGCTACAGTGTACTCACATACATAAAATAAATAAATCTTTTTAAAAAAGGAATTTTAAACTAGATACTAAAAAACAACTGTCTCAAGGGATTAAAAAATTAATCAAGATTAAAAATATCTGCAGGGAATTGGACACCTTAAAACTGTAGAGAAAAATTTAAAGGTTATAATAATTTAGTTGTGATGAAATACAACAAAATTTAACACATATTTTGATAGAATACTTTTTAGTAATAACTTAGAGAACGGTATGGTTTGAATCTAGAGATCTGTCCAGCACATCAAATTTTGAATTCTTGGTCTCCAGTTGGTGGTACTATGTTGTAAAGTTCTAGTAACTTTGTGGGCCTAGCTGTAGAAAGTACATGACTAGGCGCAGGTCTTTGGGGGAGTAGGTCAGAGGAGCAGGTCTTTGGCAGTCTGCCATTTCTGGTTTCACTCTCAGTTTCTTGCTCTTCTGTGGTCTTAATAGTTATCATTTGCATCATGTAGTAAAGGCCAGGATTGCTGCTAAACATTCTGACACACACAAGACAGTCTACCCACAGCGATTAATCACTTGGCCTCACATGTCAGCAGTCCTGGCGTTGTTTAACATGCCAATCTGTGGGACTTCAAGGCTACCGTGGAGGTGCGAGTGCTGAAGATAATTGGTTCCATCTGCTTTCTGTATCTTGTCACACAGAGGTCTGGGCTTACTGTGCACTACTGAAAACTTTTTTTTCCCCGCACCTATACTCTGGCCATGGCTTCAGAATTCTGTAGAGACAGAGAATAGAGGGGGATAGAATTTATTCTGCTTTTGCTTATTATATCTTCTGAAAGCCTCACTGCTTTCTACACCCAAGACTCCCCCAACCTCCCCTATTTCCTAGCTGCCTGTACTCTGCACCTTCCGCTCATCCTCTTCCCTTCTCCCCCTCAACCTCTTTCCTTTTTCCTTCGTACTTCCCTTTCCTTCCCCCTCCTTCCGTCTTCTCTTTATATGCCTTTACCCAGTGCTTAACTCGAGGTCCACTTGTGCCACGCCCACTCGTCACTCCAGTGGATTCCGAGTGTCAGGCCTGAAAGCTTGTTCACGGATTGGAGGGGTGCAGCTTCAAAGGGAGCTAGCTAGCCTCCTGGAGTTCATTTCTTGGTATCTTGGCATCTCCTAACTCAGATGTGTTCCAGATTGGTCTCTGCAAAAGTCTGTGGAGAGTTTTGTGTGCTTTCTTTGTTCAGGCTATAGGTGCCCTAAGAAATGATTTATAAATAGCTAAAACTGAGATTGAATATTGTTTCCTGGCCTCCACAGTGTTTCAATGATCCTAATTGATTTCCTAGCTGTTATTAGCTTGGAATCCCCACAAGGAAGCTGCCTTATCAGAGAGGGTGTTTCCAAAGTTAGAAATAGAAGTCAAACACTATTGCTATCTGTAAACATTGTTAGAACTCCAAGAGCAGTGCTACACAAGGCAGAATTGCTTTACAAACTAGAGAGTAGTTGAAAAGTTTCCTGAACTAATGTTTGCATTACAAGCCAAACCATTTCCAGAAGCTGCTAGAATGGGACCTCCTTGTGCTTACCTGCTTCAGACCAAGAGAATTTGATTAGGGCTGCCAAGATAGCCCATCGCCCATCGCCCATCGCCCATCAGGAAGAGCACTATTGTTCTTTGAAGGAATCATTTACACCTGGCTGTTTGATCTTACTGAGTTTGATGCGACCACTACCTGCCTAGTGATCCCTGACATTCACCCTGTTTCTGTACACTATATAAGCCTGATTTTCACTTTGTGCAAATACACTCAGATTCTGCACTCCCTTGTGTCTGTTTCTGTTTGTCACTCTCCGAATTCTTTGCCCACCAGGCCAGAACTCTTATCACCCAGCGGAACAAGGGGTCCCTGCAGCAACCCAGCCCGTGGTACACTTGCCTCTCTATAATTTTCCCCAGTTGTTGAGGGAGCCAACACACTTTGATAATTGCACATCCCTGTGAATATCCTGGCTATGTTGCTGATGGTAATAGCTGGGTTGGCTATTTTTCGGTATTTTTATTTTGGGTAAACATTATGCAACAGTCCCTTGAGAATCAGTGGAATTTTTAGTAGTGTCTGCAAATAATAAAAACAATTGTTTCTTCTCATGGCTAACTTGGCCTCTTTCATTATTTTCTTAGCAAGGCTTTTTATGTATTATCCATTTTGGAACTAGCACTAAAAATCACGCAACAGTTTTAACAAATGTTTTAGTTAGGTCACACAAGAAACTGTTGACTGTGTGGCTGATTGTGGCAGTACCAATTGGCCTGAGCTGTGACAGCCAGCTCTTTGGTCAACCATTGGTTCTTACCATTGGCAGGAAGACATGATTGTTCCCCTCGGAAACAATCCCCGTAATGGGGGTGGGTTGAATTCAATTGCTCAAGGCCCTAAGAACAAAGGCAAGTTCCTTTGAGAAGGAAGAATTCTGATTTAAAAACAACAGAGAAGTTCTCTCTACATTTCCAGCTATCTGTCTGACCTCCTATTTAGGGTTCATGGGTGCTCACAACTTAGCTATAAAACTCTTAATAAAACCTCTCTATATCTATTTATATAGATGTATGGATGTGTTTCTGTTTGTAACTAGGCTGGTAAACAAGTCATACTATATCTTTTGCTAAAGTGAGAGGGCTTAGCTAAGTTTTTCAACTACCAATATACTGGGGAAGGAAAACCTGGCTGGTTGATAATGCTCCTTAACATGTGCCTCATTAGCCAGAATCAAAATAGAATGATTTCCTCCAAGTGGAACCTCAGTCAGATTTACCAAGGAAAGCTAGTATTTAGATGAAAAAAGGAACATTTAAATGCCTTTTCTTGGAGGTTTTTTGTTTTGCTAATGATGAATTTCTTACCTCTGCAAGCTAAGTGAGCTACCTTTGTAGCCCTGTATAGATAGATACTCATCTTACATTCATCAAATTCTTTAACAGGAAAGGGACTTCCCCACTGTGAATTACCAGTGTGTAGCACAGCACCTGGGTGTGGCAAACACTCAAACACTTGTTGATTAAGTGAAGGATAAGTGGCCTTCTTCTGTGTCCATATCATAAAAAAAAAAAAACAAAACCAAACCAAACCCAAAACAACAACAACAACAACAACAACAAAACAAATCAAGCCAGACTATCTGAAGTCCTTTGTTAGATGAGTGTTCACTGAGCCCACCCCTGGCCTAGTGTTTTGCTTTGTTTTCCTTATCTCACACTAAAGCCCCTTTGCAAAGAAGGCCTGCAGACATCTGTAGACACTTTCCCTTGGTGAGGACTTGCTGCCACTGACCATTCCAGATAATCAATGGCAGGGTGGTGCTGCATGGTTGCAGTCATGGCCTCTTTCATCTTACCTTTGTTGCTCTTTGGCCTTCTTCCCCCTTTCTCTCAATGCCCTCCCCCCTCCCCCCCCCAAGAAACTAACAAGGTCTCTCTTGAAGAAGTTTGTATAAAAACAAGCAGTAATCTCTGGTCTAACAGGAGAAGGCACTCAGGACTCACTCTCCCTCTTCCCCACTGTGGCACTGACTTTTCTGACTTATTTCTTGTGGCTACAGTGGATTCTCTGACTCAAGAAAGGCAGTTTACACTTACGAGTAAACATGTTCCCACTTGTTTTGAAACTGGAGTTTTTTCTTTTTTTCCTGAACTATATTCCACGGAAAGGCAACTATCCTCCAGCAATCTATTTAGACACTCAGTGAGTGCAAACTTTACATAGAGCTCATCAGTACACCAAAGAGCATGATGGCTAGCTAGCAAGGAGTTTTGTTTCATTCTTGGAGCAACTAGAAACAAGCAACGCTAGCATGGGAGAGTGTGGAGAGGTGGCTGTATTTACTGATTAGAAATGCTATTCTGAGCAACTAGGATGCAGTCCAGTGGCTGCTAAGCGGAGGGAAGTAGTCATGTGGTAGACTGGAAGCAGACAATTCAAGGCAGAGGAGACTGTGCATCTCAAAGGACCTTGCCAGCATGATCAAAGACGTGACCATGGTGTGCAATAGCTATTGATGGATGGGTCTTCCAGAAACCGGTGTCTTTGAGGGACTGTTTTAGCTTTAGAGGTTTTTCTGAGTTTACTTAGCTTCAGACTGTTTCCATGCACCGTATCTCTTGGCTAATAATGTCTTAATTCCAGTCTCTAATTCATTTCTACTTTCAGATCTTCCTGCCCTTGACCCAGCTGCAGTTGTAATTTTGTCTGAACATCTGTCTGGGGATGAGCTGGGTGAGTCAAGCATTGAAAAAAAAGTTTGTTCTCCTTAAGGAACTGATGATCCCAGTTTGTGGAGCTGGCTGTTCTGATGAGCCAGCTGTGGTGTCCAGTCAGCAGACATTAGTGCTCCTTCTGCAAACCATGAAAGAATTCTCACTCCTTTCGTCACAGTATCACGGGCCTGGTAGGCCCTTATAAGTGTAGATTGTGGACCTGAGTCCACATTTGGACTCCTGAAAGCAGGCTTATTCTTATTATTTGTTTGAGTAAAATGGCTTTCTCAGGTTGTAGAGACAGGGGTCCAGAAGACAAAATTCTTAACAAAGTGATTTACAGAGGCTTATCTCAGACTTAAGCCGAGGCTTTCAATGAGAAATGTATTTGTCTTTACAACCAATTATGCTACTTTCTTGAAACTCAGTAATTACAGTACCAATCATGCTCATGATTTGTCCTAGTTGACAAACTTTTTCTTTTAAATCTTGTTTCATTATTTAACTATTTCCATTACACCAAGTAAAGAATGAGGCATGCTTCTGAGGTATGCACACTTCAGGGGAGAGCAAGAGCCTATTGTCAACCCAAGGAATAGAGTCCCATGTCCGATTGCCAGTGTTGGAGTTAAGATATGTGTAGAGTGCATGATTGAATTCTTGGAAGCTTTCTAAAGCAGGAATGTAACCTCTGGCTTTTGCCTTGGAGAATGCAATCAGATCTAACATACTTGGAGGTCAGGGTGTGTGTGTGTGGGGGAGGGCCTGGAGGATTGTGTTTGGTATTATAAACTTTTTACCGGGAGGCAGTTGGCTTCATGAGAAGACATTTATCTTAAGTATACAACCCTGGTTACAAATCCCATAAGAACAGAGTCTTAATCTCTTCTTAGTTTCTTATTTTATGATGATGGGTAGTGGAGTTCAATATTTGTCAAATATAAAAGTGAATTCCCTGGCACATAGTATCTTACTGTAAATCCAGATTGTCATGAATATGTATCCTACCTTTTTATTTAAAAAGCAAGGATGTACACTTTCTGGTACTTCAGCACCCAGAAAGCTGAGTTAGTGACTAGGGATTTGCTCCCTCACTATACCAGCTCTGATAAACTCTTCCCAGCTCCTCTAGACTGCTCTTATTCTCCCCTTTCCACAATGAAGTTCTCCCTATTCTCAGGGTCATCAATTGCTTACCTTCTTCTTCATGCATCTAAGGATCCAATCCCACAGAAATAATCATGTTTATGGATTTAGAACACTCTCTTCCTCTTTTACACTAAAATCTCTCCTTTTTCCTAATCCTTAGCTATTAAGGACTTTTATCCTCACATACCTCTGGACCCACACTAAAGGGACCAGTAATCTCCGTTTTCAGCACAGAGCTGAGGGTTTTTTTTTTTTTTAATATGGTTTATGCATTGGCATTGAGATAAAGGTTATTGTTGCTTGTATGTTATTATAATGGGTCTCAGAAATTCTGTTCTCAATTATTCAATTCCATTTTCTGGGTGAGTTTCATGGGCATATGCTAGTAGTTAAGGAGCAGTTAACAGGAAAAGGAGCCTTATGTGGAAGGGTGAGACATGTTGCTGTGTCCTCTGAGTCATCCCGGATGTGTCCAGTTACAACAGCCTGAAGACACATAGAGAAACTGAAAGTGACCACTTCGGCCATGGGAGTCACAAAGACACAGATTTCATTCAGGTTTTTCCAGACAAACAGAAGATAAGGTTTCAGATTACATAGCTGTGTTTGGCAGAGAGTTCAGAGCCGTGCAAATTAACATAAAATATTTTTTATGGATTTTTAAACTTTAGTCAGTGTATGTATGATGTCCATCTTGGTATGCTTGGCTCTAGGGCTCATAGGAGGGAGCTCACGTTCTCTCTTTTATCGGATCCACTGATATTTGATCCTTTCCTCCAATTTGCAAGATTTTGTTTTTTGAGTTTATACTTTTGTTTTCGAGATTATAATATAGTTACATCATTTTCCCCTTCTTTTTCCATAAAATGGTCCCAAATATAGCCTTCCTTGCTTTTTTCAAATCCATAGCCTTTTTCTCATTAATTACTGTTATGTGCATATATATGGAATATATAACTTGCTCAGTAATGATTAGTCACATAAACATACATACAAGCTTTTATTTTATTTTATTTTATTTTATTTTTTATTAGATATTTTCTTTATTTACATTTCAAATGATATTCCCTTTCCCGGTTTCCCCTCCAAAAAAAAGCTCTATTCCCTTCCCCCTCCCCCTGCTCACCAACCCACCCTCTCCTGCCACCAACAATGAGTTGTCCATTTTCTTGCTCTTGAATTATGAGGGTTATTTTCTTTTTAATTTGGATACATGCAATTTTAGCAGATAGGCCTTCTACAGATATTTTCCCAGTGTGTGGCTGGTCTTCTCATCCTTTTGACAGTAGTTTTGCAGACTAGAATTAAAATGATTGATTTTTGGCTTGTCAGTTATTGTTTCTGTGTGTTGCATATCTAGTTTCTCTGTGTCCATGAGCACCTGGATTTTTTCCTATGATGTATTTCAGGTCTTTTACTGCATATATGTCTATGCTCTGTCTGGAGCTGGTTTTTGTACAGGTGTTGGAATGGCACATGGGCATGCAGGATGTGGAAGTGGTGGTCCAGAAACACTTGTGGACCTCTCTTTTCTTCATTGTATTATCTCACTTCGATGTCAAAGACTAATACACTATATTTATATGGATTCATGTTTATGAGACACTCAGCAGTAAAGGGTATTTAGGGTAAGGTGTTATCTGATGAAGATAGCGGATAGTCCCGTGTAGACAGAGGGATCCTTTAAAAAAAAAAAGATTTATTTATTTTATGTGAGCACACTTTCCCTCCCTTCAGAGACACCAGAAGAAGGCATCAGATCCCATTACGGATGGTTGTGAGCTACCGTGTGGTTGCTGGGAATTGACCTCAGGTCCTCTGGAAAAACAGTTAGAGCTCTTAACCGCTGAGCCATCTCTGCAGTCCCAGAGGGTTCCTTTTAAAATAAACCAATCAGTTGGGCCATCCTTCTGTCTTTTCTCATCTGAAATCTGGACATGAAGGCTTTGTTTGCCAATATCAAATCAAGTAGAATAGCAAACAATGAAGATCTCAGGAGGCAAATAAAACCCCCAGTCATTTAAACTATTTCTAAGTTTTCAGATATGTTTACTGCAGAACTAATTGAACACACTTATGTAACTGTGCAATGAAGGCCCCTTCAATCAGACAAGTATCTCCTGAGATCTCCCAGAACTTTATTTTCGAGACCCTGGATGATGGGCCTCTGTCTACCTGCTTCTTTCCAAAAATACTGGTTAAACTGAGAAAGAACCTCTTACATGAACTGCTTTCCTTCACCATCTTCATAGGTTAACTCTGCAGGATTGTACTATCCCTGGTTACCTTAAGTGGCTTTGAAAGCCACAAGTTAATCGCAGAAACGCCCGTAGAATTTCCAATCAACCATTCCTTATGAGATGACCTAGGAAAAAAGTGCTAACATTTCCTTGGTTTAAATGCAGGCATCCTATTGCACAAGCAGGTGGTTATGTAAGTCGTGACAAGACAGGGTACAGTCCAGACATGCTATCTGGCAGTGGCTTCTCTATTTGGTTGAAAGTTCCAGTTTCCCAACAAGACAAGCACTGCCATTCACTTGGTACAAATAAGCAGAGGCACATAGCCAGGGTGAGCAGGAAGGGTATAGCTTCAGGAAAAATGAAACTCACTCTACAGGTATCGATGTCAGTTCCTTGGGATGCCTAGTCACTCTTTCCTTCTGAGCTGAGATCAGAACCCATTTATCTTTGTAATGCTGGCCACCAGCCAGCTCACAATCTGGCTGAATTTGTTGAAGGAAGACTTTATCATTTTCACATGGAATTACAGTATCTATTTTAGCTTTGTAGGAAAATATATGAAACGAATTATCTTGCTTTACTTGGGAGCCAGTTTTGCCTCAGTAAGATTAGCCTCACCAGAAGCGTAATGGGTCGCTTGCCATGAGAAGTGCCAGGCACAGACTCTGTAGTGAGATGTTTCCATCATCACAAAAATTAACTGTGGAGATTCTTATTTAGGAATCAAACAACCTCACAAAAAAATTGATTTTTATTAACTTCTTTTCATGTCCCAATCTCATACTAGCCCCCCATAGGCTCATAGCAATCTCATAATGCAAAATGTATTCTGTTACACTTCAAAACTCCCCATACTCTTTCAGTCACAGCACCCTTAAAATCTCCAAAGTCTCTTCTGAGACTCAAGGTAAACGGTGGGTCTGTGTTTCACCCTCCATTGGACATGGCTGCTGGGGATGTGAGAGGTGAGACTCGGGGAGCTTGACTGTGTTTATCCTACGATGCTGCTGTTGGCTGTTGGGCTGTAGGGAAGTGCTGAGACACCACTCCAGGGGTGGGAAAATGCATTCTAAGATGGGGGAAGCTGAATTTGGGGTTTCCAGATCCCCAGACACCCAATCATCCCTTGGGTGTTACACTGAGGAGTTGGGAATGAAGGATCAGGGGTCCAAGGGCCCACCATGATGAGGCCAGGGCTGTTGAGGGTCTACAGGCGGTGTGAAATGGGAGCTCTGGCTTAGCTCAATGGTGATTATCCTTAGCTTGGTGGCACTAGGCCTGAGGCACAGAGAGGCCCTCTACAGGAGACTGATTCTGTGGCTCTGTAGGCGAAAGCCTTCTCCATGCTCTTGGTGGCAGATCTTCATGAAAGAGACAGTCCATGTTTATCTATATCGCTTAATGACTGTTCATCATGGAAAGTGGATGCATACTAACTTCTCAGGGTGGACCAGAGATTAAATACCTTTAGCATGGAGGAATGTCTGGGAAGGGAAGCTTATTGGATAAACCCTCAGGGCCTCTAGGTATCTCATTAACATGGAGAACTCTGTTTTGGGCTATGGGACCACCATGAAGAGTATGGCACATGTTCGAGGCCAGAGATCTGACAGAGAGCGAAGAGGTGCCTACCCACTGAGTTTCTAGGGTCTCATACCTGCTCTACCTTACCAAGTTTCCTGGCTTGGTCCACTGTCCCACAGAAAACTTTTAAGCTAACTGTAAGCATCTGTAAAATAAAAAAAAAAAATGCAGGAAGAAATTACATACTCCCAATATACAAGGGCACAGACTAAATATCCCTAGTCCAAAGGGGAGAAGCAGGAGAATAGAGACAAAGACCAGACCAGAGCAAGACTGAACCCCAGCACTGAAAATGCCAAACCATACAGTGCCTGGTCCAGTGTTGGAGTTATGTGGTTGTATCACCTGAGACCCAGTAGTCCAGCCTTGTTTTCTTGGACACATCAGTTTTTTCTTTGACTAGCTCCATTCAGTGTATGTAAACTTCCCTTGTTAGATGTCCCACAGCCTTGGCATTAACAATATCCTGGAGGCTACTGAAACTTAAGCTCCATATTCCTGACTTCAGAACCACCTCACTCAGCAGCTTCACACTGAGAATCTTACCTGATCCATGCTGTCTGGCCTCGGCAGCTTTCCATATCCTTGGTAAAAATAAAAACTTCCGTGACCCCTTTTCCTCTTTAATCCTTTATGGATGATGAGCTCTGATGGCACTCTGAGATAGTGTGTGCTCCTCCTTCATGATAATTTCAGTGGCCTTGATGTACATTTACATTCAATCCAGGAAAACATTTCCCCAGTGGTCTTCCTGGAGCATTTGATGGTCTTAACCTCAAGGCACCGTTTATGTATTGTCCATTGTAGATAAAGAAGTTTCTCTTTAATTATGCTAATCACTAACAACTACTGCTGCTCCGGTTATGGCTGTTTTGTAAGTAGCCACTCTGCTCACACCTTTGAACTCATTCAGGAACCTTTACTTTCCCCACATCTTCCTCTTTCAACTTTCTGCTTCCTCTCATGATAAATTAGGTTAAAAGTTGTGAGGAGCAACCATTCCATAGCTTGGAAGTTATGCTGCTTTTACGTGTTCTCCATTAATCAAATATCTCTATTTTGATTCAGTTTCACTGAAATGTTTTAGAACAGGTATACAAGATCTAGCAACAGCCAGAGGTTAATATGAATGGTTATGAGTTCAATTCCTTATAGAGTCTTTGTCCTCTATAGCCTCAAGAGCAAAATCGTTGCTACCTATATTTCTATTATTATTTTTATGTTCTGAACTTCCACCATAAAGGCCCATCAATCTCTTCTCACAGATCTCTAGGATTTCTCTATTCTACACTTTAAACTCTTCCATATTCCTCCTAAAAACCATATTCTAAGGCCCAGGATCCAGATCATTAGACTTCTTACAGGATCACTCCATTTATCAATACTGACTTTCTACACTAAGTATCTTTCCCATCAGTGTGACAGAACATTTTATGAAAACAACTTAAGGGAGGAACCATCTATTTTGGCTCATAGTTTGTGGTGACTTAGTTCTTTGCACGGAGGAAAGCTTGATGGCTGGGGTTCTGTTGATTATGGCAATGGGAGCTTGTGGCATAGTTCATTACTTGTGACAAAGCAGAGAGCCCTATGCTAAACATGTTAGTGGATGACTTAGTTTATTCTTCAAATCCTACCAAATATGTAGTTTAAAATCCATAATTTTAAAGATGAAAAAACTAAGAGTAGGAGAATGACTAACTATGTACACAAGGTGAACAGTTCTCTAGGAGAGATCTCTATACATGAAAACTCACGTGCTGTTAGCTACCATGTCATATGTCTTTCATGTACTAATAAAATGATCTTTGAACAAATTAGTAAGTAATTAAAAATTCATATTGTCTGTGAGATATATATCATATACTCAGGAGAAAGGAAGCATTTTATAAGTTTGGTATAAGTGATAAAAGAAAGTAATAACTGATAGGATAGATTGATCAAAATGTTAATAGGGAAAACTAACCATAGTTAAAGTCAAAAGGTAATTGATAACTTAGACAATCTCTAAATATTTTACTATCAATATCAAAAGATTGATATTTACTATGTATAAAGAAGGCAATGATCTAATGAAGCAAATGGAAAAACAGGTTAACATTCTGAGCAAAACAGTTACAATAAACACATCAATTTTACTAATAATAACAAATCAAAATCATGTTATTTCTTAATGTTTTCAATATAAAAAAGGTGACAGAAGTTGCCCAGCACACTCAATACTATTAAAATCTCAAATATTAAAATGACTTTGCCTTGAAGAAGCTTTGCAACTTTATGAGGTCCCATTTGTCAATTCTTGATCTTAGAGCAGAAG
>NW_022196904.1:165449284-165465019 GCF_008632895.1 Mastomys coucha | reverse complement strand
AAAAAAAAAAAAAAAAAAAAAAAAAAAATAAAATGACTTTGCTTTATATGCTTTGCTCGCTGAGATCTTAGAATTCAAGTGTTTATTCTAATAACTATTCCTCCACTTAATACAAAACTTTATAAAGGTTCAATGCTGTACTGTATGAATATAGAAAAATAAAAAACATCTTAAAACAAAAAAAATTGCTTAAATAACCTATGGTGAATTCATATGATGGATTTTTCAGGCTCTAGAACTGGCTGGTGCCTTCTCATGAGTATTCACCAGAAGGACTGCTGAACAGTGTGATGTTCCTTATGCTACAAAACGCAGGTAGCACTACTGACAGTTTTCTCCAGGGAATGGAGACAGTGGAAGGGCATCCAGTGTCTGCTGTGTTGTCTTTTATCGGACACATACACTTCTGCACACATTTAATGCTCTAAAGATTCTCGAGCTAGGTTGCAAAGAAAATGTTTAGTTAGTTCACAAAACAGAACAGAATAGAGTCAGAGTCAGGAGCCAACCTGTTACAGTCGACTCTTATGGTAGATTCGGTTGGATGGTTGATTTCTTCTTCTGTAGCTATCTTGGAGAATGTCAGAAAGTACATTTTTTTATTCATTAGTTCTGGTGATCTCCAAACTAGCTCTTTTTTTTCATAATGAAAATGGACTTAAAAGTCCATTTTATCTAATTGATAAGAACATTTTGATTGGCAAGACCCTTATGCAGCAAATACAGCCACCCACCCCCAGTATTGAGACCTCTATTTGAACATATATCTGTGTCCTCCGTTCCAAGGTTTGGTTGCCGGCACTGTGACAGAGAATCAGGTCTTTTAAAGTAGATAATGTTATTTATTTAAAGACAAGAGTGTGACTAACCTTGATCTGCCTATGCAGCATCATGGATAATAAGTCTCACATACCACAAATGTTGTTAAGGTGGCCATAGGGATCTCTAGGAATTTCCAAAAAGGAAGTCGTTAAAAGTGTCTCATATTTATGGTGAAAGTGTTAAGAGTAGTCTATGAGATGGAAAGTTTATAAAATTTGGGTGTAATGGATGGAAAAGGGTGATGATTAACAAAGGTGTCACTGCCAAATCAGAGGTCTCTAAGTCTATGCCATTTATTTCCAATACGTGTGTGTGTGTGAGAGAGACTTAGAAATACTACTACTAATTATGATCAAATTATCAAGTGACCTGAGCCCAAGGATACAACACTTTCATTTTCAAATGCATCACTGAAAAACAAACATTTGTTCATTGGGTGTGATGGAAAAGCTGAGAGAGCTGAAAGCTAGGTCTGGAACCCCAAAGGCACTCATGCAAATACAGAGCAGAGGAACATGTGTCTCAGAAATAATATTATAATACAAATATTTCTAAAATGTCATGTGGATATGTAGTGCTCTCTTGAGCTGTAAGACAAACATAAGCTCTAGATATGTTCCCAACTTTAGTTACATATTTGAATCACCAAGGAGCTTTAACAAAAATTTAGTATACCTTTCCAGGGTAGAGCCTGAGGATGTATTTGTTTTCCTTTTATTTCTTCAAAATGAAGTTGGAGGCGCCATGGCAGCTTTTAGGTCTTTGCATCTTAACAAGTCACGTGTGTGTTTAACAAAGGAGAAACAGGCCGCCCAGGAAAACCACAGGCTTCGCTAAGCATTCTTAAACTATCTGCAACATCCTGGGAAAACCCAAATTGGAAAAAAGATTTGAAGACTAGTTCCAAGTTGGCACCATTCTAGTATGGATTAAGAAAGACATGGGCATTAGATAGCTAAGTTGAAGTCTTAGCTTTGTATCTTACTGGTCACGTGATGCAGAGAAGATGATTTACCTCGTCAGGTTTCTCTTCAGTGGGAAAAAGACTTGTGATTCGGTAGTGTTAACGAAGGTTTGGTAAACTGTCATTTTTCCGTTCCTGTGTGCTGCTCAGGTCTCTGCATGTGATTGCTTTGATGGAGTGATTGATAAGATGTCAGAGTTCATTCCTAACTCAGATCATCCTTCCCCTGTCTGCAGTTTCAATTATAGCCCATCTTCCTTTTTCTCCTTCCTTCTTTAGTCCCTTATTTGTAAATTTGCCTAAAGCACCCAACATTTTGAATCTTTGTAAGGAAATCTTGTGCTATGATTTACCTAGTCTCATTGAGCCAAGGCCATAGTCTTCCTGCAATTCTCTTCTTTATTCACTGGAACCTCTCTGGTTAAATCGCATTACAATGTTACTGTAACCCTCCGCAGCAGACTGCAGCTTCTGCATGAACAGCAGGACTCATATTTCCTCATTCTTATCGGGCGCTCACACTCCTAGGATTTGATTTCCTCACAGTCATGGGACAGTAAATCAGCATGTAATTTCTGCTCGTATCAGAAGCTTGGACTTACTGAGAAACTGGAACCAGATCACTTTCTATCTAGCAGATTTTCCCATGAAGAATGTGTGTGGGGAGCTTTTGAAAGCTGTGCAAAGCACGTGCAAAGCACGTGAGAACCACATTCCCCACATGCTTAGTTTAGATCCTTTGTAGTCACCATCTCCTCTTCCCTCTGCATGCAATCCATCTCTGTCCTATTAAATATGCCCATTTCCCCAGAAGTGTCACAAACATTAAATGTCTGTTGGTTGGAGCTCATGAAATATGGGAACTATTAAAGGGCAAATAAAAGTAGTCACTTTAAAGTTTATTCTTTACATATAAGTGAACAAATTGTTAAAATTTATGAACCCCCAAAGAAATTTCTAGGCAGAGTAAGTAAGTGTGTTTTCAGGTTTGCTTTTTGGAAAATTCTTGATTAAACGAAGCTGCAACAGGATTTATCTTAAGGTTAGAAATATATGGAACCTTCTGCCTATTGAATCAATTCTTGAAATTGAGAATTTTGTAAAAATTGGTCCATAAAATGACTGATATTTCACTATTGCTTAATCTTAATTTGTTATCAAAATATTATTTTTAATTACAAATCTTATCATAGCTATGAAATTTATACTCTTGAATTCTTGTTTAAAGAAGAGATATGGTAGCCTAAGATTTTATTTAAACTTCCAGTAGTTGGGGATGAAAAGGGGATTTTCCAAGTAAGGGTCAGGTTTACCAAAAGAGACTAAGGTATTTATTTCCTTAAGGAAACAGAGACAATCCATTTAAATGTTATTATTAGAACATAATACTATCAAGTAAGACAATCTAAACAAAATTACAGACACACTGATTGCAGTTATTTACACAGGGCAGGGAGACTACCTTGAGATATAATTTAGTAATAGTGATCAGAATAGAAACACAGAGTATATGAGTGTGTGTGCACTTGTGTGCCTACTTGTGTTTCTGTGTGCACATACATGTGTGTCTGTGTGTGTGTGTGTGTGTCCATGAGAAAGTCTGTGTGTAAGCAAAATTTATAATGTTAAAAAAAAAAAAGACCTAAGAAAGCACGATGCTTTCACATTATCTAGCCCCTAAGTTGCCAAACATTCATGACATAAAGACAACTCCATCCCAACTAGCTGGTTAAGATGATGTTGTTCTCAAAGAATATCTATATAGTTCTATACTGGTTGCCAGATATGGTAATAGATCACTCTAAAGGACTCCCTCTGTTAGGAGTTTTGTTTTGGAGACCCTTGTCTTCCTTCTGGGTTGACTAATTATGTAAAAGAGTGTGGCCCCTGCTATACAAATTACACTTCAGTGGATGGTCCCATACCCAGGAATATGTTGACAGCATAAATTTAACTCAGTGTTTTCCATTTTCTTTTTAAAAAAATTTTTAAAAAGAACATTAAGTAGGGGGAATGGTTAGAGAGGTGGAGGTGGGTCTTGGAGGAGAAAGTGGGATAATATAGGATAAATAAGATCAAGATAAAAATACATTATATGCATTTCTCAAATAATTAATAAAATATTTAAACTATATCAGTAGTGGGTATCACAAACTTAGTAATACGAATGTTAGTATCTTGCTGACTGGTGTCTTTCCTCCATATGAGTGACCCGGGACTAAGCTCAGGGGAATATTTAAGATGATTATTCAGAGCTGTAAAGATCTTGCCATTTGGCTCTTCTGATGATTCTTATCACTCTTCAGTCTCTAGTACTTTCTCTCTCTATTTTTTTTAAAGATTTATTTATTATATGTAAATACACAGTAGCTGTCTTCAGACACTCCAGAAGAGGGCATCAGATCTTGTTATGGATGGTTGTGGTTGCTGGGATTTGAACTCAGGACCTTTGAAAGAGCAGTCAGTGTTCTTAACCACTGAGCCATCAGTTGTATTTTTTAACCTGATCTTTCATTTCTTTGTGGAAAGTTTTCCTCTCCCTGTCCTGCATGCCTACGTCTGCTTTCCCCCACTAAGGATAAACACTTGGATCTCTACCCAAAGCTGACCCCTCCACTTGCCGTCAGGATCCCATCCTCTCTCTCTCATTTGAAGATGAAGCTCTTCTTTCTTTGGCTTGGTTCATTTCCCTCCCCTTTCCAGACCATTCTAAAGAGTTTTATAAAATATTTAATTTTTATAGCATATTATGTATTGTTTGTGGGTCAGGGGAATAAATGCAGAGGTGAGAATGCAGTTGTCAGAGGACAATGTGTAGGGACTAATTCTCCCCTTTCACCTCCATGTGGATTCTGGGAACTCAGGCCATCAATCAGGCTTGGTGTCAAGTGCCTTTACTGTTCAGCCATCTTGCCTGAACCAGTGTTTTACTAGGTCGCATCCTTCACACACCATGTTCTTCTGACTCATTTGTCTCTGACTCTGCTTCCATTCTACAATTCCTTTAATTTGCAGCTGAATTCTTTGAACGCACTGCCTAAACTCAACCAATCTACCTCATCCTTCATATAGACACCACTTTTAAAGTTCAATTTTTAAAAAAGGGGGGGGCAAGTAGACCAGGTAGGTTCTTGAGAGAGCTGTATATAGACTCAGAAGGATGAACATGCATCCAAGAAAAGGCAATAAGAATCCACTTTAGTACCTAGGGTAACAGAGGGGCCCAGATTTGATAACTCGATGTGTTTATGCATGTGATGAGATTTTGGCTGATTGAGGATGAAAGTGTTTTTGAATATAGTTCAAGGAGAGAGAAAGTTGACCTATGCTTCACACTTACAGTTGTGTAACTTACTACAAGTGTCAGATGTGCTGCTGAAAGGTGTTCTCAGGACTGTTGAACATTTTTTTTAAGGACAGATTCATTACTTTCTTGTTGATGGATTGACAAAGTTGAAAAACATCAACCCAAGGAGCACACTAATGACATGCACAATGGTTAAATTGCTTAAATCAGGGGCAATATCAGACCTTTCATTACTTCAAACGTTTTTCATTTCACACACATTGTTTTCAGACGCTGAACTTGCTGTATCCTTTCATGCCTCAGCTCCTTCTCCTGCTCTGAGAAGCACAGGCATGACAGTGCCAGCTTGCTCTCTGCCCAGCACCTCTAGGGACAAGCAGGGCTTTCTTATCCTAGGAGATTAAGACAGAAGTCCTTGGAACAGGAAAGGGAGGACAATCTCTTGAGGGAAACATGAAATAAGGATCAAGGAAGTCAACAGCCACCTGGACCTGGGTTTAGAAGAAGTTGGTATTGAATGAAAATTGGGAGAGCAAGAAAGCAGAAGCCGTGAAAGCAATGGATTGGGAGAGGCAGTGAGAGCAAGGGAAACTCCACAAAGGGTGGAAAGGGGGATGCTGCTAGTGGATTAAAACTAGGTTCGTTTGCCAGTTTTCCAGAAGATTCCAATGCATCTTGGAATGCTTCAGATCACTTCAGTTAAGTATTCCTTCATTAATCCAGTAATACCCTTACAGATATGCCCAAAGGTGATTCTAAATCTAACCAAATTAACAGTCAATATTAACCCTCACAATGGGTGACATGTTTGAAGGTCAGCCATATGAATGCCACAAAAAAGAAACAGATGTGCCTGAGCATTCTCTGGATTTTGTTTTTTTGCATGTTGGGAAAACACTATCCAGTATTTTACTCAACTAATAATTTTGTAGTGGCAACTGTACATCAGATTGAGCTCTTCAAAACACCATTAAAGTGCCTTACTTTCTTAGTAGTGACAGTGTGCCAAGAATGACTAATATATTCCTGAGGATGATGTAAGAGTATAATTGACAGAGAAAAGGGAAATCATAAAGTTAGCTGCAGGGTACTAAAAGAAGAAAGGGCCTTGTGTTGATTGAATATGTGCTTAATAATGGTCTAGAGGATTTCAATCTATCTCCAGTTACCCTGTCAAAACCACTCTAGACATAGACCACATTCTAAAATCTAAAAGATAATACATGGTCCTCAAGTTTTTCTTTTGCTCTTGGTCATGAAATATTTTGTTGTACACTTTGCTACTGTAATGAACCTGACCATGTTTTGGGGAAATACTGTAGGAGAGTTTGGAACTTTGGGTTAGAAAAGGCTGTTGAATTATTGAATTATTGAATTGTTGAATTGGGTTAGAAAAGGCTGTTGAAAGGCTTAGTGAATTATTGTGGGGACTTGGCAGATAAGAAGTTGAGGGAAAAGCAGACAATGGAGGCTTGCCTTACAAAGTTTCAGAGAGAGCAAAAGATTTCCTTGAGGGTTCTGTGTAATGCTTTGGATTACTGGTGGTTTCTGATCAGCTGGGACTGAAGAATCAACTGTGATTAACAAACAAGGAACCAGCAACACTTGAGTAAAAACTTCGGTGCTCCAGTCAATCAGTGGAGTTTTTGTATCTTGAGCTAAAAAGTACTCTCTCTCTCTCTCTCTCTCTCTCTCTCTCTGATGTAAATTAAATAGTCTGTGCTTCAATTCATTTGGATAATCAACTCAGCCTACAGAAGCCGCTGCCCAAGGCAGGCAATGATGCGTCTGAAGCCAGCCGCCAAATTTGGCAATGGGCAAGTGTCTCCCCCATGGCATCAGTTATGAAAGCATGAGAGATAAGATTAAAGGAGCTATGGAGAATACCTGAAGGCTGGCTCTGAATGTGGCAGGGTTGGGTTCCCTGAAGGAAGGTCAAGAGAGTACATTATCATATGCAGCCTCACTCACAGTGAAGACCCCAGTGTACTACAAACATCAGAACCATGGGATATCTGATGAGGACAGTGGTGAGTGTGGGGTGGAGCCAGCATAAACTGCATAAACACGCGTCATATGTGCTGTGGTTGGCCGATACAGAGAAGCTTTTAGAACCCCAAAGATCATACGTGAGTTCCACATGCCAGAGAATGGGCTAGATGAAATGGATTTATACTTCTGGACTTTGGCTTTCCTTTTATATGATTTTTCCTACATGCTGGTTCTTGCCTTTTGGAATATGAAAGTGTGTAATTTGCTTCTGATTTTACAGGATCTCACAGTTAAAAAAATGTATTTTTAAAGAGATCTTGGAGTTTTAAAGTGTTAAAATTTTTGAAGATGTAGGACTTTTAAAGTTATACTATATTTTACATTATAACATTAAAATGAGATATTGAGGACAAACAAATTGTAACAATGAAGCAGTTATGTGTCAAGCTCACAAAAGGTGGATTGTACTCACTAATATTTATTATCCAGGTAACACAATCTAGAGGCACTTGGCAAGATAAAACCTCAATTGAAGAATTTGTCTCAATTATATTGGTCTGTGGGCATATCTGTGGGACATTGCTTTGATTGTTAATTGATGTAGCAGGACTTATCCTACTGATGGAGAGAACATCCCAAGGCAGGTAGACTTGGACTATGTAAGAAAACTCGTTGTGTGTAAGTCAATGGGTGCAATTAAGCAGCATTCCTCTATGGTTTCTGCTTGAGTTCCTGCCTGATTCCCTGATCTGACAAATAAATCTCTAAGTTATTTTTCTTTGGAGTGTTTTGCACAACAGAAAGAAAAGTAGGACCAAAATCGTGCTGTTTATTCTCTATTGTCAATGTGACGTGCACTGCAACAGCAACAATAAAATAGTTTGATTTTAAAGTGGATAAAAGATCTGAATAGACCTTTTAAAAGATTCTTCCAAAAACTATATACAAAAAACCCCAAAAACCATATAGAAGATACTCAAAGTCATTAATCATCAGAGAAATGCAAATCAAAACTGAGGAGAACTGGAGATATGGCTCAGTGGTTAAGAGCAACAGCTGCTCTTCCAGAGGCCTCAGGATAGATTTCTATCACCCGTATGGTGGTTTACATATCTGGTACTTTACTTTCAGGAGATCTCATGCTCTCTTCTGGCCCCCAAGAGCACTGCACACACAGTGTACAGAAGTGCACAAAGGCTAACATTCATACACATAAAATTAAGAAATAAATACATCTTAAAAATCAACTAAGGAAAACTGCTTCTTACACTTTTGAGACTACTATCAAAGCCCATAAAATATCAATAGGAAGTGCTGGAGAGGATGTTGAGTAAATGATGTCCATGAATGCTATTGGTGGGACTGTGAAATACAGAAGAAAACCGAATGGAGTTTCTTTAAAAGATCAGAAATAATACTGCCATATGAGCCTGGAATCCCACTTCTGTATATAGATCTAAAGACTTGGAACATAATCTTTTGTTTGTTTTTCTTTTATAAAAAACTGATTATTTTATTTGTTTACATTTCTAATGTTGTCCACCTTCCCAATCTCCCCTTTGCAACTCCCCCACCCCATATGCCCTCATCTTTGCCTCTAAGAAGGCACCCCCCACTCACTCACCCACTCCTGTGTTACCCCTCTAGCTTCTCCCTTTGCTGGGGCGACAAGCCTTCACAGGACCAAGCACCTCCCCTCCCATTGATACCAGATAAGGCAGTCCTCTGCTACATATGAAGCAGGAGCCATGGACCCACCCGTGTATACTCTTTGGTTGGGGGTTTAGTCCCTGGGAGCTCTGAGAGGTCCGATTAGTTGATATTGTTTTTCTTTCTATGAGGTTACAATCCCCTTCAGCTCCTTCAGTCCTCCCCTAACTCTTCTACTGGGGTCCCTGGGCTCAGTCTGATGGTTGACTCTGCGTGTCTGCATCTGTCTTAGTCAGGTGTTAGCAGAGCCTCTCAGAGTACAATGCTACTGGGCTCCTGTCAGCAAGTACTTCTTGGGATCAGCAATAGTGTCAGAGTTTTGAGTCTGCAGATGGGATGGATCCCAAGGTGGGGTAGTCTCTCGATGGCTTTTCCTTCAGTCTCTGCTCCATTTTTGGTTCCTGCATTTCCATGCATGTGCTTTTGGGTCTGAGTTACCACGCTCAGGATGATATTTTCTAGTTCCATCCACTTGCCTGCAAAATTCGCGAAGTCGTTTTTAAAAGCTAAGTAGTACTTCATTGTGTAAATGAATCACATTTTCTGAATCCATTCTTCTGATGAAAGACATCTATGGCTTCCAGCTTCTGGCTATTGTAAATAAGGCTACTATCCTTGTTATACATTGGAGTTTCTTTGGGGTATATGCCTAGTAGTGGTATATAGCTGGGTCTTCATGTAGAACTATTTCCAATTTTCTGAGGAACTGCCAGATTGATTTCCAGAGTGGGTGTACCAGTTTGTGATCCCACCAGCAATGGAGGAGTGTTGCTCTTTCTCCACATCCTCTCCGGTATCTACTGTCATCTGAGCTTTTGATCTTAGCCATTCTGCTTGGTGTGAGGTGGAATTTCAGGGTTGTTTTGACTTGCATTTCCCTGATAACTAAGCATGTTAAACATTTCTTTAGGAGCTTCTCCACCACTTGAGATTTCTCAGTTGAGAATTCTCCACTTACCTCTGTTCTCCATTTTTTAGTTGGGTTATTTGGGCTTTTGGAGGTTAAGCTTCTTGAGTTGTTTATATATTTTGTATATTATCCCTCTATTGGATGTGGGGTTGGTGAAGAATTTTTTCCCAGTCTGTTGGTTGCCAGTTTGTCCTATTGACTGTTTCTTTTGCCTTACAGAAGCTTTTCAATTTCATGAGGTCTCATTTATCAACTTTTGATTTTAGAGCCTGAGTCATTGGATTTATGTTTAGTAAATTTCCACCTGTGCCAATGAGTTCGAGGCTCTTTCCCACTTTCTCTTCTATTACATTTAGTGTAACTGGTTTTATGTTGAGTTCTTTGATCCACTTGGACTTAAGCTTCATGCAATGCCGCAGGTTGGCTGATCTGGGCCTCCCTCAACCTGTGGGAGAAACGGGGTCCTAGTCAGGTCGACAAGGCGTAGGCGAAGAAATGATGGCAGAGACGACACACGAAGTACAGGATCTGAATGTATTTCTTAAAAATGACATCAGACTTTTACAGTCATTGCAAAAGAGAAATGGTAAATCTGGTAGCTCAGCAGTTAAGGTACATCTGAGGCCATCTAAAACACACTGGGTCTAAAGCAGCAGCTATCTCCTCTGGACTGGTGCTGCATCCCCTGGGCCCAAGTGCTCTGGGCCCAGGGCACTGCAAATTGCATGAGTCTGAGTCCTAGCCCATCTAAGTTCTCATTCTAGTCTGAGCACCAGTGCAAGTCCTAGTGCGAATCCTAGTGCGAGTCCTGCATGCCAGTCCAAGTCCTTCTATACAAAGTGAAAAGCAGGTTTAAGTAGCATACAGCAAGCAGGGCAGATGACAAGAGTCACATAGGCAGGTGACACATCAAGGTCAGTGATCTTACTGACCAAGATTCGGTATCCAGTTGTGAAGCAGGTGGAAGAGCAATGGTGTGCCACCCCACTGGGGCTAATTTGGTATTCCTATGTTAATTCTCTGGGTCCTGCTGGAGGCAATGACTAGGAGGTTCCGACCTAACACTTCTAGCTAATGTCCTTGAGTGAGGGAAGCCTTTACTCTCTAGTATGTAAAACATTTCTAACTGCCCTAAGGAATGTGCTTGATCTCTGTTGCTAGCTCTGGCAAGGCAGATTCCTTGACAGCTTGGTATTAAACTAGGATAGGTTAGAAACATTGTGTTGGCCAGGAAACAGTGCCTAATCTTAGCCATTTACGAATCATTTCTTGGGGTACCTTTATGCCTAATTATGAGGGCGTGTTGACAATTGGAAAGACTAACCTGGAACACGTCTGAGTTAGGAGATACCAGCGACTGTCTGAATATCCAGGAGGCACAGAACTCCTTTTGGATCCTTATTGCCTCTTATCCTTAATCAGGCTTTTATTCCCAATGTTTCAGATATGACTGGAATAGACGAATGTGCATGGCAGTGCAAGGTGACACTATGGGTCTATTTTCACTTTTTTACATACAGACTACTACTTGGACCAGCACCATTTATTGAAGATACGTTTTTTTTTCCACTGTATGTTTTTGGCTTCTTTGTAGAAGATCAAGTGTCCATACGTGTGTAGTTTGATTTCTGGGTCTTCAGTTCTATTCCATTGATCAGCCTCTCTGTTTCTGTACCAATACCATGTGGTTTTTATCACTATTGCTCCGTAGTACAGTTTGAGGTCAGGGATGGTGATTTCCCCCAGCAGTTCTTTTATTGTTAAGAATTGTTTTCACTATCCTGGGTTTTTTGTTTTGCCATAAGAAATTGAGAATTGCTCTTTCCATGTCTGTGAAGAACTGTGTTGTAATCTTGATGGGGATTGCATTGAACCTGTAGATTGCTTTTGGTAGCATGGCCATTTTTATTATATTAGTCCTGCTAATCCATGAGCATGGAAGATCTTTCCATCTTCTCAGGTCTTCTTTGACTTCTTTCTTCAGAGATTTGAATTTCTTGTACTACAGATCTTTCACTTGCTCTGTAAGAGTTACACTAAGATATTTTACATTATTTGTGGCTATTGTGAAGGATGTTGTTTCCCTAATTTTTTTTCTCAGCCTGTTTATCATTTGTATAAAGGAAGGCCACTGATTTGTTTGAGTTCATTTTATATCCAGCCTCTTTGCTGAAGTTGTTTATCAGCTGGAGGAGTTCTCTGGTAGAATTTTTGGGGTCACTTGTGTATGCTATCATACCATCTGCAAATAGTGATGCCTTCACTTCTTTTCCAATTTGCATCACTTGATCTCCCTTTGTTGTCTTATTGCTTTAGCTAGAACTTCGAGTACTATATCGAATAGATATGGAGAGAGTGAGCAGCCTTGTCTTGTTTGTTTTACTAAAAGGAATTTTTTGTGTGTGTATGTGTTGCCCTGGGAAGCCAGTCTTGAACACACAGAGATCTGATTGCCTTTCCCTCTTGAGTGCTGGAATTAGAGGTGTGCACCACCCCTGCCCAGCTTTGAAGCAGGATCTTAGGGAGATGTTTGTGTGCTTATTTTTACTGAGGCATTATTTATAACAGTGAAAATGCAACTACACCCCTAAGTATTCATAGCCAAAAGAATCTCCTTCCTCCTTCCCCTCATGATGTGCCTGTTTGTCTCTCTCTTAGGTCAGCCCTTGAGACCCTCATACTAAATGCAATTAAAATGTAACTCACCAATCACAAGAAGACAAATACTATTCTATTCTACTTACATTCAGCATCTAGAGAAAGTAAACTCAGAACAGAGAAAAAAATGATAGTTGCCAGAAGATGCAGGAGATCAAAAGAAATGCGGGAGTTCTTTCTAATCAATGGGCATAACTTGAAAAGTTTTGGAGAGATATTAGACAGCAGTGTATATATAGCCATTAATGTGTTGTATACTTAGGAGTTTAAGAGAGGAAGTATATGTTATTAGTTCAAATAGAATTGATATTAAACCTTTTGATCTGTCTTAATTTGTCCATTTTACATCTAAAGAAATGACTTCCAAGGAGTGAAGGTACAATTTATAGGTGGCACTGGAGGGAGAGTTCTGAGCTAGAACATTTGGACCCGTGCCTTCTGGTACAACACCAAGCCTGAGTTAAATCAGGAAGTGCCAGAGAGTGAGAGTCTCTGACTCATGTGGGAAGAATCTTATCTCTCACTCTTTCTTTGCCTTTGGGATGGCAGATCAACATCATTGAGGCAACCCTCTGTAATACCTCAGAATAGCACATCATCAGCCCACAGTTTCCCCTAATTTAGGACATCCTGAGATGCATAGGTATGCTAAGCAAAGGACTATCAATTATGTGAGCTAGTTTCAGCTCCCAGGGAGGGTTCCAGACAGCATGTTCACAAAGCCAGTGTGAAAGGTGTGTCTGTGAGGACAGGTTTGAGTGACAGCACATACGAGGATGCCTAGTTACCTTTCTCTCAGAAATTTATTGATATTACATGTGTGTTACACACACACACACACACACAATGTAGATGTATTACAGATATCTTAAGTGAGGTGGGAAAGAGGAGGTAGTGGGATGCCTGAGACATGAAAGCGGAAGTGAGAACTATCTGGAGAAACTAGTCAGAGGGGATCAGAGGGCAAGAGGAGGGCAGGGTGAGGAAATACACTAGAAGCAATCTAATGACACACTCTATGCAAACGTCATAATGAAACTCGTTATTCGTACACAAACATGAAAATTAACTTATAACGAACATTTAAGCACCTGTTTTTGAATACGCATACAAATGATTATACAGTAATTTTTAAATTACTTATTTTTAAAAAATCCAAAATTTTAAATAAAATTATCTAAACGCAGACTAGAAGACTCTCTAATTTTTTTAAACACAGAGGCTGAGGAACAAAGAATAGGATAGGGATGGGGTCACTGGTGTGGCACAGCCAACCAATTCCGTGGTCTGGGGACAGGGAGTGGACAGTCAACTTGTATATGGTTTCCACATGAAATGAGACCTGGGATTTTGATTAGACTTTAATTCCTATCCATACTGCTTAGTCTTTGTGCCTCTGGATGGGTTATTAAGCGTATCTCATCCCCGTTTTCCTCTTTTAGGAATCAACATCTTACCTTCTGGTGAGGGTTTTGAGTGAGTTAACACAATAGTGTTCACATAGATATGTAGAGTCCTAAAATCAAAGCAGCCATTACTGAACTCTTTATATTAACAGAGAGTAAGGGTTGTCCCTCATATTTGTGGAAAGTTGGCTTTAGGATCCCCCACAAGTATTTTAATCTGGGAATGCTGAAAGGCACACACACACACACACACACATGCGCGCACACGCCCACACTAATGTAGCTCTTGCATTTAACCCATACCCCAACCCCCAATATTGTAAATTATCTCTACAGTACTTTCCATGCCCTGGGTAGCATCTACTCATGACTTCATTCATGTGTATAATTTGGGGAATTTTCTCCAAAGAGGTTTGATCTGAGTCCAGTTAAGTGTCTCAATGTGTGAGCCATGGACGCAGCAGGTTGACTATATACACACATTCATACTGGTACTTAGGCACAAAATGATTTTGGTGCCCAATTTGTGACTTGACACAGTCTCTGGAATGTAGGGAATCACAGCCTTGCTTCATAGAGGTTTTTCCGGTTCTCCCCACCCATCTCCCATCCTGTATTTTCTGCTACCCTATTTTCTGCCACTTCTGTAAAGTGTGGTTGACTAAGGTGTCTGCTTTACTGTCACCATCAATCAACCCTCTGTGGGAGACTATTAGCATTTTATATATGACTCATGTAATAGTCTGTTTGGGACTCACCCTGAGGCACTGATCTCTCTTCAATTTTACTTCTAATGCTGGTTCTCTCTTGCACAATGAGATCAAATGTCTCCTCTCTCTCTCTCTCTCTCTCTCTCTCTCTCTCTCTCTCTCTCTCTCTCTCTCCAATCAACTGGGTGCAATTTAAACCCATGTTTAATCTTGCAAGGAAATGACTTCTACAGTGTGATCAGAGGCAGAAAACAAGAAGTTCTTACATGTTCACATCAACAGTTCCTTAAAATTCTTCTGAATTAGCCCTTTTAGCTCAATAGCACTGTCTTCAGAATTCTTTCTTTTTCTTCTCTCTATTGCTCTAAGTGCACAGTTTCCCAACTTCCTGTCTCTTCCCTCCCTTTATTATAAGATGTAAATCTCACTTTTTGGTAAGTAATTTTATGAGCAATGCATATCTATCTATCTATATATATATATGACTTACATTATCAAAATTCAAACAGTTCAGAACACTGACAAGTTACCTTGAGCTTCATGCAGTCCCTGTTCCCTTTGAGAATATAAGCATGGTTCTTTTATATCCTATATATTCTTCCATATGCTACACTTATTAGATTGAACCATAAAAATGGTTGCTTTTAGAGATCCAAAGTATCATCAATTTCATATGAAAAAAACTGCCTTTTTATACATAGATATTTTAGAGTATGCATTTGTAGACAGAAAAACAAATTAGAATCATGCTGTACATATTTTGTTGTAATTTGCTTTTATTCCACACTGTAATATATCCTAAAGACCTTGTAAATTAATGTATACAACTCAACTTTAGTCCTTTTTACTATCAATAAAATTCTTTAGCATGTTTTGTTCATTTATTTTCTATCAATCATTTGTCTATCTCTCATCTATTTGTGTATCTATCTCTCATCTATGTACTTATATATTTGTTGTTATTACCCAACATATGATGCAGGGCTTTATTTTATACAATAATAGTAAATATTTATGTTCTATAGCAAACCTAAAAGCAATTTAACAATAGGCTTTTGCTGCCTATAGAATTAGTATGAATATAAGTTAGATAATTAATATCGGGTCTTTGCAAGAACGACCTTGCCTGAGTTCAACGTGCTTCATTCTGACCTTGAGGCCTTCCAGTCTGGGCTGTTTGCTCTGCCATTTTACTGTCAAGAAGCTCTTCTGGTGGCGATGACTCTTTTTTTTTTTTTTTTTTTTTTTTTTTTTTT
>NW_022196904.1:165433785-165444472 GCF_008632895.1 Mastomys coucha | reverse complement strand
TTCCTGGATGTTTTGGGTTAGGGTCTTTTTGCTTTTTGCATTTTCATTGACTGTTCTCTCAATATTGGGCGATGACTCTTGTAACTGACCATCCTTATAAAGCAGCGTCCCTGCACTCAAGCTCTATATGTCTCTTTAAATTAATATTTTACTAGGTCTTAGAGAATTTCATACAAAGTATCTTGGTCATATTCACCCCAGCTCCTTCCCAAAACTCTCCCCAGATCCAGACGGACTCCCCTTTTCACCCCCTTGGCAGCCTCTGTCCTTTTTCTTTGTTTGTGGAAGAGACCATCTCACTTGCAGTAGTTGTCTGGGTCTTCTGGCTTTTCCAATCCTTCCATGTCCTTTCATCAATGGAATTCTCCACTTGCTAGATCATCCATGCACTCCTCCTTCCCATCATTAAGCTGGTGTTACAGTTCTTAACCGTGGACACTTCTGGATTTAAATTTTCATTATCAAATAGAAATTAATAATGGATGCATTTGATTTTATGGGTGGGTGTGATCACAGACGTGGATGTATCACTCTGACCAGGCTGACGAAGCAAATACAGTCTCCCAGAGTCTCTGAGTACAGGGCAAAGTGAGGAAATGTCCTATTTGAGACCAGCGCTGACTCTCACTGAGAGTTGAGATGCATTTTACTGGTTTAGTAAATAAAATACTGACGGAAGCTCTGTACCTATATACTATTTGTTTAAAGTGAATAAAGGGGGCTTCCTATGGTCTAAACAGGGGGCCCATCTGAGGAAACAATGAAAATGGAAGTGACTGGAAGCGTCCCGAGATGTACTGGAATCTGCTAGAAAACAGTCAAGAGGTCCAGTAGAAAACCCTCTTTTTCACTGTTTGTAGAGTTTCCCTTGCTCTCACCACCTCTCCCAATCCATTGCTCTCATGGTTTCTGCTTTCTTTTTTTTTTTTTTTTTTTTTTTTTTTTTTTTTTTGGTATTTTTGAGACAGGGTTTCTCTGTGTAGCCTTGGCTGTCCTGGAACTCACTCTGTAGACCAGGCTGGCCTCGAACTCAGAAATCCGCCTGCCTCTGCCTCCCAAATGCTGAGATTAAAGGCGTGCGCCACCACCGCCCGGCGGTTTCTGCTTTCTTAATTTCTCAATTTTGATCAATACAAACTCGCTGTAAACCCAGGCCCACGTTGTTCTTGACAATCTGGATCCTCACCTCTTGTTTCACTCACTGCTTCCCTTCAGAGGTTGCCCTCCCTCTCCTGTCCCAAGGATTGCTGTCTTTTGAGAGTCCCCATTAGTTTTCAGGGAGCAATAGCTGTGTGTGGCAGAGCCCAAGCTGGCATTGTCATGCCTATGCTTCTCGGAGCAGAAGGAGCTGAGGTGTGTAAGGCTACAGTGACCCCAGCATCTGAAAACAATGTGTGTGAAATGAAGTGATGAAAGCTCTGAGATTACCCTGATTTAATAATCACTGTGTGTGTGGCTATTGGTCTACAAAAATATATAAAATCGTTACGAGTCAACTCAAAATCCCTAGTAGTGGAGACTGAGAAGATGGCTTAGTAGGTGCTTGCTACACCTCTGAGACAAACCTCAATTTGAATTGCAAGTTCCAAAAGTCAGGACTGGCAGTATGTGTGTGACCAAGGTTGTGGAGGCAGGTAGAGTCAGGTAAAGCCAGGCAGAGCCAGACAGAGCCCTGTGGCTCTCTAGCCAGTCAGCCTAATGGAGACATGCTGTCTCACACCAGAAAGGAGTGAGTGAGAAAAATAACCCATGTCAGCTTCTGGCCTGTATACACATATGTACACACATGTACCTGCTTCTACATGTACATATATTACCCTACACTACACTACACACACACACACACACACACACACACACACACACACACACCAAATAAAACAACTTTCAAAAAGGTTCTGCTGTACCGTCTAACGATTACTTAGGTACTTTGAAGACATGAAAAATAGTATGTAGCCTTGAGAAGGTGTGTTGTTTCTACCTATTGACTTCCCAAGGATAATACTATGATATTCTAGAAACAAAGAACTCACTGTTTTCAAAGAGCTTCATGTTCCTAGTTAGTGGCTAGAGAGACATAAGAGGACCGGAGACTGTGGAAACTTCACCTTTTAGCACAGTTTCTGGGATGAAGAATGGAGGTGTGGGGTCATTGGTGGTATTTCTGTTGACGGTGCTTCAGCTTCATTCTAAAGCCCTTTCTCTAAGACCGTAAAGTTATTTTTTCATACAATTTGAGAGGTCAGCATCAGACACTTTATTCTTGCTTGACATTTCATCTCACCTTTCCCCTTTCTATTGTGGTTTATGTCCTCTAGTGTGTACATTGTTAATAATATGGTGTACAGATGGTAGTACTAAGTGCCACAAGTGTGCTCATATGCCCAGGGTGTTTGCTCACACTTCTTTTCCAACTACTTGCACACTTGTTAATATATTGATTTTTCCATTCATGGCCTTACTCATTGATTTCCTGTTGGATTCTTGCAGTGTGCTAGTGTTTTGTAGGTCATGGGAATGTCCTAGTGAACAAGTTTGAAAACTGCTGCTCTATAGTAATGGTCAATGCACACAACAAATACACATTGACTTACTCTTACTTAAGTCCTTTGGATAGCTGTCCTGGAAACAGAATCTACCAGGAACTTCATACAAGGTACTGAAAATATGAATAAATTCTTCACAAAGCAAGCACCTAAGTGTAAGCACCTGGACTGAGAGTAAGCAGCTCATTCTCCTTCGGTGGAATGAAAAGGGAAAATAGGACGGACTAGTAGGAGTGTGTAAGGAAGTCATGGGTCTTGGATATCTACCTGGAAACCCTGGCTGATGGGACAGGGGTGAGGGCAAAGCTTTGAGGGTCCTAGCCTAGCGCTGATTCGGTCCTACTTTCTGCTTCTCCACCCGTAAGCTGTGGTAAGCAGCTGTCTCGTGTTCCTGCTATTGCCTCTTCCATGCCATGATGGACTAAAATCCCATGAAACTGTGACCTAAAATAAGCATGTTCTCCAATAACTGGCTTCACGGGTGTTTAATTCCAGAAATGAGAGAAGTAATGGCTAAGTGAGAGGAACAGTGCTGAGCACTTATATTACCCTCTCATTCCGAGTAGCTGTCATTGTCCCCATCCCCTAAAGCATCAGGAGTCAGGTAAAGAATTTGCCCAAAGCCCAAGAGGCTATTGAGAAGTCTACATTTTCACCAGCATTGATTGAAATGGGAATTTAGAAGAAAATCAAGACATACTTTAATTGCAGATCTTACCCTTTCCTAAATTCTTCCCATTTTGTGTTTATGGTCCTTGAGGGAAACATAAGAATAGAATTAACAACTGTCAAGGATCACAGTTAAACTCATAGTTAACCATGAAAATCCACAAAGCCTGGGAGTGAGGGTTTGAAGCACCAAGATTAAAAAGAATGATTGGGAAAGAAAGAGTAGAAAATGTATCCCATGTCGGAAGGGGACTTCCTGAAATGAAGTAAATGATTTAAAAAAAAATTGTAGGAAACATTAATTTTGAAATCTCCTTTGCAAAGACAAGTTAAAAATAACAGCCCTGAAAACGAAACAAGTTCAATCAGGGCTAGGAAGTCTTGTGAAATGTGTCCAGTGATCCACATCCCAGGTCATCATATATGGAAGGCTGGGAACTCAATTCTGAGGCACCAGTAGAGAGAGTGTGAAGCCTTAGTTGTGGAGAATTTGCACCCCTGCATTTCCTGAAGGTGAGAACTAAACTTATTAGAAGTTAGAATTAGAAGCCAGAGATTCCAAATCTGAGCATCAACTTTTAAGTGATATTTTTGCATAAGTTTATTCCTATTCTGAATAAATCCTAGGCATAACAAGTCAGTTATGAAAGCCATGCTTATAAAGCCTCATGCATCTCTCTCCTTGGCCTGAGGTTCTGAATACTTAAGGTTGCATTAAGTTCCATCTGAAGATACTCACTGCAAAGAGTTAAGCTTGTGCCAGGAGAGTGGAATCTAGTTTCAAGCTGTGGAAGAAAATATTCAAAACTCACTCTTCCATGACACAAAAGAGAACAGGATTACTCTGGGCGTCTGGAGAAAGAGTGGGTTATCAGAGTAAGAAAAGCCTCTGATGGGCAGCTTGTGCAAGACTGAAAGATAAAAATAATCTGGGCAGGATGGTAAATACCTTTAATCCTGTCACTTAGGAGGCAGAAGCCAGTCATCTCTGTGAGCTTGAGGCAAGCCTGAGCTACAAAAATTAGCTAAAGAACAGCCCGGGCTGTAACATAGAGAAGCCCTGTCTTGAACAACAGCAATAACAAAAAGGTGTTGGGGGTAAAGAGAAATATAAAATTTAAAAACTTTTTTTTGCATAAAAATGCATGGTATCTCACACTATTTTATCTTGCTGTAACTGAATATCTGAGGCTGGGTAAGTTAAACATTTTTAAGGTTCTAGAGCCTTGGAAGCTTAAGAGCATGGTGCTTGAGATGCTTGGCATCTGGAGGAACATAGTGGAGAACATCACACCGTGAGAGCACAGATGTGTTTGCTTTGTCCATTCTGCATCTCCTGACAGATGCACATAATGGTCTAAGTTCATGACTTCGTCTAAAGCTAATTACCTTCCAAAGGCCTTCCCCTCATATACCATTATCACATGACTTTGCAGATTATGTGTACAACACTTGGACTTTCAGGGAATATATCTGAACCATAGTAAAGCCTTGTTCTATATTTTGCAACTATAAAGAAGATAATTAAAGTTTATAGTTTTTACACTAAAAGAACAGTCAATATTTATAGTTACTTTTGTATTTATATATTAGTGTAATAAATTATATATTAATGTCTATATATTTGTATTTATTATAGAAGTTATATAGAGTTATTACAGTTTTATACTTTTCAGAAACTTTAATGGACATATACAACTGTTACAAGATTAAAACTAAGATATATGCACAATTTTAAACTTGCCATTGTTCCCTCTTTTTCTATTGTGAGAAGATTTACGTTTTTTTATTCTTGAAATTTTCATATATGTATATAATGGAATATCATATTTACCCACATCTTCCTTCTCCATCTCTCATTACATTCTCTTCAACACATCCCCCCTCCAACTTCATTCTTTCTTCTCTTTCCCCATAACCCAGTCAGTTCACCAAGTATCGCCATTGTGAGCAGGGGCATGAAGGCACCCACTGGAGCACTGGGAACCTATCAGCAGCCACACTTCAAAAAGAGTGATCTGTGAGAACATTTATAGGGTGTTAAATGTTTTTAATAATCATCTGACTTTACAAACAAGTCAATACATATATATTATATATTATATATATGTATGTATATTAGAAACTACATATATAGAAGTAGATATATATCATAATTTATATGCTTTCATAATTTTCAAAAGATGTGCACTTAGGTTATAGGCTCCCCATGTTAACAACTATGGAGAACTGTGCAGCACTGCACTATTCATACTATGTTCATCTTTGAGAGGATCTTTATCAGAAATTCCTAGAAGTGGAGCATCGAGATATAATGTAAGTATTTATATACTTGTATTATTTTGGTATCCTTTGATTATTGATAATTTTTCTTAGTTATCCTCACAGTGGGGTGAATATGAGCTGTTGATCTGTACAGGCCTTTAGTTCACAGTGAGAGACAGACAAGCCTGGCTGAGTGTGACATACATAAGGAATAATAAGACATCCATTCGGACAAAAGCAAAGATGACATGGAAGATGTAAATTGTAATGAACTTAGAAAACTGGCAAAATGCTGCCGTGGACAGTTTGGTATTCACTCTACAAACAGATGATTCAGGGCAGAAGAAGAGAAGTCTACTTAAGTTCTTTGAGCCATAGTTAGAAGGCAATGAGGACACGCCGTGTGGCTGGGAATCTAGAGGCACAAAGAGGAGTGAGAGACACTGTGGTCCTGTGAGAGGCTGGCTATGGGGCTGGACAGGGGCACCATCAATAAAGAGAACAAAGCAGATGTGAGAAGCTTAGGAGAGGAAATGGACAGGACGGGACCCTTCCTGTCTGGCAGCTGGCTGGGCCTTTTGACCTGATGACACATTCACCAGACTGGATGATTTGATTAGAGGCAAATTTTGTGGGGAAGGAGGTGGTAGAAGGAGAGAAGTGAGTGGTGCTGTTTGGGCCGGTAGAATGATAGAAAGTGAAGGAGTGTGAACAGGGGCTTCTTTGGGATTAGACTTAAGCCTGAAAGTCTATGGTGCCACTTAACTAAATGACTAATTGTCTCAGAGCCTGAGTTTCCTCATCTCTGGGATGGAATCGCTTTCACGAAATTTACAGAGTCATTGGAAAGCCTGGAGCTGGTGTGTGCTGAGTGCTCCAACAGCACGAAGCACACAGTCAGCCGAGTCCAGTCCTTGCTCCTTCCGCCCCAGAGCTCCAACTACTGTGCTCCACTGCTGAGACCAGCCAGCAACAAGTCCTATCTATAAAATCCGGGTTGCCTGTAGTCACAAACAAGTTTCACACCAACCTAGAAACCTTTCCAGAGTTCTTTGTGTGTCCCACTTTTAAAGCCTGCAGCATCCCTCAGATTACTATTCCTGATGCCCGTTTCCGCTACTTCGGTGCATTGAAGCTGCGAAGACGTTATCTTTGAGTCATAGAAAAAAAGCGAATGTGTTTTCCAATGAGCTAGACTAGATCTTATTTTTAGAGGAGTCATGTCATGTAACAAGCCTTTATTTCCTATTTTCCTTCTGTGGAAAGAATCTGAACTATTTGCAATGTCAGTAGGAAGGAGAGGGTGACAGGAAGGGACGAAGTGGAAGCATTACACATTTCCCCTTTTCTCTGACTCAGACTCTCTGAAACATTATCTGGAAACACAATGCCTGGGACACGATGTCACCGAGACACTTCCGAATCTTTTGACTGCGCTTTGGTAAAGAGATGGCATCTATCTCAAGAGGAGAGCACTGATTTCCTCAAAACACCATTGACAACTTTAAAGCATCACACTGAAAGTGACCATGCAAACCCTTTCAAACAGAGACAGGATATGATAGAGTGTGGATAAGGGGTTAGGTGTCACACAGTCAAAGTAAAATAGATGCACAAATAAATACATTAATATGCCAATAAATTAAATACCCTAGTTAGTATTCCCTTCTTACAAAGGAGGAAGTTGGGGCTTGGAGTGGTGCTATCATGCCAAGTTCAATTCATAGCTTTAAAATCAAACAACTCGATCACCCTATTGAGGACAATCCTGAATCTGAGATCCTTTCCTATAAATCAGGATCTTACATTCTTTTAGTGACCTTTGAGCAGTAATTACATGCCCTGCACTATCTTAGGCACACCAGATTCAGTAGAGAACAAGGCCAACACACATATTCGTTCAGTGCATCTTATGTTTGAGTTAAATTATATATCAGGTAGGGGTCCATGGTTAGTGCTGAGGAGAAAAAGTAAGCAGAAAGAAAGATGTCAACCTCTGTGTAGAGGAAACTAACGGAGTTTTGGATGCTTTGGGCACCTCTGGGAGTTATACTTTACTTTTTTCTTTCTTTTATTTTTTATTAAAAGCAAAAGAAAGTGAAGGAGCAAGTGTTGCACATTGTTGCAGATGGCAAATAGGCAGTTACACACAGTCATGTGTCCTAAGACCTCCCCTTAGGAGATTGGTTCAGGCTGCCTATTTGATATAGGAACCATCACTTAATATTTTACTATAGCAACATCCATTAGCTCTATGAGATTACCAGGGATTCAGTCACTTTAGACTGAATTTACCCAAATACAGCACCCTGCAGCATGTTGAAGTTAACAAATATGAGAGAGAGAAACTGATGGCAGAGGAGTGAGAAGAGATAGAGAGACCCAAGAGCAGAATCACATGAAGCACTTCCTCTTGAGTGTAGTGTCCTGAAATCAGATGGAGAGTGCATTCCCAGGCAGATGAAGGCTGAAGACACATAAAGTAAGTGGTGTATGGATGGAGAAGTGACTATCTGGGATCAGCAGCAGTGGTCTCCAGTGTCCTGGATGTCTTCTGCATTGGCAACAGTGTTCTCCTGTGTCATTGATGGCGAACCCATTTCAGTAGACTATTGAGGGCAGAATTCTACTGAGCAGGTGCAAGAGTGAGGCTAGAAAGAAACAGAGTCCAGGTGACTCTCTCAAGACTCTCCATCATGGTGAGGGATAAAAAGAAATGTGACTACGATGAAGACAAAGCAAACCTAGCAGAGACAAAACAGATATCTATAGAGAACTTGGATGGTGATCCAATCGTACTTGATCATATCATTCAAATAGCTACTAGCCTCTTTTGTCTAGGATTTCAGTAGGGGAGGCAGGAAAATTTCTGCAAGTTCAAGGCTAGCTAGCCTGGGTGCCATAGTGAGATCCTGTCTCAGAAAACCAAACTAAAATAAAATATAAGCATAAATAAATAAACATGTAAATAAATTATATAGCATCTTATCATGCCCACTTGGTGAATGAGGAGCCTAGGGTTTTCGGTGTTGCTACAACATTATATTAGGTGTTCCCAGTCTGTGTCCTGTGAGCAAAATGTGACAGATGACAGTTATATGAACACTGCCTAATTTTTTTTTTTTTTTTTTTTTTGGTTTTTCGAGACAGGGTTTCTCTGTATACCCTGGCTGTCCTGGAACTCACTCTGTAGACCAGGCTGGCCTCGAACTCAGAAATTTGCCTGTCTCTGCCTCCCAAGTGCTGGGATTAAAGGCATGTGCCACCACTGTCCAGCTTCTAATTTTTTTTTTTAATATGAGAATTTTTGAGATATTTTTGGAGCTTATGTAGTTCTAAGCTATGACACTGAAGACTGTAATAGTATTTTTCAATGTCAAAAGCTTGGATTCTTAGCCTTCACTGAATAGAAGGATCACCAAAAGCCCTTATTAAAATGTAGGGTTTGATTCCTTGGTTCTGGTCCAGAACTTGAGCATCTGCACTTCAAATGTTCTCCAAGATGATTCTAGAGCCACACAGGAAATGTTAGAGTCTAAAGTAAACCACATGGATGGTGCTGGCTTCTTTGATTTAAAAAAACAAAAGAAAACAAAAAAAAAAAAACTCCACTTCTACCACGCAAGTGTCCATTTATACTGTTAACTTTTAGTTGGGCAGCAGACTAAATCAAAGTGAATGGGAAGCTCAAAATGTAATGGGAAGCAAAACAACAGTATCTTCTGTTCTCTTGCAAGAAGAATCTAGAAATAAGGCCTGAAAACATGGCTCAGCAGTTAAGAGTTCTTGCTGCTCCTGCAGAGGATTCACTCAGATTCCAGTCCCAGTCACACACACAGCAGCTCACAACCATAGGTACTTCCACTTCCAGAGACTATGATCCCATTCTCTGGATCCTATGAGCACCAGACATGCATGAAGTGGTGTGTGTACTCATACACGAAGCAGAATCCTCATTAACATAAAATAAATATCTTTTAATAAAGAATCCAGAAGAAAGTGAACAATGTCAAATTGGAGCACAAACAATATGCCCATCATCCATCTATCTGAACCTGCAAGACTCCTCTACTGACGGTTGACCAGTTCTCAAAATGTTGGTGTCAATCAGGCTCTTCTATTTCTGATGAAGGTTCCACCCAAATAATTCTCTTCATGGTTTCTGCCTCTGTAGCATAGCATTTTAAAGTTAGTCCTACATCTAAAACCCAACAGGAAAAAGATGATATTAATATATTCCAATCTGAAAACTTGTTGTTTGCATAATCTAGGCCTGGAGCAAGGCAGAACCCACCAATTTGAGAGTAGACACAGCTGAGTTTAAACCCTGGCCTTCTTATTTACTAAATGTCGTTAGAGTACATTCTGAATCTATGCCTATGCCTTAGTTAGGGTTCTTATTGCTGTGATAAAGCACTATGAGCAAAAGCAACTTGGGAAGAAAAGTTTATTTCCCTCCAGAAATCTCGGGTCACACTTCATTACCTGAAGAAGTCAGGACAGGAACTCAAAACAGGATCCTGGAAGTAGCAGAGGCTAGGTGGGAAGTGTTGCCTACTGGCATGCCCCTTGTGAATCAACTCAGTGTCTTCTGTCCAGGGATGTTACTGCTGAGGCCATGGTCAGGGCCTTTCCATATCAAGCATTAATTAAGAAAATGTCCTACAGATTTGCCTATAGGCAATCTGGATGGAGGCATTTTTTCAGCTGAGGTTTCTCTTCCTGAATAACTCTAGATTATGTAAGGCTGACAAAAAAAATTTTTTTAAAAATCAGAACATTCCTTGTCTCTACAGTGAAACTAATCAGCACTGTATTGTGGTAAAACAAAAACTTGGCTTTTGGAAAGATTAAAAACAGCAGTGTTCTTAACTCCCTCAGTGATTCCTTTGGAGAGAACAGTGTGGAAAGAAAGTGGAGTATACCCTAAAGATAGCAGCAAATGGTGTCTCATTGTTACCTTTAATGCTGTCACTGCAGATGCTGTTGGGATCGGAGACATGTACATGTGAATGCACAGAACAGTACCAGACATGGGAAGGCATTCTTCTTTTCCTCCCCTGCATACACCTCTGAGGTTATTGAATATTAGTTTTTAGTCAAAAATCAAGGGGAAAAGAGAGGATAAGGAGAGAGAGCAGGAAGATGGAGAGGAGGAAGAGGATGATGATGATGATGATGATGATGATGGTGGTGGTGGTGGTGGT
>NW_022196904.1:165426962-165433700 GCF_008632895.1 Mastomys coucha | reverse complement strand
AGAGAGAGAGAGAGAGAGAGAGAGAGAGAGAGAGAGAGAGAGAGAGAGCTACAGAGAGAGAAAGAGATCTGAGAGATCTTTCTTGGACAACAAGAAACACCAGAAAAACAAACTAGAAGTATATTTTCTTAGAAGTGTGTTTCCACAATAATTTTGGAAACATTTACAGAAAGTTTTCTGGTTTCCCACCCAGTGTCACACCTGTGCTGAAGGGATTCGCCGGGAAGTTTTGAGATCCATATCCTATTTTTACAGAAATATCTTCCAGTGGACTTAGTCTATACTATTTGAGATGTCACTGACTTAACTCATAGGTCTTCAAGTAGGGTATGACCAGAAACATTTGTGAAAGTTAGAAATCAAGGAGAGTAAAACTTGTTTTTTCACTAAGGACCCAAGTAAACTATCACTTTAGAATGATCTTTCAGATAATCATTTGTCAAAAGTTCATCAACTTTTCTTGTGATACTAATTCAAAGTTTTGTTTGGTTTTGTCATATTAAATCAAATTCCCAGTCCATAGTGTGCTTTGGAATATAAAATATAATGAGCATGGGTTCCGTCTTCTGAAGGAAGGGCTGAAGTCTTCACATATCAAAGAGAACAATGAGGTAGGACAGTATACATTTCTTAAGCCAAAGGCAAATCCAGTCACAGCTCAAGGGGAAAAGGTTTTCAGAGAGATTCACAGAGCAGGTCCAGTCTGAAGAGTGAGGTAGAGAGTGGACATGAGCTGTCAAAATCCACTGGACAAGCAACTGAAGTCTTAAAAGTTAGTGGACACTAACTGGGCTAGCCCCTTGGCAATAGTTTTGAAGATAAAAGATGTCCCATTAGCAATGGCTGGTGAGTTCATGTGTGGATGGACTCACTGAGTCAAGCACTTCCTTCGAAATGACTACCTTCTGTGTCTCCAGATGGAGAGTGAGTGAATCTTTGAGTGTAGATGAGATTTGCTTGACACTTTTGTCCTTACTGATAACACTGCAGTGTTGTGAAATTACTCATGGCCCTAAAGGAGCCAGCTAATTTCGTCTCTGTGGTTTCTACAACACTGTTCCTTGTAAATGAATGCACTCATTATTCACCGTGCTAGTGTCCTGTAACCCCTGATATGGCCTCTGCCCTCAGACATAGTTCCCTATAGTAAAGGTACAGTCACCACATGCCTGGTGTCTCACTTTCCCTTGCTCCTCCCCCAGGCTATGCACAACCCTTAGACTATAGACACCCCAGCTTGGTCTCATCTTTAGAGGCAAATGCAGTTCACATGTTTTATGATTTAATGCTATGTAAAATGATTATTTTTGCTTTGACCTTTTGTTTCAAGAATTCTTTTGGATGTATTACTGTTTTGTTTTTACTTTCCATTGTGACTTACATCCATATGTTTCATGCCTACTATATTCTATTCTGGTAGCTAAATGCAACCAAAGCATATACTTTCAAAGCACATATTTTCAAAGCATATACTTAATTTTAGAAAGCCAAATATACAAAGAGTGTATCTGTCTTAAGTAACCTTGGTACGGAGCCCAAGAATGTCCTGACTTTTGTTATTCTCATTTTCAGTGTCAACGCCCAATATTTTAGTTCATTTTTGTGACTTCTGAGTTGTAAAGAAAGCTTTCTTCTACAAAATAAGACACTATGTATGAGTGTACCCCATTGGACTTGTTTATAGGTGCAGGAGAAGAAACTGATTATAGGTACATAGTCACCCTAAAGCAGCTAAATCACAGAAAAGTCCTACACCAGCATGTGTGATGATCTTTCTAAAGCTACACAGACGGAGTCTCCCATTCGGTTAGCCTTCTCCCTCCTAATATTCCAGCATCACTCAAAACCACATGTGTTTAGGACAGAGTCTTGTACAGCTGGGAGTGGGGTACAAAGGGGACTGGGTGGCTGGAATCTCAGGTGAGCATTTCATGACTCTCTCAGGCACGCACCTCTTTCTACGAAGGATTGTCGGAAGACCTGATCTTATCCAAGTCTCCTATTAGTCACTGCTCTCGCTGAAATAAAAATGGCCATGTTATGCCTGATGGACAGTGTTCTTCAGCATGTTGTTCTTTCTTCAGTTCAAAAGCTCACTCTGGAAACATTTCCAACGTGACCTTCTGGTGAGACTCCTGTTCAGTTCAGTGAGGGAGTGTCACCCTGCAACACCTTGCTACTGTCTGTGAAGAGAGGGAGGTAAGGCAGAATTGATCGAATTGACAAACTGACTAAAGGCAAAAGAGGTGTGGCTCGTCAGAATTGAGGCAGAATGATAAAGAAGATGATATAGTTTATTTAGGAAAGGCTGAAATAACTTTAGGATAGAAGTTGACTGAAGGGACACTGGTCATTCAGGAAACATCTATAGTGAAGGGGGGAGTTGGATAGACTACTCCAGGGAGAAGGATGCAGTGCTAAGAGAGGCAAAGGAATAGCATAGAATTGTGTTAGCACAGACTCTAAGATGTGGTTGGGGTTCATAGTATCCAGGATGAATATGCCTATAGACAGATTTTATTCCTTAAAGTTTTTTGTCAATAATGGATGACTCATAAAATGAGTTCTGATGCATTGATCTCTTCATTTTAAATGCTATGGTATATTGTCTATAAAATTAGAATTATGCATTATTTTAGTATTAGTTTGGTTGGGGTAAAAAAACTTAGGGTAATATCAACTTTTTCTGGGTTAAGTTCCAAAAACCATTTCCCTAAACCCTGTGGTTTGCTGAGAAATGTTAATAGTTGTTGATGCAGAGTCAAATGGCTGAGTAAACACTAGACTGAACATGTATAATCTTCTTTTTACCAGGTCCTGGGGCAAAACTTCCCATTGACTTGCAAATTCAAAAGGACAGTTTTCCTTCTGCCAGAGCTCCTCTGAACTCTACCTTCCATGAGTTGAAGTGTATTGAAATTAGTTGATCAGAATATTTAGGTATTAACTACATTGCTGTAAAGTCAGATCTCATTCACCCAGATTTAGTTTAATGTATTTGACTTGTGACAAAAAATGTAGGATAAATTATTGTCATCTATAAGACTATTAGTTAAAGGACAGAAAATAGAACTTTGAGTGGTTGGAGTTTAAACTAAATTCCTAGTTATTCAAAAACACTGTAGGAAAAAGTGGGGGTCTAAGCTAGTAAGTGGAAGGGCAAACAGAACGGTGTTTGACTTTCAAATGGCCATTTTGCTTTTGTGTTATTGGTAGATGGAAATAGGGTTAAGAAGGTAGAGTAGGTAAGGCATTCACAAAAGACTAGTTTAAGTAAAGTTAGCATATCTATTAAGAAGGCTAGAAGACTATTGTGAGGGTTTCTTTTGTTTGTTTTCTTGAATTATAATCCACTCTTACAAAGGCCTTGTTAAGTAGCTTCTAATTGGGATAAATGTTGTCAGACTAACCAAAACTGTTTATGGTCATTTATTTCCTATGTAATGTTGTAGGATCATAACTAAGAAGCTGTATTAAACTTACTTATAATGTTAGATATTTAATAGTAGTTAAAAAGGTAAATTAGGAGGGTCAGTGATTTTACTGATGGGTCAGTGATGATAGCTATTGTGCATCCCGTCTATGCAAGAGATGATCACACTAGATTGTTTCCATTATAAACAAAGCTGCTCTAAAGTTTGCCTTTATCTGGACTTCATTATTTTAGAGTTGTTTTTACAAGTTCTCACTTCATTTGAGTAAATAACAAGGAGTGAAATTGTTCTATCTTATGTTAAGGGAATATTTAGTTTTGTAAAGTTTTGTAAACTTTGCAAAGGAAGCTTATGGTTTGGCAAGCTCCCCAGGTTCTGTCTGCTAGTCTAATTGCAGCCATTCTAATTAGCCAGCGCGGAGTCTCAGTCAGTGCTCAGTGGGATCTGCACGGGGTCCTGAGATGAGATGCAGAGCATCTTCTCACGTGCTCATCAACTCTCTGTCTTCTTGGATGCACAGTGATTCTGATCTCTCTTGAGTTTCAGAGTTGTTTGTCTCCTTCTTGTTGAGTTTCATGGATTCTTTGTATGTTTTGTGCAAGCACTTCTGGACCATACGTGCTTACTGTAATATTCCCCTCATCTGTACCTTGTCTTTGCAGCCTCCTAAGAATCCTTTGCAGAGCAGTTTCTAATTTTAGAGATTCCTTTCATTAGTCACACCTCTGGTCTTGTATCTAACATGTCATCACTACCCCCAAGCCACCCAGATTTTCTCCTTTGCTATCTTTGAAGGATTTTTTAATGGTCTTTCATCTTAAATTTAAGGCCATGGTTCATTTAACATGAACTCTTGGGTAAAGGTATAATGTGTGTGTTTAGATTTCTCATTTGCATGTATGTGTCTAGCTTTCCTGGAATCATTTGTCCCACTCTATGTTAAGCTAAGCTGTGTCATTTAATGGACACATATTTCTTTTTTCCTCTGTCATATCTGGTGTTTTACAGAGAGAAGTTTTTCAGTGTATATATCTCACTGCAGTGCAGGGGGAATGGGAGTCTCCTATTAAGTGTTTGTTGAAACCAATTAGGCACATGATCAGAAAGGAACAGAGAAGGTGAGTCCATAAGGAGAAACTAGATGTGTTAATAGATTCATTAGTTTGTTAGCTGTCTGCATAGTTTCATTTCTAAGATGTCATTAGTGAATGTTCTGTTTTGTGCAAAACCACAAACTTGCCATGGTGTTTCTTAACTTTAGCCAGAGGCATGATTTTTCTTGAATATGTTCAGTTCCAACATCTGTGGTGAATTCAGATCCTGTTTGTAGGCGGGCTATGGCAGAGTGCAAAGGCAGTTTGGGGTCAGGAAGTGGCAGCCATTTGTTCAAAAGAAAAAAGAGACTGCAAAAAAAGCTCACATGTTCCTGATGGATAATTTTCACAGTAAACGTTTAATTTTTAAAAAGTAAAAGTAAGGCTTCCTTTATCTAGTGAGTTGTAACATCATCATAACAGTTCAATTTTAAATCAAGTTTGGAAGTTTATTCTTGATTTTTTTCTATATATACTCTTTGTGACTTATTAAATACATCATCTTTGTTTCAGTGTTCTTTTTTTTTTTCATTAAACAAGATCATTTTACTAATTTCTTCCTCTTTGGTTTCAGGGTGTTCTTAGATAGGATATTAAAGTGACATCACAGTCTAAAGTTGGTAACGAGACACTTAAACCTAGTTGATTTTCGTACATTTTCATGGAACATTGAGTAGGTGCCAGGCACTGTTGTAGGAATTGGCTTGCAAAGGCAAATAGGACATAATTTTTATTGCTAAGTCAATCACAGAGAGAACAATAGGCAGGAAAAGAAAGACAATATGATATGTTAGCTGCCCGAAAAGAGTAATTTCTGGTACTCTGGAGGGAAGAGGCTGTGGGTTACAATTCCTTGGAGCCTCTGTAGTCTTCTCAGTGTTTAGAGGTGGGGGACTCTGACCTGAGGACACTGCTCATGTGCATTAGTTTGGAGACATGTTTGAGCCTGAAGCTGAGCAGCAGCCACCATGTCTTTTTTCCCTACCATCTATGTTTGGTGAGGAGATTTTCAATCTCGGCATTTTCTTCATCAAAACCACATTTGAATTCAAAACGCCTAATCTTTTAATCCAAAATAATTTGGACAAACCAGAAATGTGTTTCCTGGCAAAGAGAATGACTTCTTCAAACACAAGAATGGGATGCATGACTGAACACCTCCGCCCCTTTTAAAAGACATGCTATGCCAGACTGTGCCCTTTGTTTGGATAAGGGAGTAGGGCTTAATCAAATTAATTGTGTTTCCATGTAATAAAAGATAACTGGATTAACTGTGATGGTAAAATAGGAACAAGACTTGTCTAGATGGGATTCGAGCCATTTGTTTTTTTTTTTTTTTTTTTTTTAACATCACACTGATAATACAAAAAGGGAATATGTCAACAGGCATACAGAAAAGGAATTCATTTCAGATAGATGACTAGAAATACACAGGAGAAAAAGAAATCAATGCTTATTTGACAACCAGCAAATAACTGCAGGAACCTGGTTTACAATTGGCTAAAGGGAGCTTTTAGTGTGAATTTCATAGGTAATAATACACTATAAAACAGGAACATTTAACAATGCCTAGTGTGAGTTTAAATGTAAATGACCACCAGCTGCCCAGGGGAACATCAGCATTCATGGATTTCAAGAAATTTCAATTTCCATGCAAGGACCAAGATGTGGATGATCCTGAAGTTTAATTTGAGTCCCATTAATATGTCAACAAAAGAGGGAGGCTGTCCATATGCAGTTTAAAAGAGACAGAGACAGAGAGAGAGAATCACTTTTTAAGAAACAAAAAGTGTATGGCCATTGAACAATACCCATGGAACAAGTGATGCCACCAAAACATGCCTCAGTGTCACTCAGCAGAGCGGCAGTCATCAGTCACTAACGTATTAGGTTGCTTCACTCTGTTGGCTTTTCCCTCGACATGTGTAGTGGTGTCAAGAAGGCACCATACTTGGGGACATCCGTATCACTGCATGAACAGGAATGGGGTTAGGAGACTGAGGGAGCACTGACAAATGAAACCAGCTTCACATGTGGCCTCAATAATCCAGACCAGCCATCTTGCTCCCCAGCAGCTACACAAACAGAAGTTGCAGAGTATTTTTACATACTATGCAGCTGGGAGGGAGAGGGGAGGTGTTAGCCTGGAGGAAACCAACACCTGAACCAGATGGAAATGGCAATGTCAGATTTCCTGCGGTCCAGCTGCT
>NW_022196904.1:165415361-165426310 GCF_008632895.1 Mastomys coucha | reverse complement strand
CCACAAAACACAGCTGGATGGCGAGCATTTCCACAATTACCTAGGAGTCACTTAAAAAGTTAAGGATTAGAACAAAATAGAAAGTCAAAGACGAAGGAGGAGGAAGGAGAAGAAGACGAGAAAGAAGAATAGGAATCGGGCCATTTGTTAAAGAATTTTTATTTCTTCAAGTTTACTTAGTATCCTCATTAAACCTCAGCTTAATCTTTGAAATCTTGGGCTTTGGATGTTGCTTTGAGACTAAGAGCCTATGTGGCAACATTTGACGAGGAACTCCAGAGGAGACTACAGTCTACTTTCTAAGTAACAGAGACTAATCTGCAATCAACAACCAGGATTAAACAAAAGAACATATCATTCTATCTTGTCTCAGGTATAAAAGAATAATTTATGGGGTCCTGGTAGCAGGATAAAGTGGTTTAACTCTCCCCTTGCTCCTAATCCCAAATATCAGATGAGATCTCACATACATCATTACCTCTTACTCTGGCAAACCAGAGTCACACTCATGCAGGACATGTGCCAGGCAAGGAACTCATTCACAAGATCAAGAGGCTACAAAATGGAAGCCACCTGTCTTCTGTGGCATGGGACATTTTAATCAATGTTTGCACAAGTGCCATCATGCAAGCTATAGGACAGGACAGTGCTTCTAAAAGTTTTCCAAGAAAGGTGAACTAGTTTAATCTTGCATTTGCACACACATTTTAATACACACCTGCGGAACTATGGGCAGGTTATCAAACCCCCATTTCACAAGTGGGGCTAAAATGCATTAAAGTGAAAACAGGGAGTTCTCCTAGTTGAGAACTGGAGTGGAAGCACCAAATTTGTTCTTTGGGACTCAGGGTATGATGTTCTTAGAAACCCTAGCTTTGCTAATGACTAAATATATACAGGCTACTTAGAGTGTCAAATCTTCAGTTTCCTCAACTACAAAATGGAGAAAATAATGCTTTGCTTACAGGTTGTTATGAGTACTAATCAAGCAAGTGAAGTCCTTTATACTGTTCCATCATATAGCAAAAGCTCATTAGACATACTTTTTGCCATTATGATATTTATATGGTCAGTAGTTCTAAAATGCATACCTCCTGAGTTAATAATAAAAGAGTCAACTTTTTCCTAGGCTCTCACATTAAAGAGATAAATGAAACATGATACCTACTTTGAAAATGTTTGAAGTCTTGTGGTGAGAAGAAAGATGTCAGGTGGATAAAACTTCATGTCAAATGTGCACTAGCTGAGGCTACATAGGAAGCTTCCTCTCTGACAGCTGTATTTCACATTGCAGAAGGTTCTATGCAAGCTCGTGGGGAAAAAGATATCAGTGGTGTTTCTCAGCTTTGAATCCTAGGATCTACAAGACCAGCCTTCCAAGGAAGACACAGCCATTTATACAATGGTGGTACCTATGGTTATGGGGGTAATCAACTGCTCTCTGATTCAATTTGACTTCTGCATAAGCAGAAACTGCTCTTAACTGATGAACCGTCTCTCTAGCCCTGAGAAATGGTACGCTTTAAAATATTATTTCTTTAAGTTTATATAGTATCAGGTTTAGTAACTGGCTCACAAAATTCCTGAACACTGTAGAGTTGGTTCTCAGAATACAAAATGAGATGGCTCTAGTACACAACTATAGTAAGCTTACATTTCCCCAGGGTATCACTGGTACAAGGAAAAAGGTTCTCTAGATTGTGTCTATATGCTATATTTCTTTTGCTAGTGAATGAGTAAGGCTCCACAGGGCATGAGGAAATAAACACAAAAAATAACAAATGGAGCCTTGAAGAAAAAATAGGAGTCAGGTTGATTCATTATTATGAATATTTATTGAGAACCCAGGGGCATTGGATCACAGATAGATAGATACATGGAGGTGATAAAGACTCAAGCCTCATTCATGGGGTTCATAGCAAAGGGAGGAAGTTCATTCATTCAATCAACTCCTCTTCATTTCTTGCTCTTTGTGATGGTTAGTGTTAATGACCTGAGAGATGAGACTCTGGGTGAACCTGTGGGAAATTACCTTGAATACATAAATTAGGGTGGGAAGACTCACTAAAGGTGACACCATTCCCTATTTGGGATCAAATTGTACAAAGGGCCAAAGGGAAGTGAGCAGCAGCATTTATTTATCACTTTCAGCTTCCTTGATTGTAGAGCAGATGTGACCAGCTGCTTTTGCACCTTGACTTCTCTGTCATGATGGACTCAACACTTGAACTGTGAACTGGAATATAAACTCTTTCTTCTTTAATTTACTTTTTCTCATAGTGTTTCTTCACAGCAACAAAACAGTACCTAAGGCATCCAACCATAATCCCCATGCCATGGATTTGATAATAAATGCCGTATATAACTATAATGCAAAGCATTAAATACTACAACAGAAATATGTAAAAATGTGTTGGAAGAGTTAGAAAGCTTTCACAGAACATTTTAGATTTTACATTTCTCATATACATATCACACTCTGCCTGCAAAGTAGCCTTCTCTTTGCCTCTGGAATGGTGTCTGCTTTCTTGCCTTTTCACTGCTCATTTGGTTTGGTTCTTCCAATTCCAGACCCCTCCCTGATATGCCTTTCAAATTTGATCTTTCAACTTCTATTACTGACCTCGTGGCCACTGTTTTATGTGCTCCCTCTGGGCTCCTACAGCAATTGTATGATTATAAAATTCTCTTGCAAATATTAAAAATGATTGCCAGTGTGTATCAGTGTAAGGTGAGCCAAGCATGCTACAACCAAGGTGAGCTATGCTATAACCAAGGCTGAAAAGCAAGCCGGTCATCTTCAGAATTGTAGGGATTTAGATTGTAGGATTGTGAAAAAGGAGACTTGTAGATTTATTGAAAGTTCATGAACTCTTTCAATTTTAATGAATATTAATCTCTGATAGAAGATGGACAAAATGTCAAGATACATTTTACCAAAGGATCTGAGGGCAAAGAAAGGTATGTGATATTCACTAAATAAATACCTTAGTCTCTTATGGACCTATCTTTGAATCCATGTCCTGCTGTTTCTTAGCTGTACATGTTTTAACCTTGTTGAGATTCCCTTACCTAGAAGTGGAGGATAATATATCCACTTCATGTGAGGATCATAAGGCCTATCAGTTCATGAGATGATGGACTGGTATTTCTCATTTTTATGTCCTTTGTGCCTGGCACTGTTAGCTTGCAATATGCTTTTATTAAATAAAGGATATACTTGGTTGTGACTATGAAATCATGGAGAAATGTCACCACTTCCCATCACAGTGGAAGACACACAGACAATTTCTCCATTCGAATGACCAAAATAACAACTTGCACTTGAAATGATGAGGAAAGTAAATGAAGCCAACATTAAAAGAAGAAGTGAAATTAAGCTCTTGGTATATTTGTTAAGATGATCTAATTCCTTCTGGTGGCCACTCATTTCAGATCTGTCTAAAATATTTCCTAAAGCCTTAGCAGTGTACTTAAGTTTCTCATTCAGTGGGGTACTTTTCCGTTTCAAGTTGCAGACAAAATTCCCAAGTCACCGGGAAATTTGAATTTGTTGTGGTTAGAAACTGAAGGCTGGTGTAGGTGTAGATTTTAGGACACAGCACTCCCCTCTCTGTTTATATTTCTAGTATTTCTTTACATATTAGAAACAGACTGGCAACAGAAACAGCCATTGTAAAGAAGGAGGCCAGTTGTATATTCATTCTTAGAATCACCCTGGGCATAGAGTTGATGATTCAGGGCTACAGTTAAGTAACTATCTATGTCTACATGCGAGTACCTATGCAGATGTCACTTGTCATGGCAGAGGGACTATGAAGATCTGATTAAATTAGTCATTAAAAGGAGTACAGTAAAATGGCCAGGCAGGCCAAGTATCATCACAAGGTCTTTGAAAAGGGGAAAGATCCTGATGTGGTAGCACATGCTTGTCAATCCAACACTCAGCAAGGTGAGGCAGGGGGATCATGAGTTCAAGGCATAGTTGATCTATACAAGGCTCCAAAGTATAAATTTTGAAAAGAGCTGGGGGCATAGCTCAGTAGCAGAGTGCTTTTCTAGAGACCCAATGCCACAGGTACACACGTGAGTGGCAGGACATGACAAGATGGAAGAGTGGGAAGGATGGAAGCAGAGGCTAAAAGAAGTGATTCCTGGAGAAAAGAACAGAACCTGAGAAGCACAGGGAGCCTCCAGAAACCAGACACAAGTTGCTTCTTACATCTGCTAGGGAGGATGTCATCTTGCCTCTGCTTTAATTTTAGCCCCATGGGGACCCCTGTATCCTGTTTTGACTTCTAATATCCCAAACTGTAAGATGACAAACCTGTGCTGCTTTTAAGCCATGAAAGGTATAATTCTCTACTCAGTAGTACAATACTAACAAATACGTTGGAACTGGCTCCTCTCTAGTAAACCAAATGACTTGTAGCTACAAACATGCCAGGACCTTGAGTTTTAGCTTTGCATCTGAGCCTTAGCATAGGCTGTGTGTTTTAGGAGCATAGGTCTCACCACAACCCATCTAAAGCTCCCAGAACACAATAGTTGATTGTATCCATCTAATACCAATAGATGAATAGAGCATTCATTCCTACACCACCTATTCATTTACCACACGCACACACACACATACACACACACACACACATGCATGCACACTCACACACCCCTCTTGTTATTAACCAGTTTCCTTCCCTCCACACATCCTAATAATTAAACCCCACAATTCTTAGAGTCTTCTGATTATGCTAAACTGATTTTCCTGATTATTTCATACTCATTGATTTCTTGTATTATTGAACGAAGCAGTTGCATGAGGGTTGATATTTGATAATAAGATTTATGTGAGAAAAACAGAACACTCTGTCCATCTTTTAGTTTTCTCCCAAACATCATAAAAGGTGGTCATTCCCCCTTTTAAGAGACAGCAGGATCCCAGTGGTCCTAGCCAAAGTTGAGTAAAGAAACTTTGAAAGTCACACAGAGGAAGTACATCTTATAATAATTTTGCTATAGGCATCAGGAAAAGAGCATGGTCACTTGGTCTATTACATTTATGTTTACTTTGTTGGAAAGTAATACTAATTTAAGGTTCATCTGTCAGTAGTAAACTACCAGTATCATAATGCACACCTATATGTGCCAAGTTGAAGGAAATATTTAGTGACTTGTGACTGAATAAAGTACACAAAACATAACAACAAAAGATAGGGAGAGGGGGGAGAGAGAAGAGGGGAAGGGTGAGGGGCAAAAGGGAGGGAGAAAGAAGAGGGGGAGAGGGAGGGAGATGAATCTAAAGCAGCCCCAGCTGAGCAAACAGATAGAGAACACCTTTCCATATCAAGGAAGTGGTACTTGCAGAAACAAAACCAGTTAGTGAAACACTGCAGTTCATGTTACTGGTAATCCATGTTAAACATGAGATTACCAATAAACTGCAGGGAGATATCAATTCCAGTACAGTTGATTTAAACAACAGAGAACAATTAACTTTTGGTAGTACAAACTGCACAGAAGGGATGCAATATTCCAGACTGCCTTCCCTTGGCATGAAGCAATTTCAGGATCACATTGAGCATAGAGTCTACTGTTAGCTGGAGTTCATGGCTTATTCTGAGTTAAGAGTTATGTTGGAATCCAATGCTTGGAAGCCATATTTAATTTAATTAAGTATTTAATTCAGAGATTGGGTTGTCCCTGAAGCTACAGCAATTTATCAGGTTTTTATACTCAGTAAGTCCAGAGACAGCAGGATTCCAGTGGTCCTAGCCAAACCAAAACTAGGCAGCTCAAACTGCTGGTTAGAGAAATTAAGTCAAAAATTTATTTGTAAGCTCAATGATTTGTCTAGCTCTGATGTTTGGGAGAAAACTAAAAGATGAACCGAGTGTCCTGTTTTTCTAACATAAATCTAATTATCAAATATCAACCCTCATGCAACTGCTTTGTTCACATACCTGTGTGTAGGCATTCTGTGTGTGTGTGTGTGTGTGTGTGTGTGAGAGAGAGAGAGAGAGAGAGAGAGAGAGAGAGAGAGACAGAGACAGAGAGACAGAGAGACAGACAGAGAGAGACAGAGACAGAGAGAGAGACAGAGAGAGAGACAGAGAGAGAGACAGAGAGAGAGACAGAGTTTCTTCACTAATAAGTTGCTCATGCTCCCGTAAGTAACCTCCCACTAACTGACTCACTCAGTGGGTCACATATATTCAGTTGTACGATACATTTCTCAGAGATGTAAAAATAAAACTTATAATGCCATCAAGAAAAGAAAAGAAAAAGAAAAGAAAGGAACATATGAAAATAGGAGGGGTATTTGTTGGGAAGAGAGGATTTCATGGGGGGGAGGAGTGAGAGGAGAATTAGGAGTGAAACTGTCTAAAATTCGTAATATACATGTACAAAACTCGAAGAATAGAAAACTAAAAAGAAACCAGAAATAGAAAAACATGAATAATCATAAACTAATTTAATTGTACATTGATCACATTAATTTTCGATGTTTACATCAGTTATTTGTGAAAATTTAAACATCAGTCCGACCTGAGCAGTTTTGATAAAGAAGAGAATCTTTGTAGAAGAAAGAAATATAAAACATAGACAAGGAAGTCACATTTCATTAAAATCAAATATGACTGTATTGAAAATTCCACAACTGTGCCTTGAGGCTGCAGTGGTATTTAGTGACTGCTATATTGATTCTGATTATTTCATTCCCAGGAAAGCCTCACTTATTTATTTGCTTAGCAAGTGGCAATTCCTAATTGTTCAGGACTTTGTGTTGTTTATGATATGGAAAAACTGATATTCAATAAATGCCCCCTCCCCACATGCATGCACACACACAGGCACTCACCAGAACAGGCTTCAACTACATACTATAAAATGACATCTCTCTCAAAGAGTCCTGAGCAAAAAAGCAATACAGAAAAGAATTGATGACTCATTTCATAAAAATTTCAAAAACCAGGCAAAATCAGCATACATTGTACGTTAGTCAGAATTCTATTGCTATGAAAAGACACCATGACCAAGGCAAGCATTCAGTTGGGAATTGCTTACATTTTCAGACGTTTGTTTAGTCCATTGGTGTGGTGGGAAGTATGGGGTATGTAGGCAGACATGTGCTGTGACAAGTAGCTGGATATGCAGACAACAGGAAGAGAGAGATAACATCGGTTCTGGCATGGGCTTTTGAAACCTCAAAGCCCACTCCCGGTGACACATTCCCTTCATAAAGACCACACCTATTAATGCTTTTAAATAGTACCACTCTCTGTGCATTCAAATACATGAGCCTCTGAGGGTCATTCTTATTCAAACCACCACACCACAAGCCTAGAGAACAGTACCCATGAAGGAGAGAGTAGCTGGAGATATCAGGATGTTAGTCATGCTGGGTATGTCAGTCTGATTGATCATTACATGGGTACTTTCCTCTTGGAAGTTTATGATCTTGATTATGATTCTTTTTAGTTGTATGAATATAGTGTTTTGATGAAAAGAAGTATGAAAAACCAAGGTTGATTCTGAGAACCATTTTCGCAGAATGTGGGGGAACATTTGGCTTTGGCTATCTATGCATTGCAGTATTGTCCTTTTTTTGTGCCTTTGTCACACTCATTGGAATTCATAAGACTGTGTGTGTGGTAGTTGACTATTTTCTGTTTGTCCTTCTAAATCTCTGCTCCCTCTTCTGGTGTAATCTGTGCCCTAGGAAGCTTGCTTGGATTGTCTTCAAGATGATGGCAAGCTTCCCAAGAGGTTGAACAATTCAACTGAAGGTGAATTGGCCTTTGTGCCTGACCTTGGAAGTCAAGAAGACTTATGGATGTCACAATCTCAGAGTCTGAGGCTCCAAGGCTGGCCCATGTTCTAGGGAATTTGTCTGTTTCTTCAGGACCAGCTCCACAGTAGGCACTAGGTAAGTCATTATAGCCCATTGCATGGTAAGTGTCTAAACTTAAGCTCCCTAAAAGACCATTTGTTGGGGAATCATTAATGATGCATTTCTAGAATTATAGAGCTCAGGTCATGTGATAGATGCTGCTATTCTTGATGAGTAAGAAAAGCCACACTTCATGGCTAGTCATTAGCAGTGCCAGGAACTCATGTAACCATTGACCATATCCCCTCAGATTTGTACCAGAAATGTTCTCTATTAAATTTCCACTTTTTAAGGGGACACAAAGTTACAGTTTAATAGGGTAATTACAAAATTGCAATTTTACATATTCACAAATGTGTAATATCCATGATAAAGGTGTGAGTATGTCCTTGTGTTTAAGATCAAATGAGGAAATTGATATGATTAATAAATTAAACTTGGGAATGTGCAATGTAAGTTCATGGGAGAAAATGGGAGCTCACCAGCAAGCTTTACAAAGCAACGTTGTCAAATAAAGGTATTTAATAATTCTCATATTAGAAATGTGTAAGAATTAGTCATTTTCTTCTTGAGACAATATTTTATGTTGCAATCTAGCCTTAAGCGACTCTATGCATGGTCTGGTGAGATGGCACAGTACCTAAAGGCACCTGAAGCAAAGCCTGACAACCTGAGCTTGTTCCTCTGGATCCACTTAGTAGCAGGAGAAACTGACTTCTTCATATTCTCCTTTGTGATGTGAGTGCTTGCGCACATGTACGCGCGCACACACAAACACACACACAAAATAGAACTCTCATGTACTGCAGGATGAACTTGAACTTTTGATTCTCCTGCCTCTGCCTCCCTGCATGCTAGGCAAACATTCTCCTAAACAAACTATATCATCAGCTTCTACATAAAGACTATTTTGAAATAACTATACTAATTTTAATCTCTAAACTCTGCTCTCAACTTCAACCTACATATTTGCTCACTTGTATAAATCTAACATAGTCAAAGATTTGCCCAAAAATCTAATCAGAGCTAGGCAGTGGTGGCACATGCGTTTAATATTAGTACTTGGGAGGCAGAGGGAGGCGGATTTCTGAGTTCGAGGCCAGCCAGGTCTACAGAGTGAGTTCCAGGACAGCCAGGGCTATACAGAGAAACCCTGTCTCAGAAAAACCCATAATAATAATAATAATAATAATAATAATAATAATAATAATAATAATAATAAATCTAATCAGTAGTATATAGCTGTAGAATGTTAACATTAAAGCAACTTAATAGCTCCCAGGAAAAACCCAGCTTTCTTTGTCTCCTTGCCATGTCCCAATGAACTGATATGGAAATTTTAATATGAACATGGTAGAGTATGATGACACACACCTGTATCCCCAGCTTTTAGGAAGCAGAAAGACTGGGAGTTCAAGGACAGCTTGGGCTATGTAAAACCCCTGTACGAGAAAAGTATGCTCAGTACTTTTGTGTGCACATTGTAACAAATTCTTACAAATGAAGTGGCTTCAAACAACCCAGTGTATTATTTCACAGGTCTGTGGTGTGACACAGTTTCACTAGACTGAGCAGTGTACTGGCAAGACACCTGCATTCTTCTTGGAGATTCTATGGAAAGATCCATTTTCATGCACTTATGGGTAAGGGGCAGTTGAGCTCTTTTGTGTTTTGGACTGAGATCTGCCTCTGTCTTTCTGGTTATCATTTGGTTTCCCAGCTTGGAGAGCTTCCCAGCTTCTAGAGATCAGCTAAGGTCCTTGAATCACGCGTCTCTTCTTGGGTCTTGAACTTCCACTACAAGGCTGGTAAACTGAAGCCCTTTGACACTTCTTCCGCTCACTTTCCCAGATAGGTTGCTTTTCTGCAATGTTCCATTTCTAAGATGTGCGGTAGGATGCCAGTCATCCGCATCAGGAGAGAAATGTGTCTCTGATGGCTGTCACAGTGTGCGCCTGTATTTAGTCTTGATTTGCCTGGTGTCAAATCACATTCTAAGGCCGGCCAATCGCGAAAGCTCCTGCGATAGCACCTCCCACTGCTTCCTTTGAAGTGACTCTTCCCTGTTTTCTTGTTAATAGTCTTTTCTTTGTACTTTGCCTTTGTCCGGATGTTAGCATTTCCTTCTGCTCCTGTGCAGCTCTTTCCAAGCCAGAGCTCACTTCGGTTTCTTTCAGTAACTTCAGCTGACTCATTTTCCTTTTCCTCTTCCCCAGACATTTGGCTTCCTTTGCCTTCCACGCCCCATTGTTCATTATTCTGAACCAGTGTTTTTAAATGTGAAAGTAGATTCCTTTGGGAACCGTTAAAGTTAAAAATTATTTTCTTAGAGACATAACTTTATTTTTAAGCCTGGAAAATTTTAAATTGTGTGTTTACGTGAATGTATGTAATTAACAGTGGGATTACTGTCCCACTGAAGTCAACTCGAGTGATGCTGAGGGATGGGCCTTCTCTAACTTGAAGACAATAGCACTGGTCCTGACACATAGCAAAAAGAGCCCAACAAATGGATAAAATTCATGAACTTTTTGTCATATTTAGGGAAATGTATATGGTACCTTAGTTTTTAAAAAAATGGAAAAAAGAAGAGTAAAGTCTTTGAAATGAGCTCATCAAGTTTAAATTCCTGTCATGCTTAAATCACCAGATTTTATTATTTGTTTTTTCTTTTTGTTTTTTTGAATGCCTAGATTTGGATTCTGGCAGGTCCTTTCTAAATATTCATCCCTTCCAGGCTCAGCTCAGCTGTTGCCTGTATACTTCATCATCATCCTAACCTGGAGCTCACTCTGTAGACCAGGCTGGCCTTGAACTCAGAAATCAGCCTGCCTCTGCCTCCCAAGTGCTGGGATTAAAGGTGTGAGCCACCACTGCCTGGCATCTCTTTCCTTCCTTGAAATGCCTTCTGCTTTGTACTGCTTCTGTGGTTGCCACCAACACATTCTTTTTTTCTTTTTTATTAGATGTTTTCTTTATTTACAATATCTCCTTTCCCAGAATCCCCTCCAAAAAAAACCTAAAACAAACCCCTGTTCCCTCTCCCCTCCTCCTGCTC
>NW_022196904.1:165415170-165415351 GCF_008632895.1 Mastomys coucha | reverse complement strand
CCCCCCCCCCCACCCCGCTTATTGGCTCTGGCATTCCCCTACACTGGGGCATAGAACCTTCACAGGGCCAAGGGCCTCTCCTCTCCTCCCATTGATGACCGACTTAGCCATCTTCTGCTGTACATATGCTGCTGGAGCCATTAGTCCCACCATGTGTACTCTTTGGTTGGTGGTTTAGTCC
>NW_022196904.1:165410963-165414786 GCF_008632895.1 Mastomys coucha | reverse complement strand
TTCTGGGCTAATATCCACTTATCAGAGAATGCATACCATGTGTGTTCTTTTGTAATTGGGTTACCTCATTCAGGATGATATTCTCCAGATCCACCCATTTCCCCAAGAATTTCATAAATTCATTGTTTTTAATAGCAAAGTAGTACTCCATTGTTTAGATGTACCACATTTTCTGTATCCATTCCTCTGTTGAGGGACATCTGGGTTGTTTCCAGTTTCTGGCTATTATAAATAAGGCTACTATGAACATAGTGGAGCATGTGACCTTATTACATGTTGGAGCATCTTCTGAGTATATGCCTAAGAGTGGTATAGCTGGGTCCTCTGGTAGTACTATGTACAATTTCTGGAGGAACCACCAAACTGATTTCCAGAGTGGTTGTACCAGCTTGCAGTCCCACCAGCAATGAAGGAGTGTTCCTCTTTCTCCACAACCTCTCCAGCATCTGCTGTCACCTGAGTTTTTTTATCCTAGCCATTCTGACTGGTGTGAGGTGGGATCTCAGGGTTGTTTTGATTTGCATTTCCCCGATGACTAAGGATGTTGAACATTTCTTTAGGTGTTTCTCATCCATTTGGTATTCATCAGTTGAGAATTCTTTGTTTAGCTCTGTACCCCATTTTTAATAGGGTTATTTGATTCTCTGGAGTCTAACTTCTTGAGTTCTTTGTATATATTGAATATTATCCCTCTATCAGATATAGGATTGGTAAAGATCTTTTCCCAATTTGTTGGTTGCCATTTTGTCCTATTGACAGTGTCTTTTGCCTTGCAGAAGCCTTGCAAATTTATGAGGTCCCATTTGTCAACTCTTGATCTTAGAGCATAAGTTAATGGTCTTCTGTTCAGGAAATTTCCCCCTGTGCCTGTGTGCTTGAGGCTTTTCGTCACTTTCTTTTCTATTAGTTTGAGTGTATCTGGTTTTATGTGGAGGTCCTTGATCCACTTGGACTTGAGCTTTGTACAAGGAGATAGGAATGGATCGATTTGCATTCTTCTACATGCTAACCACCAGTTGAGCCAGCACCATTTGTTGAAAATGCTATCTTTTTTCCACTGGATGGTTTTAGCTCCTTTGTCAAACATCAAGGGGCCATAGGTTTGTGGGTTCATTTCTGGGTCTTCAATTCTATTCCATTGATCTACCTGCCTGTCACAGTAAGAATACCATTCACTTTTTATCACAATTGCTCTGTAGTACAGCTTAAGGTCCGGGATGGTGATTCCACCAGACGTTCCTTTATTGTTGAGAATAGTTTTAGCTATTCTGGGTTTTTTGTTGTTCCAGATGAATTTGCAAATTGCTCTTTCTAAGTCTGTGAAGAATTGAGTTGGAATTTTGATGGGGATTGCACTGAATCTGTATATTGCTTTCAGCAAGATGGTCATTTTTATTATAATTAATCCTGCCAGTCCATGAGCATGGGAGATCTTTCCATCTTTTGAGAACTTCTTCAATTTCCTTCTTCAGAGATTTGAAGTTTTTGTCAAACAGATCTTTTACTTGTTTAGTTAGAGTCACACCAAGGTATTTTATATTATTTGTGACTATTGTGAAGGGTGTTGTTTCCCTAATTTCTTTCTCAGCCTGTTTATCCTTTGTGTAGAAGAAGGCCACTGATTTGCTTGAGTTAATTTACCAACACATTCTTGGATCTAACATGGTGCCAAGGACTGTGGCGGTCAGTGAACTTATTACAAATGCAAATCCTTGTATAGCATACATGTCTTTTTACTTTCTATATTACATTTCCCCAGTGTAGTGCTCTGATCTATGTCAATGATGGAAGATGTTATCAGAAGAATGACACCTAGTTATGTACTCCCCTGTTACTCTACCGGAGGCAGCTGTGCATGTGACGGCATGTGGAGATGGAAGAGCTGTGCTGAATTAAGGGCTTTGTAAGTTCACCAGTGTCCTGTGGTTTTTCTCAAGACAAGAGTGTGTGCTACACACTAATCTTTTTCTTTGAAAACCCTACTTTATTGTCTCCGGTATGAATTTTGCATGTCCAACCAGACCTTTAAGTTTCTTTTTTGTTTGTTTGTTTTTGTTTTTCGAGACAAGGTTTCTCTGTATAGCCCTGGCTGTCCTGGAACTCACTCTGTAGCCCAGGCTGGCCTCGAACTCAGAAATCCACCTGCCTCTGACTCCCAAGTGCTGGGATTAAAGGCGTGCGCCACCACTGCCCGGCGACCTTTAAGTTTTAATTTGGACACTTAGCAAGTCTTCTCTAATGTCTCCCTGCATAATAGAAGTCTGTTCCTCACAGCTCCCTGGGTGCCTTCTAATATGGCACACAGGCTGCATTTGTAATGCTCATATGGATGCTTTTGTCCTCCACAGGCTAAGACTGTAGCCATGAGCTATATTCTTTTTCCCTTAGGATTCTGCCCAGCAACTCTAAAGTAAAGTGACAGCTCAGAATAGAAGTCTAACAAAGGGATTATGAGCACACATTCTGGATCAGACAGACTCAGGGTTCAGATTTGGCTTGCCAGTTAACAGCCATATGACCATGGGCAAATTTGCAGAGTCTAGCCGCTTCAGCCTTGACACATCTAAGACAGAAATGAACAAGGACTTTTAATTGACAGGTGTTCTAAGACTCTCTTACTTTGTTTTTTGGTAAAGCAAAATGGGGACATGGCAGCAGATCTCCAGTTAGGAAACTGGGGGTAACACAGTGAGATAACCTTTTTTTTTCTAAAGCTTTCCACATAGCCTGGTACACTATATGTAACATCACTCCCCACTCCCAGCACTCCCCATACCACTACACTTTCCACACCCCCAGAATCTGAGTTCCATCTGCTGAAACTTCAGCTACCTACAGCCAACCACTGTAGTCCCAAAGTATTAAAATGGAATCTTCTGGATATTACAGGCATATAATCTCAGAATTTAGTAGGTATAGACAGGAAAATTGAAAATTTGAGCTATATAGTGTACCTTGAGAAAAAACAAAAGTCCCCAGAAAAAATTGAAAATATTATAAATATTTTGTATTTACTTAGAAGTATTTGAAAAATACTTCTTTAGGGAAAAAGGTAACACATTGGAGCCAACAGATACCAGACAGTGCTTAATAGCTCTCTTATAATTTAAAATATGGAAAAATTTAAAGGTAGAATACAAGATAAATATACTTAAGATAATTAAAGAGAAAAGCTAAAAAGTATTAAATCTTTGAGATATACACAGCCATTTGGAAAATGATAAAATTCCTATGCATAATATTTTGTAAATATCAATATGAAGTGAGAATTCAATGGGCACTACCAACAGTAAGTTTGTACAATATATAAAAATAAATTAAAAAAAAAACAAAACCCCAACAAGATGGTTAAGAATATGATCAAATTATATTGTATGAAAAAATTCAAATAAAAACTAAATTTACTCCATTACCTAAAAATGACAACTTCATTACTACATTTGTATAACCATTTGGCTACTATACCCATTAAACTTTTGCAAATTTTTTATATTCATGAAAAATATGTAAATGCTATCTAGTCTTCAGAGCAGGGGACTATGAAGTATTCTGTCATCTTTTACATGTTTACCAAAATAGTTTCCATTTTAATGTGTAAACAAATGCATTTTTTACATTTTTTAAAATTTATTTTTCCTTGACTTCTACTTGTAGGATTTTAATAATTGATATCGTGTCTTTTGGGAATCAGACCTAAATCTGGTACTCAGGAAGCAGAGCAATTGACTTTTGCAAAAAAAATTCTTATTTTCTAGAATTTTCCTGACCTGTTAATAGCTCTTGCTCACTTTGTTTATCTTTATTCCACTGTGCTTTTTTTTTT
>NW_022196904.1:165396887-165410953 GCF_008632895.1 Mastomys coucha | reverse complement strand
TTTTATCATGTCTGGCCAGTTTTGAGGTCTTGCACATGAATGAGATTGTCCTCAAGCCAGAGTCTCTTCCATTGCTGTTTTTTCCCACAGCAGCATGGGAGGTAGAAAGTAAGTCTCCTTGAGCAGGGATGCTCTGAAGTCAGATGGAGATAGTTGAAAATCAGTTCTGAAGAGGGGGCTGCAGATACACACAGGCTCTCTTCATGAATGTGGGACGCTCTCATTGTACCAGAGCCAATGATTGTTCATAGTTATAGCACACTCCACTGGGAACAGGCTAGGAGAGCATCACACAGCTTCTTGACAGTTGTGACAAGGAACAGATGAAAATCTCTGAAAGAAACGTAATCTCCTCAGAAAACAGGAAAAAGATCCATATAAGGAAACGTCTACAAAGCAAGACAATGCGGGCCAAGTGGAGGCTTCCTGAGCTGCTACTGTGTCGGCTGAAATATCCTAGGGTCTGCTGCCAAGTACATCTGCGTGCACAGTTCCTGGGGCGTGTGTCCCTTATCTTTCTGTACTTTCAAAAACTTGGCTCCCAACTTATTCTACCATAGGTTTTAACAGAGTAGATTGAGGAGGTGTTTTGAACAGCATGACTTAGGGCCATTAAGCGTCATTTTGCGAATGTCGATTGAATTAGGAGTCAGTGACTCATAGGACAGAAGTGGGATGGAGTCAGTGACTCATAGGACAGAAGTGGGACGTCTTTGGTGCGACTAATTTTACAGGATAGTTTCTGGATGAGATTGGGAAGAGTCTTCGGGACCAATTGGTCAGTCAAGACCCAGCTTTTAAACCTGTCTGGATAACTGAAATCTTGTTTTCTTCTGAAATGATTCCTTCATTATCACAAATGGAGGACTTCGTAAAACTTTGATAGACAGCAAAGACATTGTCATTTGAGGTAAGAGGCAACCTGTTGAATGTAAAAAAAAAATCATTATCAGCTATGCATATTATAGAGGTTAAAATACAGAATATATAAATAATAAAAACACTAACTGTCCAAAAAAAAAAAACCCGCAACCCAGTTAGATATAGGTTATAAAACTAAATGGAGATCTCAAATATGAAATACAAATGTTGAGGAACATTTCTTAAAATTGTTGATATCATTAACTATCAGGGTGACACAAATTTGAACTTTGAGATTTCATCTTACTCCATTTAGAATGCCTCAGATTAAAGCCAAAACAAAGCAAAACAAAACAATAATGATAGGTGTTGGTGTGGATTTTGGGAAATGGAACACTTACTCATTGCTGGTTGGAGTGCAAATTGATATAGCCACTATGGAAATCAGTGTAGAGGTTCCTCAAAATGCAAGAATTAAATATCCTATGTGATCCATCTATATCATTCTTGGGAATCTACCCAAAGGACTCTATATCCTATTATAGAGAAACCTATGCATCCATTTCCTCGCTCCCCTATTCACTATAAGTAGTAAATGGAGACACTTGATAGATGTCCATCAACTAATGAGTGGATAATTAAAGTGTGACAGATTTACACAATAGAAGATTACTAATCTGCTAAGAAAAATGAAATAAAACATCTTGGAGATAAATATATAGTGATAGAGTCACTCACCTAGACTGAGGTGAGACCCAGAAAGACAAACATCATATAGTTTCTCTTACTTGTGAATGTTAGCTTTGAGTTAGATATATGTATGGCCCATCTGCAATATCCATTGGGTTCTGTAAATTAGTTTAAGGGCCTTGTGTGGGGGTGGAGCATTCAAGGAAAATAGAATGCAGTGGTATAAAGAGTTAAAAGGAATAATGCCACAGGAGGGCTGAAATGGAGTGGAATCATTGCAGAAGAAAGGACAGAAAAAGTAAAAGAGCCAAAACTGGTATGATCACAAGGAACTAATGTCTTCCAGACACAGCAGGGCAGCCGCACATCTGCACACACAGCAAATGGTGATAACGCGCACAAGATCTGTGCAAGATCAAGCCAGACTAAATTCCGGCATTGAGAGAAGAGACGACATGAAGTCCCACCCCTACTCCCCAGTGGAAAACATATTGCCAATTGTTAGCTACTAGGAGAGGAAGAGTCCATTTAAGAGTGTTGTCCCTGGTTAAGTTGACTACACTCCAGAGGAAGGTTATACTAGCTGTGGTATTTGAAAAACTCTAAGATTTTGGGGTTTCCTTGAGGTTATGTCTGTATGTCTTTAACAAAATCTCCCAGGAGACTCTACCATCAAGGTCACTGAGAGTGGCATTCTATGTAAAAATCATTTTCATCAGTACAATTCTAAGGGACCCAGAGAATTCAGAGTAGTCACCAGGCCTGGTCCTTAAAAAGGAAACCTCAGAAATAAAGAGTGGAAAACACATTCCAGGGCTTTGATTCATGAAAGAGCCGGGGGCCCTTAAAGAAATGCTGAATTTCCTTTCTGTAAGGTCACAAATACTTGTGAATCTTAAAAAAAAAAGTCACCATGTCATTGGGGGAATTGAGAGGAATGGTGACAGCACAGGACAAGAAGCCATGAGGAACATAAAGAATCTTGAGGCATCTTCCTGAGAGTGGTTAACAAACTCTATGGACCTTAACTGGGAGTTGAGTTTTCAAAACCCACCAAAGGCTGGGAAAGATCTCATGTAGTAACTGATTCATTTGTTAGAAACATGGTGGTAATGTTTAAGAGAAGGAGCTTTGAGTTCCCACATCTCAGACAACATGACTCCCCTATTGATACTACTCCAGAAGTACATAAGCATTGTGACAGCCAAAGTGTTGAGCAGTTGTGTGGTCCATGATAGTATAAAAGTGCACTGCTCAGCTTCCAGATGCATAATTCATTATGGCAATGGGCCAAGCTGAAAGGCCGTTCAGCCTGCATTCACTTACTGTTCTGTGCAAGCAATAAAGCCTCTGTTCACCTGCTTTAACTGTACAAACAAGGGCTCCCAAAGAAAAGCACTAGGTCTCTACTGTGGAGAGCCGAGCCCTCGTAAACAAAGCCCTTATTTGGCTAAGCTTACTGCTATTGGTTGCTTCCGCATCTGCTTTTGCTACGTAGCCAATTGGGATTGGCTAAGCTTGGGAGTACTCAACAGCCGAGGGTGGGCCGGGAGGTGGAGCTTAAGTAACGCTCCAGAGAGGCAAGAGTGGCAGTGGGCATAAGATTAGAGCAGGAGGAGAAGCAGGCAAGAGGAGCAGGAGGGAGAAGCATTGTTAAAAGGTTACTGAAATAAACTGCAAAGGAAGAGCTCCTGTCGTTGCGTCTTTCTTGCCAGACGAGGAGGACGTAACACTACCAGTGTTTCATTTTCCCCAGAGAAAATCACTGGTGAGAATCACGGATGTGTGCAGAAGGGAAAACTCACCTTACCCTTGAATAGCCCCAAACTCAGGATCCCCACCTCTTTAAGGGCATAGAGTCAGAGTCTAAATGGGTGAGGGAAGGACTCTGGAAGAGAGAATGTCCTGAGTCAAGAAAGAAAAGACTGCATTTTCCAAGACCACAAAGAAGGCAGTCTCTACAGGAAGTTCCTCAGCTAAGCAACCCAGGAAGGAAGAGTGGAGAAGGGCATGTGAGCATGTGGCCTGAAGATGGAGAGTGTTGCCTGAGTCCTGGACTACTGCCTCTTCATAAAATGCAACATTCACTCTTCTCCATGTCAGTGGTGGAGGCAGCTTCCCTCACAAGGTCTGATGGTCAAAGCCCTTCAGTTACCTGTGGTTATACCTGAAATATCACATGCAGGCTTTTTGCCTGGAGCCAGACTCGCCAAATATTGCACAGTTTTGATCAGAACTCAAAGTCATTAGTCTCAATAGGCAGTACAGATGTGGTACAAACAGGTCAAGAGTTGATACTTCTAGTGTAGGATAAGAGGCGTGTGACTTTTTGTGTGTGAGTAGGAACACTGTCCAAGGACCTCCTGAGGGGGGAAAAAGGTAAGAAATTCACATTCATTTCCACTTCAGTGTACAAAGCGTTTCTTAAGGCACTGGAACCATTCTTGGATGAGAGTGTATCCACTTGCTTTGAACCATGGCTTTTGGCTTTGTCTGCCATTATACTAATTACTGAAGATTAGGCAAAACATCCATGTAGAACTACTGTCAATCATTCATTTGAAACCCTGGTCAGAATTGGAGGGTTGCAAAAAGATCATAGCCTTTTTTGTTTGTTTGTTCATTATGACTCTTGATCTTAAAGAGAAGACTTAGCTAACTTGTGTTCCAAATTTGTCAAGGACATACCTAAGTTGAGAGAGGCAAAAGAAGAGGGAGAGGGAGTGAGAGACTTTGGGAGGTAGGGGACACAGGAGGAGTTGGGTCAGGGAGAGGAACAATGGTGGTATAGAGGCAATGCCCATGTATGACATTTTCAAAAACTTACAAATAATAGGAACTACATATACCAGTATTAGTATTTATAATTAATAAATATTATATGATGTACATCATAGGTACTATCATTTGTATAACTAAAAGCACTGTAAGTTTATTGGCACTGGCTTTGCAGTAATATCAGAGTATAGTGAAGTTGACAGCACTGGGTAATCAGAATCTCTTAGCTCTGTTAGGATTTTATGGAGCTGTGGTTACATACGTAGTTCCATTTTGTAAATAACCTAGAAAACAACCGGGATGAAGACAGGACATGGAAAGCAGAGTCAGTTAAGAGCTTGGGAACCAGCAAGTGACTGCTAATGGCACGTGAGATCCATGCTCCGAGAGATGGGGAATCCCCTGAGCAATCACAAAGAACACAATTCCATCTGTCTTCAGAGGGAAGAGGAATCTCTCTTTTTTTTTTCTGAATAATTGTTGAGACTACACTTACTACCCTACATTTGGCAACTACAAGTTTACTGACTGTGCCTGGGTGGAGAACTGAATGATGCCATTCTCTATAGTGGGAACTATGTGCAAGTGTCCCTCATGAGAAGCAATGAACAAATGCATCTGCTGACTGTGGTTGACACTGGAGATTAAGAAACAAAGTCAGGCATCCTCCAGTTGAGAATTCTGAGCCTCAATTAAAACTTATCATAAAAACCTGGCAGTGTTTCAAGAGTTATTGTCACAATAAAGTAACTGTGATTTGAATGCCAGGTTGCTTAACACATATCTATCCACAAGTAGGGGGATGATCTTTTATGCAATTGTCAAGACTTTCACAAAGAAACACAGCACTGCAGGTTTCAAACTTTAATTTAAATCAGCCAGATCCATTAGGAAAGTAGCAAAATCGAGGCTCCACTTTACATCTTCCCACCGCTATCCCCAAGAACGAAACTTATTTCCTGCCTTTCCTTTGGAATCACTTCCATATGATTGGAAGTTGCAATTACAAACACACTGCAGCTATGGTGTGCAAGACCTGCACAAAAATAAAAGACATGAAGGTAGGAAGGGAAACGATTGGAAAGAAGAAAAGGGAGTGAGGGGGATTAAAAAACAAGGGTAAGGAAAGCATGAATATATCAAAATATACTGCATATACATGTGAATTCGGAAAAAGCTAATAACATAATTAACAACAACAAAAAAAACTAAAGGGAAAAATACAGAAAAGATGCAACAATGTTCCATGAAGAGGACAGAAGAGGACAGACAGGTTTGTGTCTGTTCAAGTCCAGTGCTGTAGCTCAGGTAGGAGTCCACTTCCCAGGTAGAGCACCCAATAAACAGGGTCCCACAGAGAGACAATGAAGGATCCACTTTTAAATACAGTCTTCCCAAAATCAAGATCTTAAATCTTAACATTTTTTCCCACAAGTTTAGAGGCAAACGGAGCAGCTCATTCTCCAGAAAACAGTAGCATCCAGTTTGACTAATGTGGCAGTGAGAGAAATCCCTTAAAAGAAAGGTGAAGTGCTCTGTGTGGTGGGTGTATCCAATTGTTTCAGTTGTAAGAAAGAATAAGCGTCTTGTGGCATATTTTACACAGATAAAGAACTATTTTATACCATGCCAACAGAATGTTCATGAAATGCTACAGATGGGTGGAGTGGCAAGCTTCTGTGTGAGAGAAGATGTGGGAAGGGCCACCACTCCTATCCTTTGCAGATGGGAGAATCTCTGGCAGAGCCCCAGCATGAAGAAATAGGAAACTAAGAACTTCCAGCTGCCTTTAGGCCACATTGAAACTTACTATGCTACCACTGATGTCATACCTTACTGTGGCTTGGCTCAGCAGATAATCCAGAAGATTGAGGGACGGATGCATATGTTAGAGCTACATGTCCTCAGAGTCCTCCTACTGATGGCTAAAGTTCTCTCTCCTAAGCATGTACCCTGTTTGAAAGACTATCAAGCTTGTTTGAGCTAAAACAAGAATTATGTAAGAAGGGAAACACATAGAGGAATCTCAAGTTAAAAATGATATTATGTCAAGCTGGGTCTTCCTCCTTAGGTAATTCATGACATTTCCCACCCCATGGAACAAAAATTGGGAGCATCAACATACGGAAAACAGCCAACCAACTAGGCATTGAGTTGGGATCATTTTCTGTGTGCACTTTCTGGAGGGAGTTGATGCTTGGCATAAGGATCTGTGTAGATGACAAAGGAATCATGAGTTGCGTAGAACCATGTTTAAGAGTCCGAGTTCCTCCTTAGAGAAGCACATGTAAATGATCTGCATTCAGTTGGGAAATCATTTTATTCTATTCTTCATAATCAGGATGAAAGGTCACATATTCTGGATTAAGGCTCAATATGCTCAGTACAGAGGAAGCCAATACTGAGAAACCGTAGTTCTGCTTTTTTATGCCCCAGTTTTCCTGGAATTGAATTATAGAATGTTCTGTAAAGTGAGAACTAAATATCCAATGAACTGTACTGAGAGGGTAAACCCAAGCAAATGGAATGAAGTTGGATTCTGGGAAACACACTGGCCACCATGTATTGGTGGTCATGGTTTCCTAGCACTCTGTAAGCACTGCTGGCTTTTTCTTTGTTAAGGTTAGACCACAGGGGTACTGAGACAACATATCCAAAGACACAGCAAGCCTTTGTAGCCCTGTCCCTTCAAGGTTCTACTTCGCCTCTATCTCCATCATGTTCCTTCTGCTGGGAAGAGCATCCCTCTTCCTACCCTGACTGTCTGGAACATAGACTCATTCCTCAGGACTCAGTCCAGATGTCATCTCCTGAGGGAACCGTGCTACAACACCTATTGACCAATACTTTAACTGATTCTTTAGTTTAGTGATAAATGGGCTTCTTCTCTTTTAGCTCACTAACTCCTAGAGTATAGTTATTAGAATAGTGACATCGGAATACCTGGAGGATTAGCAATGTATTGTTTAAAAAACATTTTCTTTAAACCTAACCATTCTCTGAATATGCAGAATATAAGAGGCATGTATGCCAGTCCCTCCTTAAGTAAACTCCTGAAGTGATCTATAGACAACCGAACATTTAAGAACAAAGAAATGAATGCCAGGAGTGGTGCTCATGCCTGCAATCCCTGTATTTTGGGTGCTGAAACAGGAGAGTCGTTGTGAGTTTATAGCCAGCTTTTGCTACGGAGAGACTAGAGTGAAACCTGTCTCACAGCCACTAGAGTGACACTACTTGGAGAATAGACTATGTGTCTTTCATAGATGTGTTCTTACTTTCTAGAATATGACTGGGCATCCAGTTTGTGCTTAATAAGTGCCAGCCTGATTCAGTCCTTTCATCCTTCTCAATTAGTCATTTATTCTACACAAATTTAATAAACACCTACTGTATCAATGTTTGAATTTGGAATGTATCCCCAAAACCCCCATGTAGAGAAGGATTCTTCCCCCAGCTTGGTGCTACTGGAAGTGTGGAAAATTTTTAGAGGTGGGGTCCAGTGGGGGGGTCTGCATCTTGGGAAATTGTCTCAAAAGAGACTGTGGACACCAGGCCCCTTCATTCACATTCGCCTCTCCTGTGTGAAGTAAGTGAATTTGCTTTATCTTCCTCTCATACCTTGTTTTCTTTCTTGCAAAAGGCCAGTCACTGGCTTAAACCTGGAGGTCTGTGAGCCAAAATAAGCCCACTGTCCATGTAACTCCATGACTGCAGATAATTGTTCTAGTAATGGAAGCTGAGTCACCTGCAGCACACCACAGACTTTTCTGCAAACTAGGAACTTGGTGAGCAATTATAAATAGTCATTTTCTTATCGTCTTTTTTTTTTTTTTTTTAAATCTCACAGTTGCTACTGTTAATTGCATGGGAGAAGCAAGCTCTTTGCTACAGCACTGAAACTTACACCATCTTTGTCATCTTCATGTATTTGCTCTTGTTTTGTAAAAAACTAGCTTTCTCCCACCTTTCAATTCTGCCCGAACTTCCAAGCCCAATTCATTTCATTTAACCTGGGAAGCCTTTTATATAACCAGAGTCCTGTGTGTTCTTTCCCTTTCTTATTCTTTGAGAAATTCCTGCCATAGTTGTCTCTGTGATTGCTTTAGCCACTAGTGTTGGGGGTGGGGCTTTGTTTTGCTTTGTTTTTGTAGAGGGGACGTCCCATATTATTTTTCACTTGTGTTGTGCATACATTGCATGTCCCTATCATTGGAATATGAAACCTAGAATAATGCTATATCTGAGTTGCTCTTATACTTTCGTATTTTAGTAAAATCTGAATATCTTCTGAGACAATTCAGAGAGAAGAAGAAAAGGATAATGGAATATTTTGGCATAGAACTCATAAAGTTCTCTTTTTAAAGAGTCTCCAGTAACCTCCCAAGTACTTCTTCACCTGGCTACTAGGTGATTTCCCTGATGATGGAGGGAAGCACAGATGAATCAGCGCTGTTAAAAACAACATGCTTTAAGAAGGATATACACCAAAATATTTTAGACTAATATTTATCAAGTGAATCAACAAACACAAGCTGAATGATACCAATGTAAACACATGTGTGCAGAAGTAAACAACTTTTAATGCTTGAGTGGAGAGTGGCTCCAAACAGCAGCAGCTTCCAAACTCTGCTATGTGCTAGAGACATCTGGGAAAGCCCCGTGCCCAGTAACACTCCGTATCCATTAAGCCACAAGGTGTACAGCAGCTTGGAGGAACTTGGATGTTTGTTTTTTAAGACCGCCATGCTATCAGAATGTTCAACAAAGTTTAGAACTGTTTTAGTAGATTGTTAAGATAGGACTGAAGGACAATAATAATTGTAATAATAATTAATATTTTTATGTGGATACATAATACTTTGATTTCTAAAAGAAAAAGATCAGGTATCCTAATGAATCTGTCTTACATTAAGTGTACATTTGAATTGAGCTAATATAATACGTGCTAGTGAAATTTCAGAACAATGAATGGTTTATACTAATTTAACTCAAAGGGCTACAAAAAAATTAAAGAGGACATGAAGTTAATAGGAGGGTGTGGGAGTGCTGCAGGTGAGCTATAACTATGGAGGTAGGGTAGATAGGATTACAATATACTGTATGGATAGATGAAATTCTCTGGAAAAATTTTAAATACCTGTTAAAAACAAACAGTTTAAAATATCATAGGGACAGAAGTTTGGCTGTGATATAATATTTCATATTGTTTTTGGAGTTGCTGGCAGCTAATATTCCAGAATTCATCTTACCATGCATACATATGCACCTTGTACAGAAAGGAGAATCCCATATGGACAGTGAAGTTAGCCTGTAAGCAAGTAAAAGTTGAAATAATACAAAATCAACTCATAGAAGAAAACTTAGGCGTTTTTTTTTTTGTAGTTTTGAGAATTTAACAGAAGAATGTAAGATTACATATTATTTATGTTCTACACTGTCATAGTCAAGTGACAAAACCAAATAATAGGAGGAGAAGATCTGATTCCCAAGAATCACACATGGTATTTTATATACACTGCCATAATTAGCCTTATCATGAGTCCTATAAGTCTCCACTATTGTCTACATTGTCCAGATGAACAACTGAGTTACAAAATTAATTTTCCAAGCCGGAGGCTATTAATTAAGGAACCAGAGTAGAAATTTATATCCAATAGGCTCTGAGATTCATATTTTTTAAAACATCCTTGTCCTTCCCCCTTGTCCCCTGTCTTCCTCTCTCTCTTCCTGTGGTAAAGTGTGCTGTGTACTCTGAAACAACAGGCTGTGTCTTTAAGAAATTGAGATTATTAAATTCTGACTTCAAGAAACCATACCCAACAAGGTTGACATTGTATAGTGTGGTGGAGACAACATATTGAAGAGATGTGACCCTATGCTTGGGGAAAGTTCAAATACCATAAAAGGTGCTCACTGGCTTGAATGGTTTCCAGACAAAGCACGGAAGAGCCTTTGACATCATCAGCTCTCAAGATCTAAAGTAGTTTATCTTTAGAATGTTCTTCCAGAGACCACAAACGCTTAGGGAAGAAGTCTGCCATCTACCATACAAGATACTGCTTTGGGAACAGTGCTGTCCCTTGACCATTTTTAGAACTTCCACCAAACATAGTGAGGGTGGATGACAAGATCCTGGTGGCCTGTTGGGAAGTGCCTCCCTGATTCACTGTGTGGCTCAGCACTTTCCCAGCTGCTCCACCCACATTTGTGATTTGCATCATTAGCTCTTTTCACCAAGAGGTCTGAAGAGTTGCAGACTCTCAGCCTCATTCTGCTTTCTTGGAATTGCATCACATCATTGGCTAAGGAAAACACAGGACCTGTTTCAATGGGACAAATGGTTTCTACTGCCCCACCTACCATCAGCAAGTAACTCCTAGCCTGCTGGAGGCCGGGTAGAGACGTTCTGATGTTTGTGGATAAGTCACAGTGGAATCACCAAGGCAGCTCTGCCACTTCCAGACTGCCAGGCTATTTCTTCTAAGACCGTCTTTATTTATGCTGTGCCCTGTGTTTTAAACTCATACCTGTTCTTTATACTGAACTGAGTGTTTAAGGGAAGGCTCTAACACTTCAGGGTGATTATAGACTCCCTTAAAGGGAGATCATTTATTTACTCCTTATACCACAGCCCTCTTACGCCTCATGTCACTTTTCTCCTGATGTGTTTATTTATGCACATCTTAGCGACACTGCATTCACTTCTCCAGGTTAGACCCTTCACCATCCCTGCTTTCTATCCTTCCATAAGCATCCAAGCTGTAAGTACCAAACCTTGTAGCCATCCAGCCATCAACCTTCTCTGTCTCTACAACCACTTGAACCATGTGGAATTGTGTACATTATTATTCCTCTGATTTTTCACATCCAGTGTATTAATTTCACAGTTTTGTCTCTGACTCTGTCTTTGTTTTTCTCTCTGTCTCTGCTTTTGTCCCGCTCTGTCCCTCCTTCCCTCCCTCCCTCCCTCCCTCCCTCCTTCCCTCCCTCCCTCCCTCTCTCCCTCCATCTATCCATCCCTCTCACACTCTCCCTCTCCCTCTCTCTCTCCCTCTCCCTCCCTCCCTCCCTCCCTCCATATCTCTCTCTCTCTCTCTCTCTCTCTCTCTTCCCCCCTCTCTCTCTGTGTAAGCTTCTGGCTCCACTTCTCAAGGAAGACATGTCAAACCATCAATGTGTCCTGTCACACATTGGGCTGATTGAATACCTGTGGCTGTGGCTTTTCTCACACACTGGGCTCCTTTCCGTTATGTAGTTTATAGCTTAAAGGTTTTCACTGCTACAGCCACCATTATCTCTTTCTCTGTACTTTATGGACCAGTTTTAGCCTTCATCTTTTCTTTAAAAACACCTCATCCATCCTCCAGACTACATTTCTGCCAATCTCTTACCATACTTTATCCCACTATGACTTCATTTTTTTTTATATAATCAAACTATTTTTCCAGAATATCCCATTCTAAAAATTACAAAAAAAAAAAAAAAAAAAAAAAAAAAAAAAAAATCCTCAGATTTGTATCTCCTTATATGTAAGGTTTTTGTTTCACATCAGACATGGTCCCAGAGACTTAATTGTCCACTTAAACTCTAATAACAATATCAATTGTAATTTCTAGTTTAATATTGAAGACATTTGAGACACAGATTGAGGCAGATAACTTTTCCAAAGTCTCTAGGAATGGTGTAGCTGGGCGCTGGGCCAGAGAAGGGTAATCCAGGAGATACCAGGTTACCCTTTAGCATTTTCCTTGGTCTTTTCAGTAAGGTTTTCAAAAAGTAGTTAGCATTTTCACATTCATTTTCACATTCATTTCTTACCTTTGGTTATGGGATTCATATCCTTTGGTTATGGGATCTCTGAAATCATTGTTGAAAGCCACCAATTAGTGCCTCACTGACTGGTCAATCCAAGGGACATGCATAACTCTGTACAGAAGTATATCAACTACAGACCTTAGTTTATGGCTGTGATAGTTAACCCAGATAGTAAATTTGACATGATCTAGAATTAGCCAGGAGACATGGCTGTGAGACATTATCTGGATTAGGATAAGAGAGATGGAGGATTCACTTCTCTATGGCCAGCATTATTCATGGGCCAACATTCTGAACTGAATTAAAAAAGCTCTGAGCACAAGCTCTCTGCTCCTGGGATTTGATGTGAGCAGCTGCCTCAGGCTCCTGCCACTCTGACTTCCCTATCAAAGACTAAAAGATAACCTTGATCTGTAATCTGAAGGAAACCCCTCTCTCCTTAAGTTGCTTTTGCCAGGGACTTTTTGTCACAGCAATGAGTCAAGTAACTAATGCAATAATATTCAATATTAAGACCCTTTTACACTGGCTTTAGAATAATTATTAAAATATACCCATTAAATTAAAGAAAAAGCCTTAAAATCAGCCCCTTTCTGACCAGGCCGAATCTTTCCATCCCAGGCCCTGCCTGCCACTCCCTCCTCGAGTAAATCAGTACAATAAATATTATATTCATCTTTCCTTTGTTTCAGTTTTGAACTTTATTTCTTTGCTGTAAAAAGTATTGGGATACCTACAATTAATTTAATGCTATGTTTGTTGAGATTCACACATAGTCTTATCTGCTAATGGCTTACATCAAATTCTTGCTTCTCTGTAGCAGTCTGAGTACAGACTATCAGCTTTCCCACTCATAGGCGTCTGAGCCTTGGGGTAATAGAACCACTTTGGGCCTAATATTAATATTCTGGTGCCTAGTGATATCTGTTGACATCTTTATTTTTGAATTCAGTTCTCTTCCTCACTTTCTCTTCTAGGCTAGGCATCCCTTTCATTCACGCTTTTTCATTTCATTCATGTTTGATATTTTTCTCATTCTTTTTCCCTCTTTTTATCCAGTGCTGAGAACCAACCAACACCTTGTGGCCTGTATCATTTTGTCACATCTTTAGCGCTCAATCCCTATGTCCTAAGTCACCCTCATGCAATCAAAAGGAATTAGACACTCATGTGATCTCCATGGGCTGTGGGTTGAGAGTTTCTAAATTCCTGTTTTAATTCCCAGTGTACTTCCTGACTTAGAATAGTATGTCAATGGCATATCTGATTGTATCTAGTTTTTTTCTGAAATGGTGAAGACAAAAAGAACCACTTTGAGTGGATTACAGGACTGGGAAGATTAAAGTGTGGAATGAGGAAGAATGGATGAGTGGAAACTATTATTTCTCCTATTGTCCCATAAGTTAACCTCTCTTTTCCCGTTAACACAAACATCAACACTATGGGACTATGATGTAGGAATTCAAATAAGTGCATGGTCAGAAATCTTTGCCCTAGAGATTATTCTTGGTGGGTTGCTTTCATGTCCCAATAATAACCCTGAATGGGAGATAAGAATAGAGTTGTTCTGCACCCAAGGTATTCAAGCACAAATGTCGGGCCAGTGGAAGAATAAAAAGGTGAACCTGGCCTTTCCTTAATTTCCAGGTGAGACTGATCTAAATCTTGGCTCTGGGCAAATAGAACATCCAGGTTGCTGTCAGTGACTCAGATAAGAAAGTTGAGTTTCAAGTCCTTCAAATTACCAAAAAGTAGAATTAGGGTTTTCAAAACAAGCCACAGTTCCTCTAGGTTGGACAATGCTACCAGCATCTTAGCAAGTGAAAGAGGAAGGCTCATGAAGGGGACAAAGGGGTCATCCACTATGATGATCATAAAGGGGATCATCCACTATGATGATCATAAAGGGGATCATCCAC
>NW_022196904.1:165388045-165396784 GCF_008632895.1 Mastomys coucha | reverse complement strand
CATAAAGGGGATCATCCACTATGATGATCATAAAGGGGGTCATCCACTATGATGATCATAAAGGGGATGTCCACTATGATTTTGATGTTATAAATGCACAGGCAATACTTATGACCAGAAACTCGCTTTCATATGAAAAAAAACAAAAAAACAAAAAACTCTTTGCATATTTTTTCCCTTTCCAGACAGACAGAATCCTTCCGGGAGTGTGTAACTACTCTAGGATGCAATATTGAACTGGCAATCAATTGTCAAAAGGAATGAAAAACCCAACAACATTTCAGTGAGACGAGATAGAAATAAAAGTCAACAGGAACATACTTCCAAGGCATACTCATAAGGAACCAAAAAGGGCTGCCTGCATGAATTTATAACCAAGAATGTTCCTACCAGTATTGTTTCCAACATCAATAAATTGAAAACAATCTAAATATCCCAGAATAGCATATGGGGAAGAGTAACGTATGCTATAGCTATATATTTGAATGGAATTGCAACCAAACTCCAGACACATAAAACCATGCCCGGGAAAACAATCACTGTCCTTGTAAATTAGGAAGCCACAGCCAGCTCTGATGGAACATAAATGGATTTCTAGAATGTGGGTTGTTAGGGCAGTGGAATAGTGAATTTGAGGCCAACCTTGCCTTCTTAGCAAATACCTACCAAGAGAAAGGAAAAACAAAGTAAAAGAAAAGACATATATGAATCCTTAGCAATCAATGGCAATCTCTAGGTGTGATGGCTGGTGAATTAATATTTTCCTATATTCTCACTTCACTGTATTTAAAACATCTCACTTTGTTTATATTAATCATTCTGGAAGTTTACAATAATAACAGTTTCAAATTTTAACATTTAAACACATTAATGAAAAAAATTACCTAGTTGATCAGTAAGCTTCTAGAAACAAAACCACTAGAAGGGAGAGAGAACATACCTCAAGTGAGTGGACACAATGACACAGACAACACAAACTTAGTTGCAAAGTGAAGGAGTAACTCAGGCAGAAGAGAGAGCGATTTCTAGTTGAAGATGGTGTACTGCATGGAATAACTCTTCTCTTCTCTCCCTTAAACTCACAGACCAAAGATACTATCTATATCTGTGGTTTTATCCTTACTCTAAAGCAACTGGTAGCATATGAATGATATCTTGAACAGGGACTGGATTGGGACAACCTCAGGTTCCCAAGAGAGACCACATAGGGGGAGCAGGAACATATTCATTAGTCTATAAAAATACCGTCCTGGTGTATGTGTGAATAGTTCTAATGGGTTGTGTGTTGAACCAGAGATATAGAAGATTCACCTAGAACATCACTCAACAAGCTAGAAGAGGTTAGTCAAGATCAGCAAGCCAGGAGAGGTTAATCATGATCAGAGTCTGCCAGCATTCATGCTATGCTATATATTAAGTTTTCAGATAAACAGGCCTGAGCAAGCATAAGAAAGGGGGGCCATAAGTTCATCAACTACAGCTTTATCTTCATTCTCTGTAAATGCACTGTGTGTTTCTCTGCCAGAGACTGATGAAGATGAGCCTATCTGAAACCTCCTCATCACCACAAGCTTGTCAGCAAGCATGTCAGAAAGGACAGCTCATCAAAAAGACATTTGTTTAAACAAGTTTTCTTTTGGAGGAGAATTCTCATTGGGAACCTTGGAATTGGAGTTAGGCTAACAGTTGGGTTTATGAGTAAGGTCCTTTTCCTTGAGAATCTTGACATTGTTTTAGGAGCAAAATTTTCCATTCACTAAAAAAGTAATTAAATTAGATTAATATGCTCAAATAATGTTTGCACAATTCCACACTTCGAGGCGAAATGGAAAATACACTAAATCTCCTGAGTGGTTTCTTGGCATAGAGACAACAATCCAGATTTGTTTAAGAGTCTGAATGACCAGCATTTTCTAACTCAAAAATAATCAAATTTAGGCAACCCTGTCCTTCCAATACTACTTCAGGTTACACCAGGAGGCTAAGGATAAGGGAAAAAAAATTGGTGCCAAATGTTTGTGGATAATAGTGTGGATAATGGTGGAAGGAGAAGGGAGGGCAGGGCAGGTGCAACTGGAAGTTTGATATGTAGTAGCGTAGGTTTCCTATAGTAAGTCATTCAATCCACACACATTTTTAGGAAGATTCTTTCTATTCTGCTTCTACCCTGTGCAGGCCCATGGTCTGCCTTTTGTGTCAGTGAACAAGATGTTTTTTCTTTAGGCATTTTGCACACACAGACATCTCCATGAACCAGACTGATCATTTACCAAATCCAAGAACTGATTGTGTGGCGGTTCCAAACTCCTGGGAATCATTTCAGGCCCCACCCCATGTGTGTAGCCATTCCACCATTTTCCCCACCACAAACCACAGCCATAAGTAAACTTCTATATATTAGCTATTATTCACAGAAAAAAAAATGGCCAGAAGACTGTGGCATGAATTATGAAAATCTATGTCCATACTGGAAAAAGATTAACTTGTGGTGAACTGAACACATATCAGTTAGATTTCTCTTTCTTTGCTGTAAAATTTAAAAATGGACCAAGTCCTGAGCTCTAAATTTTTCTTTGAATTAAAAGATTAGGATACATATGAAAGCACCTTCTCAAGACAAGGATGGACATCAGAGGAAGAGACGCTCATCTTTCTAGGTGCTTTAGTCGCCCATGTAGCTTATCTTTAGCATAGGGCCTTGACTTCCACAGTTTTTAGCCAGAGGCAGTAGCATGCAGTAGTTCAGGATTTGAGTAATATGCTGGAGAGAATCGTGGAACTCTTGTTAAGAATCTGGCTCATTTCCTAATCTGAGCAGCTTACAGACATAGTAAAAAAATCCTATGAAGTCATAGACTGCCTTGTCCCTAGTTATATCCTTGGTACTGTGCATGGTGTCTGATATGAAAGTATTTGCAGAGAAAAAAAGAATGAATCTGACTTGCTTCCTACCATCATTGAACTCTTGTGACATTAGAAAGGGTCTTTCTTGAAAACGGTCCTGAGGCAAGAGATAATCGGTGATAAAAGCGATTTTAACTTTCTTTGTGAAATTGCTCCAGGGAAGTTTCTTCTAAGGCTTTCCCATTGTAACATGACACTGCAGAAACACTACATTTAGGATTTCTGTGTATATATGGCATTTGTGAGTTTCTCATAATTTATTCAAGAATTTCCCCCCTGACTGTGCCTCGTGTTAGGTTCTCCAGGTAATGGAGAAGCTGCAGTGAGTCCCTAGAAAGTGAGCAAGTCTTGTTTTTCTTCTTAGCTTAAATTTACAATGAAAAAAATCATGTCCGTGAGCTTCTGTGTTAGGGTTGGAGAGTGGAAAAGGAAACCCTTGCCTGATACTGTTGAGAGACAGTGAATGCTAGATGTCCACTGGTTGATGGTGAGAGCTAATTTTCAGGAAACACAGACACACACTAGAATTAGGAGAGAAGCCTGTGGAAGCTAAAGGAACAGTGCCTTTGTCTCTTGAGAGGAAGACTATAAATTCTAATTCTCCTGGTTTTGTCAGCATTACAGAATGTTTCATTAAGGTTACAAGCAACTGCTACTTCAGAGCTGAGCCATAATATGAGTGAAATAAGAAAGTCCTCTGCATTACTTGTTATCTGAAGTGCTTTGCTCTCGCTCTGCCTTTCTCAGTGGTATGTAGAATGGTATATTTGTCCTGAAATAAGCAGCATGCAAGCTGCCCAGAGAAAGGCATCTCCCCACTGACAGCTTCTTGTCCTTGTCCTGGCCTTTGCTCTTTGTTCCAGAATCAGCCTTTTTAGGTCTCTCAGAAGTCTCTCCAATCTTTTCCTTTTAATTGAAAAACATTTTTTTCATATGATATATTTTGCTCTTGATTTCCCTTTTCCCCAGCTCTTCTCGGATTCTCCCACCCAACTCCAACACTTTTCCCTTTTCTATCTCTTAAAAAAAAAAAAAAAAACCATAAAAAAGAAGCAGCAGAATACCAAATAAAAAAGAATATGCAGAAATAGAATTCTAAAAGTAAATGATCAATGATGTAAAAAAAATGCCAAAATAAAGCAATTATAAGACAAAAGCAAAGCAAAACAAAAAGTTCTTACAAAATTATCATTGGGTTCCTTTTGTGTTGGTTGCCTTTAGTCATAAGGCCTTCCCTGAAGTATGGTTAATAAAGCCATTGGAGGAAACAAATTTTCCATTGCAAGTGGGTATCAATTGCAGATAGCTTCTTAGTTAGAGGTGAAAGCCAGTGTCCACTTCCCCTCTCAGCCATGGGACCTTATTATGGCCCTGCACAGACCTTGTGCATTCTGTCACAGTCTCTGTGAGTTCATATGTGCATCAGTCTTGTTGTGTCTGAAAGGTACTTGGAATCCTCCATCACCTCTGGCTCTGACAAACTTCCTGCCTCCTATATGTTCCTCCTTTAGATTCCTCAGAGATCCCTGTGTCCTGAAAAAAGGGGTTTGATGAAGACATCCCCTTTATGATGGAGTGCTCCGAAGTCTCTCACTCTCTGAACATTGCCCAACGGTTTAGGAATCCCCCAAACCTTTACATCAACACGTATTTTGATCTAAAGACAAAATAGATTGTCCCTGGCTATCTTTAATTCCTTCTCTTAATATAAGCAAACACAAACAGCCTGTCCTATTTTTAGAAATATACCGTCTGCTGTAAAAACAAGTATGATGGTAACCAGAACGTTGACTTCTGGGGACTCTTAGGTAGGAAACCTGCATGGCGACTTGGTCTGTGGGAGTAACCAGTATGGAAGCATCAAGTCTAAATACCTATTTCCAAGAGAAAGAGAAACAGTGAAGGTCTACAGTTTACACTCAATGAAGTCATTTTGGGTGTTCCCAAACCAGATGGCATTTTAACGAAAAGTCAAGCTCTTACATAGAACTCCACATGTGATCATTTTGAAATGTGGCAATCAGTTTCTATCTGAGGGACACATGAGAGCAGGGTGAGCTTTCCTGAGGCTCATCGTTACTTGGAACTCTGCGGTAGCTAGAACCAAGCTGTAGGGATGCTTTCTCTAGAATCTTGCCAAAGCTGTGCCACTGTGTAAAAGTTCAAATGCTCTGACTGCCCATGGAGCTGTAAGTTAGCCAACTGAGCCTTACCCTTGTAGCATAGTCCCCATCTCCAGAACTTAAATCTAAAGTCTGGAGATATCACATCCAGAACAGCAAATGACATTCAGGATAAGACCTCTATCCTGTGGCCTGTCATGTGCTGCCTAAGCTATTAAAAAAAAGAGCTAATCTGGAAAATAAAATATCAATGGATATGAATGTATTGGGCAAACTACTGGAAGCAGATACTTAGAGTATGAAAGAAAGGCTAAAACAAATTTATTCTTGAGGAGCACTTACCTCTCTCACTGCTTCCACCCTGTAGGAAAGATTAGATAATCCACAGTTTACAGGCAGTGGGTTTTTAAAAAAATAATGTTAAATACACACACACACACACACACACACACACACACACATAATAGAGCAACTGATGCATTTCTGATAAGTAATGTTTAAACAAGATGTGTATTGATATGTAAGAGGAAGATGCCTTTTAAAGAGAATCCTGAATCCTGCTAGTATCCTGGCTGAGGTTGTAGAAGTATGAAATAGTGATAGAAATGTACTCCTGCCAAACCACAGACTTCCAATGTTCCTGACATTTCAGATCCCACATCTTTGCTAGGATGTTTAGCCTCATTAAGTTCTCATTAAGTGTACCAGACCACCTCTAAATTGTATCAGAATAAAGGAAATGCAAAAATACAAGAGAACTTCGGAAAATGTTTTAATAGATATTTCTAGAAAAGTGTAACCATTAACTAGGTAGGAAGAGATTCAAATTACATGGGTGTGTTCAGCCTACTCCATGACCCAACCCCACTATGATATGTTTGTGTACAGTGTGTGAATATTGTCACTCGTGTGGACAAATGTGGAGCTCATAGAAGGTCATCAAGATGTTTTCTTCAGTAGGTTCTCTACCTTGACTCAGCAACAGCATTTCCCACTGAACCTGGTGCTCTCACTTTCAGGTCAATTGATGAGCAAGTAAGCCCTTGGTATATGTCTCCAAACTAAGGAGTGCTGGAGTGACAGAAGTATGCAGCCATGAGTGGCTTTTCCATGGGTGTTAGGACTCTGAAGATGGGAGCTCATACCTGAAGAGCAAGCCCTTTACCCACTGAACAGTCTCTTCAGCTATTTCTGACCAGTCAGAAACATGATCAGTTACGTATAACTTTTTTTAACAAGTGTCAGTGGGCACTCCCTCAGTCACCATTTCCCAAGAATGTTTCCCAGATCTTCGCAGACTTCCAGTGTTCCTCCCAACTTCAAAATTTTGCAGAGTCATGATTCCAAGCAATCTTTTGAGGAATAGGAAACTCCAAAGCCATACTATTCCTAAACTAAATAATGCCTACAAAAGCAAAGTAGTTACTCTGAAAATTGTCACATTTCCCTAAACACTGCATTTGTTAAAGTGAGGAATACCTTGAAAAGAAAAGAACCTGCATGCTGTTCACATGTCTCCACTCGACATTGTACTTCAGAATTTGAGAATTATAAAGGGGGCTCAAGAGGAGGCTCTGTGGTTAAGAGTGAATGCTTCTCTTGAAGAGAACTCCATTCAGTTGCCAGTGATGGCTCACAGTGGTCTGAATCTCCAGGTCCAGGAGATCTGGTTGTCTATTCTGGTCTCCATGGGGACATCTGCTCACAGGCAATACCAGTCAACCCACCCCTCCCCCACACACATGTACACTTTAAAAAATAGTAGAAATCAAAGTTCATAAGAAAAAAAACAGTGAAAGAATCAATTTTATCCTTTCAAAAAATAGAGCAACTTTTCTGTTGCTGTTACAAACTTGCTGGCACCACATGCATTATTTAAGCACCAGCTATGATTTTCCCTTAATAATCTCTTTCCAGATGTCACCAAGGCGCTGAGTCTAAATTATTACTTTATGCCATTTCCTGCACTCTGGCTGAGTGTCCTGACCACAGGTTTAGTTTAGAAAAAAACTGGCTGTGGCTCTGTCCCTTCACAGCTGGGCATTGCCATTACAAGAAAGAGTGCCCAGAGCTCCAGCCATGTGTCAATCACGTGCTGGACTATTATTTTCTTTTTTTAGATATCATGCAAAATTAGTCCTCTGTCATAGATGATTTTTGAAGTAATATTTTAAAATGTGAGGAAACAGGTAAAAAGGTAAAATGTCATCTCATTAAGTGGTTTAATTTTTTCAGGAAACTGTCTCATTTGCTCTTATCTTGATTTTTTTATCTCTATCTTCAGGATTCCAACTTCACTAGTCTGTTCTTTGAATTTTCTTTGTCATACCAATTGTCCTTGTATTTAATAATAACGGGCACCATTTACATAAGCACACTATCTAAGAAAATTTAGCACCGATGTCAAGATCATAATGTTTTGGGTCAGAGGTTCATGGATTCTGAAATTGGAGGATGTTGTACAAAAATTACTGAAGCTGACCATGGTGGCTTAGAGCTTTCTCCTTGATTTCAGAAGTTCAAGGCCACCCTGCTTTACATAGCAGGTTCTGGAACAACCAGGGGCACACAGTGAGACTCGGTCTCAAAAAAAAAAAAGTTATTAGTCCTTTCAGTAGATTAGTTAAACTTTCTCCATCTCAGGATCTCTGTTCATTTTATGGGACTAGTAATTCTACATCCACACAGGACTATGGGAAATGTGTTAGTCAGACCTTTTCTCACCAACTCGTTTTATTGCTTTGAGGACTGTAGCCAGGCAGAAATAGTCTAGCAGGGTGTGCCTAGGCAGAGAAATGCCTACAGCAGTCAGAGGGCGAAGGAGAGTCACAGGAAGGAGATGGGCATAAGACATCTTCTCAGCATACACCACCCACTTCTTCACAGTGAGCTTCCACCTACCACAGCCCTCCCACCTTCCCAAAGTCTGTTCAAGCCTGGGCAATGGCTTGGATGGGAAAGGCACTGCTAACCCTGAAAACCTGCATCATCTCCTTCCTGGTTGTTTCATATTTTTCAGGAATTTGAAGACATTTGCTCAATTTAAGTTGACTACAATACCCCCCCCCCAAAAAGCCCTCCTTCCTTTCTCTACGCCAGTCCCACAGCCTCATATTTGAAGTTGTTTCTGAACTGATAAAGGAATTGTGGCTCTTTAACACAAGTTATAGAACCTGTTAGACCAAATATTGATAAACGCAACCATCTACTCTAAGCAGTCATTAGAATCCATAATATGCATATTTGAATATTTACTGAAAAAATATGAAATGCTTGTGACATAGAGCTTGCTTTCTGGCTGTAGACTCAGCTTTGATCTTTATTAAGAAGAACAAACACAGTGAAAGATCCACTTTAGTTAATGTCACTTTTCTGACCACAGTCTTTTAGGATGAGGCATTCATGGCTTAGTATTTTGCCTGGAATGTGGATAGATTTCTTTTATAGTTGAGAGTGCAGTTTCACATATTGAAAAATTAAGACAGCCAATGCTTGGTGGGGCATTTTACATTCAGGTAGAAGTTTGGAAAAGAAGCAAAAGGACAGAGGGAGCAGTAGTCTTGTGAAACTTACACATCTACTAATGTAGGTAAGGGGTTCTTAACATAAAAAAGATGCTTTCACAAAAAAATGTATATTTTACCTCAATAAAGATACATCAGGTACTATGCCAAACCCTGTGTTATTCTATTCCCAAGAACTGCTAAAAAAA
>NW_022196904.1:165369837-165387983 GCF_008632895.1 Mastomys coucha | reverse complement strand
AAAAAAAAAAAAAAGACAACACAAAAAGAGATACATTGTCACTGCTACTTATTCTTAGCTGTACTATTAATTTTGCTTTAGAATGTGTGTTAGTCAGGGTTCTGTAGAGTCACAGAACTTACGAAATGAATCTACCATCCACCTATATGTTTATTGGGGTTTATTGGCATGACTTACTGGCTGCAGTCCAGCTATCCCAATAATAGCTACTTGTGAATGGAAAATCCAAGCATCTAGTAGTGGCTCATTCCACAGGGATATTTCAGTAGGTATTCTGTATATGCTGGGATCCTAAAGAAGTAGGCTCCAATACCAGTGAAAGAGTGGATGAACAGCAGGGATAGGGCAGGTAGACAAAGAACAAAAGCTTTCTTCTTTATAGAGTTCTTCCTTCTTACATACAGACTTCCAGCAAAAGGTATGGCCCACATTGAAGGCACATCTTCCTGCCTCAAGATGCGAATGGAATGCCAGTGTCTTCCAACCTTAAGATCTGGATCACATGTGTGTCTTCCTGTCTCAAAGGTCCAGACTAGAAATGGATTTACCCACTTCAAACAAAGTAGAAAATATCTCACATGTGTGCTCTTCTTTCCTGGATTGTAGTTCATTCCAGACACAGTCAAATTGACAGCCAAGAATAGGCATCACAGAATGAAAATTCAATTTCACATGGCCATTCATTATGAAATGATTAAAACCTTTTAGCTTAGGTCGAACCCATCCCTGCAATATATTTTTATATTGAATAAAATGGATGTTGTCTTTGGTGTAAATGGGACCTTAAGATTTTTTATAGCCGGGAGGTGGTGGCTCACGCATTTAATCTCAGCACTTGGGAGGCAGAGGCAGGTGGATTTCTGAGTTCGAGGTCAGCCTGGTCTACAAAGTGAGTTCCAGGACAGCCAGGGCTACTCAGAGAAACCCTGTCTCGAAAAACCAAAAAAAAAAAAAAAAAAAAAAAAAAAAAAAAAAAAAAAAAAAAAGACGTTTTATAAACTATATTAAGATGTAAGTATTCTGGTCTGAAAATAATCACTGTGGTGCTGCAGCTGTCTAAGCAGCCATTATTCAATGGAATCTAGTTGATCCTCCAATTGCTACAGTAACTGTGTTGATTAAATTGGCCAATCTTACAATGACTAACTTGATCTCCTTAATCATTTCCCTGAAGCACTTCATATTGAACTATGGCAATTTTTACTCTTCTATAGCAGATTTCCTGTATTGAGTAGACAATTAATGAATTGAGGTGTCATTCTTTGTGCACACAAAAAATTCAGACATATTTTAAGGGATTTCCTTTATGTAGGGCTTTTTAGGATTGGGGACAGGTCAAATTATTTATGTGTCTAGAGTGTCCCCTACTTACAAAGGTTAGACTTAGAACTTTTTTACTTTACAGTAGAACCATTCTATCTTATACATTCAGTATTACATTAAAGAGACTTTGTGAAAAAAAATTAAAAATAAATTAATCTTTTTTATTTTTATTTTTATTAATCATTTTATTGGTTTACATTTCAAATGATATTCCCCTTCCCAGTTACCACTTCAACAACCCCCATCCCATCTCTGTCCTCCCTTTCCCCTTTTCCTCTATGAGGGTGCTCCTCTACCCATTCACCCACTCCTGCCTCACCCCTCTAGCTTCCCCCTACACCGGAGCATCAAGCTTCCCTCCCCTCCTACTGATGTCAGATAAGGCCATCCTCTGCTGTATATGTATCTGGCCAACTCTTTGGTTGGTAGTTTAGTCCTTGGGAACTCTGGGTGGCATGGTTAGTTGATATTGTTGTTCCTATGGGGTTGCTATCCCCTTCAGTCCTTCCCTTGCTCTTTCCCTGGGGTTCCAGGGCTCAGTCCGATGGTTAGCTGTAAGTATCTACATCTGTAGAACCTCTCGGGGAATATTGCAGTATAAAATAGGCTTTTGTTAGATGATTTTGACCAATTGTGGGCTAACATGTTGTGATGACACTTAAGGTGGTCTAGCTGCAATAAATTGATATAATATAAGAGCAATTTCAATTTAGAGTTGGCACATTGGGGGGGCATAATTCTCTTTTAGCCTGAAAAGCACCTGGGTAAGAAAAATGGTTCTTGAGAAGAATGGAAGAAGGAGGAAATTTAAAGAATTGGTTCATAGGATTGCTGGGCTGGGAACCTAACCTGTCTTGGATATATGTCATGAGGGCATTAGAGGCAATATTTGAAGTCTTAATCTCAAGCCTAAAATCTACAAATGCCCACAGAGAGCTAGGAAGGCAGGATTAACATTTTATGGTTTTAAGGTAGAATTAATTTTCTAGAAACCCTCAATTTGGATCTCAAGTCCTAGTGGATGAAGCCAGTCTATGTTCTAAAGGCAATATTTTCTATGTAAAATCAAGAGACTGTACGTGTTAATCAGATCTGCCAAACAGCACCACCCAAACATACAGTCTCATGTTGAACCACACTGGCACTGGAGCCTAGCCACGCTGACATAAAATTAACAGTCACAGTTGGTCATTAGAACCAAAATCATAATCAGGAAGTTGCAGCTACCTCTTCATCCTGACACCAACAGGTAGACATCTTGGTACTAAAAGAGTCTGTGACTGTGCTGCATTCCATTCTAGCTGAAATCTGGAGCTGACCTCTGGTGCCTGTTGCCACTAATGAGTTCCGCTTTTTGCTAGTTGTCTTATCAGTACTTGGAAACTGCCCACATGCCCCATTTTTTTAAAAATATTTTCTTTCTTAAGTCTTAGCCACCACTGCACATGACATTTGTAATTTCAGAAATCAGCAAGTGTCCTAAGGAGAAAGCCAGACACGGTTTCTAGCCATCCTACTCAGAAGGAAGTGACACTTAACATCCCTAATTTTTTTCAACCTAAGCCAAGACCAGTTTTGTTGGTTTCTTTTGCTTCTTGTTAGTGACTTGAGCTCAGATGAGACATTACTCAGTTTAAGTCTAAAATTCCCATAGGGAAAGGGGGCATACAGAATGGCGGCTCCTACCATGTCTCTTTGGTTGGTGGTTTGAGTCCCTAGGAGTTCTGAGGGTACTAGTTAGCTCATATTGCTGTTCATCCTAGGGGGCTGCAAACCCCTCAGCTCCATTGGTCCTTTCTCTAACTCCTTCAATGGGGACCCTGTGCTCAGTTCAATGGACGGCTGTGAGCCTCTTCATCTGTATTAATCAGGTACTGTCAGAGCCTCTCAGGAGATAGCTATATCAGGCTGGCTTGTCCTTCCTTCAGTCTCTACTCATAGTCTCTGCAACTCCTTCCATAGGTATTTTGTTCCCCCTTTTAAGAAGGAATGAAATGTCCACATTTTGGTCTTCCTTTTTCTTGAGTGTCTTGTGGTTTGTGGGTTGTTCTTCCTGTATTCCGAACTTCTGGGTTAATAACCACTTATCAGAGAGTGCATAGGTTCTGTGCCCCAGTGTAGGGGAATGCTAGGGCCAATAAGTGGGAGAGGGTGGGTGGCAAGCATGGGGATGGGGGAGCCAATAGGGGTTTGTTCTTGCTATTTTTGTTTGTTTGTTTGTTCCTGGGAGGGGAAACTGGGAAAAGAAAAATCATATGACATGTAAATAAAGAAAATATCTAAAAAAAAAAGAAAAAGAAAAAGAAAAAAAGAATGGTGGCTCCTGTCTGTTGTGGAGGTTGCTCCTTCTCTTGAATGCTGTCTGGGGTCAATTACTGTACTTCAACAAATCTGTGGGGCTGACCAACAGATGCTTTCTTCTAGTTTGTGCACCATCTGATTGCTTTCATTGGCAGTGCTGTCATCCTTCAAACTCTTCTGCCCCACTTCTCTCTCTCTGGATTTTAAACCAAAGTATATTTAATTCTCCAACTTATCTGGAATTTATTTTTGCTTTAAAATAATTGAGAAAATAAAATAACCTAAATAGACAATTTGCCCCCAAGCTTTTCCCTTTAATTGAAGCTGTGCCTCCACTCTCCTTTAAGAAAGTGGGTTGTTTAATCACTGTTTTGTAATTTCATAATTTAGGTTTCTATTTTCATTTTGATGTGATGTTGAAGGGAGAACAGATTCTTTTCAGAGATGAATATTTTCTCTTGTATGGTTTTGCTTTGATGTTTGCTTTTACTGGCTTGTGGAAAATAGCAAGCCTGTATTTATTTTTACCTTTTGAAGTTCACTGAGTGATATTTAGATTTATTGTTATGAAGGTTTCATAAGTAGTGATAAAAATGTGCAGACTCTGAATTTGTACAACTTTCTGAATGTGCTTGATTTATGATCTGTCTCTTTAAATTCTTGTATTCTGGGCTGGTAAGATGGCTCAGTGGGTAAGAGCACTGTCTGCTCTTCCAAAGGTCATGAGTTCAAATCCCAGCAACCACATGGTAGCTCACAACCACCCATAATGAAATCTGATGCCCTCTTCTGGTGCATCTCAAGACAGCTACAGTGTACTCATTTATAATAATGAATAGATCTTTTTTAACAATTCATGTATTCTTTGTTCAGGTGTTCCTGGTGCAGGTAGAGTTTTACCACATATGCTGTCCAGAAGGAAGTAGGCAACTTCCTATATGTTGACTACCAAGTCCTTTGGCTTTTAGTGAATAGTAAAAAGATAATTTTCAGTATGCAATGGAACACTTTATAGATTGGTATTAGATAGATAGGTTATCAAATCCTAGCTTTGTCACATCCTAGATTCTTTCCACACCCTACTTTACTGTGTGTTTCTGGGTTCCTCATACAGAAGTATGTAATCCAGTGAAGTTAGTTTTTACATTTTTAAATCTAGTTTCTATGGAGAAATGTGGTTAACTATCTAAAGTAACAATGGAAGGCTCTCAAAAAACATTCGAAGGAAGAGACCATTTGTAGCCTAAGCCAACACTTCTTAAAGTATTTTTCAAATATTTTCTTTGGAAACAATTTTATTATCTGTAACCTTCTCTGAAGCTCCCAGTGTTTCCTTCCCTGAGAACTCTCAACATCAAAATTCTCCAAACGTTTTTCTAAATTGGCCTTCTTCAATAATAGTCTAATAATCCTTTTGTTAAAGTCTCTTCTAACTTTTCCTTCTTCAGATAGGTCTCATTCCCCCTCTTTTCAATAGCAAAATATTTAGCATTCTTTGAACCACAGGAGTCTTCAGATTTGTCTGGCACTAACCCCTATATCAAGTCTACACCTCAAGGCCCACAGAAAGCCCTAGGACCTGTCTTAGAAAACAGGAAGGGAAAATATCACATAACTAGAGGCTGGGTTGCTAGTGGCTGGAAGACAGGAGGATGGGTTGTCGATATTCACTTGATGGTTAGTTTTAATAGTCAATGTGACACAAGCTACAATCCCGTTGAGAGAGTCCCTTGGAAGGACTATCTAAATACCGTTTGCTTGTGGGTATATCTGTAAGGGATTGTCTAGATTCTGTTACTTGATGTGGAAAGACCCAGCCTAAAAGTGGACAGCATCATGCCCTAGGTTCTGAACGGGATAAGCGTAGAAAACAGGAAGCTGAGTGCTAGGCATGTGCACATTTGCTCTGTCAGCTCTTAACTGTGAATATATTTACTTCAACCTCCTGCTTTGACTTCCCCACAAGGGTAGATTACAACCTGGAACTGTGAGATGAAAAAACCCATTCCCCCTCCCCCAATTTGCTTTCTGTTCTGGAATCTTATCACAGCAGAGATAGAACAACCGAGATAAACAGAAGAAATAGAACCTTATCCATCAAAAAGGTAGATAATTGTACTTAAGATATATTACTAGTAGTATCATATGAGAATCGGCTGAAAGACATCAGAAGTAATAAAAAGCAGCCTGTGTAAAAGTGACTCATTTTTGTCTTAACTCACTTTCTCTGGAGAAATGTGTTCTGTTAATTAAGCTAACAGAAAAGTCAGTTCGAAGCAGCAAGCACTCCTGGTGCCTATTAGAGAAACAATATCTCTTCTTCAGTTGAGTTGTTTATCCACTGAGCTTTTAAAAACCACAGTAATTAACAGCAGGCTTTTCCTTGAATAGTACATGAGAAGTTTATTTCATAAATTAACAGTTTTCTTCTTATTTGACTTGTCTGGCTTTGTTCACTAATTATAACAACAAGAACAGATGACTCTGTAATTCTAATCTTTTTAATTATCTGTCATAGCCATAGACCTGCATAGTACTTTTATGACAATTGATACAACCAGCAAAATCAAGATTTTAAAGATGGCTAGAGTCCTACAAATTATTAAAAGATTTTCTTTTTAAAAATTTCTGACCTCATGGAATGATTTACTGAGTTGTCTCTCTGACTAAAATCAGTGGATCTTAGCTGTCCTCTTTCTTGGGCAATCAAGGAGACATTTGTACATATACCTATGGCAATTTATACATGCCATAGATTTCTGCATTGCCCACAAAACTGGAAAATGTGTTAGTATAACCATAATTATCTGAAGTATCAGTTTATGTATTTAAACCACATTAGCCCCATGAAGAAGGTGTTACAGCCATCATGTTACAGGGATGTGAACTAGAGAAGATAAGCCATGATGGATGGCTTTGAGGCTCTGAGTCATCAGCTCTGAATGTAGACCAGATATTAAGAAATGGGATATTCCATGGACTTTCCAGTTGCCCTAAACTATTTTGAATGGCAGTAGTCTTTTAAATCTGGTTACTTATTACTTCACTGATCATGAGTTATCCCTTTGGGCATAGTGAACTTAGGATATACCACCTACTGTAACAAATTGTTTTATTTTATTTGTTTGTTCTTGTTCCAGGTGACTATAATTATTGCAACTTACAAAAGATGCTCAATGGACCTCTTTGAAAAGGCTTTGAGTGATTTTTCTATGTGGTTAGTTTTAGCTGAGTCATCTGCAATTTTTCATCTGGCATCTTGATGCATAGTATTATCTGTAACTGGTACCTTCAACTTCTGACAAGGCTACGTACTTCTCATATATGAACCATATATGAAGATTTATTTAGGAAAATCTGTTCTCTTCACTTTGCTATACTTTCTGTGGCCAAGAAGAACCTAGGTTATACTGCCATCAGGCTTTATCTTTCTCAACTAAAATGTACACTGGAGCTGGAGAGTTGGCCCAGTAGTTAAGAGCACTTGTCTTTGCAGTTGACCTAGGTTTGGTTTCTGGCGACTACACAGAGTTCACATGTGTCTGTAACTCCAGATCCAGGAGATCCAATGGCTTCTTCTTGCCTCCACAAGTATGAACATGATGCACACGCATACATACATGCAAAAAATATACAGAAAATATAATAAATAAAAATTTTAAAAGGGTTTCACAAAAATGTATACTTTTAAGACTATTTTTATAATTCTTAAAAAATAGTATGTTTGCTTATCTATGAAATAAGAATTATTAATTACCAGCTATGGTCACTGTGGCTCTTATGTGTATTTGGCTGACATTTGGAAAATGCTTATGGTAAGGTCTAGTATGTGCTTAGTATTAAAAGTGTTAACCACTCAGTAATATTTACACAGAGACAAAAAGTCTACCCCTCCTTGGAAAAATCAGGGAGCGGTTTATCGAAATGATTGCATTTACATTGAGTGCTGAAGGATGAGTGGGAGTGTTCTGAGAGGAAAGATGAGGAGGCAGGGGATTCAGACTGCCAGGAGCCCTGTGGATAATAACACAGAACTTCAGCTCTCTGCTATTTTCATGAAAATTGGATCCAGGCTTACTCTGCTCTAAAAGCCACATGGCCCACTTTGAAACAAATCTATTATTTTTCACCTAGCTCATCAATGTAACAACATTTCTGCATGTAGTTTATCCAAAACTTACATGTTTCTCATGGTGATAAGCTAACATGATCACCAGAAGGGCAGGTTTCCTCAACTTCCAATGCCAGTTCTTTCCTCCAAATCATCTTCAGTGTGGGTTATAGAAGTACTTGCATGTGTGGTCTTTACAGGATCCTTCGTCTGCATAACTTTTCTCCCAAAGAAGTTTCCTTGGCAGTTTATAGTCATTCTACCCTTTCTTGCTCAACCCCCACACCCTCTGGTATGACTTCCTCTAATGGACATCATTTTACCCCGCCCACTTATCTTTACGGTTTGGCAACAGCAGCACCATCGAGACCGGGGTGGGCATTACTCCAGCCCTCATGTGGCTGTACCTCATGTGGCTAGCTTAGGCTGATCATTTCCATCTTCTTCACCACCACACTTGTCTAGGCCTTTGGTTAATGGCTGTGGGAAACGATACTTTTTTTCCTGTCTTTAGAAATGACTGGGGAAAGAGGATCTCACTGAAATAGTTTTCAGAGAAATAGGGTTTAAAGACTGATCAAAATGTTCCTAAACCTTTATTATTCACTAAGGTTTAATGCTTCTTTATCATTTAAGATATGCTGGGCTGTGTTTTTATTATTTCAACGTACTTGTGCTAACAGTGTATCCTAACAGAACTGGTTGGCTATACCAACCTTTACTTCCAAATTGATTCCCTAGTAAGTTGCCTTAGGAGGCTATCTTGTGGGCTACTTCATCTTTAAACTTTGAAACAGGCATAGCATTGCAGGGTTAAAAATTTGGCAATCCCAAGTTAACCGTATTATTTATTCTAAAATGAGATTCCTGGCTCCCTCTCAATGTTTTGAGAATCCCATTGATGTAAGAGATCCCAGAATTTTCAGCACAGTCAACTTGGTAATTTCTCTGTCCCCAGGCTGGTAACTCTCCTCCTTTGCCCATGGAATTCCCAGAAAGGTGGCATCTACATATAATATCAATTTTTGAGAATTGTACAGTAATTTTTAATAATGTAATTTAGTTTTATGGCACAGTAATAGGAAATAATAATAAATACTTATTATATAAATAAACATTTATATAATAACTGCAATATGCTGGTCACTGGTTTAAAAATATATCTCACTTAACTCACATTTAATACTCATGACAGTAGATACTATTATCTACATTTTACATATCAGAAAACAGACACAGTAGTTGAGAAACATGGACAAAATCAGACATATAGGAAATGGTAAACTCTGGCAGCCTTTCACAAGCTTTATGCTAAGCAAGCACACTAACATAGCAAAGATTTCTTATACTAAATATATAATGGCAAATTCCTTAGAGACACCATAATCACAGAGTTCCTAAATCTAAGGTTTATGGTGTTGTGGTGGTCTATCAACCCAGTTCTATTCCACAACCCTTGGGAAGAGCCAACCTCTATTTGCAAGGTTGCTAGAAAACAGCATCGTGCCACTTCTGGAGAAGAGGAAGCTGGACAGTTTATTTGCAGCTTCAAAACATCGGAGCCTTGGTCTCAAAAGCTCTAAGTTATGATCATATGAACAAATAAACATGTGATTTTTCTATAATAATGCTACATACTTATTACAAATTGCCAATGTGGAAAAAAAAACTGGTAATACCAAGTACTAACGAATACATGGGTTAAACAGAATTCTCATATATTTCAGATAGGTGTATGCTTTGGTACAGGTACTTTGAAACTACTAGGCATTGTCTACAAATAAGTTCTTATTTGTGAATTAGAAAATTCCATTGGTTGGTGTACAGTAAATACCAGTGTATGTATGTCACCAAAAGATAGTCACTAGAATGTTTATGATAGCAGCATTTATATAGGCTCCAAACACAATACAATTAGTGAATAAAATGTGTTATTTCAATTCATTTGATATACCCATAAGTTGAAAATATGGATTAGTCTCAGTGTTGAGTAAATGAAGTCAGAACAAAATGAGCTCACAATGTGTAAGTCATTTTATCTAAGTTACAAATTCTAGCAGGATTAATCTATATTAGATTCTCCCATGTATGAGCAGTATGCTGGGTAATTTATGCCAACTTGACACAAGCTAGGGTCATCAGAAAGGAAGCCTCAATTGATAAAATGGCTCCATAGGATTGGGCTGTAAGCCATCCTGTAGGGCACTTTGCTTATTATTAGTTGTTGATGTAGGAGTGCCTGTTCCATTGTGGGAAGTGCTACCTCTAGGTTGCTAGTCCTGGATCCTATAAGAAACCAGGTTGAACAAGCTAAGGGAGCAAGCCAATAATCCACACCCCTCCATAGCCTCTATATCAGCTCTGCCCCCAGATTCCTTTCCTATTTGACTTTTTGCCCTGACTTCCTTCAAGGGTGAACTGTGATATGAAAGCATAAGCTAAATACACTCATTCTTCTCCAACTTGATGTTGGTCATGGTGTTTTAACAAAGCAATAGAAACCCTATCAAACACCAATTTGGTACCAGGAGTAGGGTGCTGCTGTAACAGAACTAACCATGTTGTTCTGGGAAGAACTGCAGAAGGACTTTGGAAATGGACAAGAAAAGTTATTGAATGTTGATAGTCTAGTGGGATGTTCTGTAGGATCTTGAAAGATGAAAATGTTTAGAAAAGATCAGACAATAGAGGTCTAGCTTGTAAAGTTTCAGAGGAAATTAAAAACTCTACCAGGAAATTTGTGAAAAGAATTCATGGTATCTGTTCAACTACAACTGAAGATTTGGTTATGATTAACAAGAGACCAGAACCACTAAAGTAGAACTGATATTTGGGTGGAACACTAGGTGCTGGCCAGCTGGGGCTGAAGAATCAGCCATGAATAGGAAAAGAGCACCATCATTGAGGTGACATCTTTTAGAAGTGGTTGCTGAGAGACACACAAAAGCTGTGTTCTAGAAGTGGCCTATGCTGTACTTTGTGCTGACACTGGACTTGGTACTATGTAAGAGTTCCTCAGATCATACTGGTTTTGGAGGCATGAGGGAGTCATTGGGAGAGATGCTGAAGCTTGGTACTGTGTAAGGCTAGAAGAGGTCACTGGGAAGATACAGTCATTGTAGCAACTGAAGTTCCAGGATGGAAGGGTATATGAAAAGAAGTCGAGGCTTGGTACTATGAAAAGAATCTATGAGAGGCTATTGATGAAAGTGTTGCCCAGTTACAGCAAGAGATTTCACAGTTTTTGGAGATGCTAGTTCCATAGGATGATTGTCAAGAACAGCAGCAGCAGCAGTGGAGTAAAAAGCTAGAAGACAAGTTTTGTGTTCTGTAGGGTCCAAAGAGTGGCCCAAGCCATTTGGAGGGGCACTGAAGACCGTGAGTGGATCCCAGATACTGGACACTGAGTTATTCGCAGTTAGAGTTTGGTTTTTGTTTAGATTGAGACTCTGCCCTGGTTCTTCCCTCTTGAAGTAAGAAAGTATTTAATTTTTTTTATAGGAACCCACAACTGGAAGACATTGAATTTTAAAAAATTGAATATTTTAAAGAGGCCAAATCTTTAAGTGTTTGAATTTTTAAAGACCTTGGGACTTTTTAAGTTTATAAAATGTTTTATATTGCAATGTCAATATTAATATGTGATCTTGGGGATGGACAAGAAAGGAAAGATTGGGTTTAAGTGAGGCATTTGTCAAGTTGACAAGGGGTCAGTTGTGCTGGCTAGTTTTATGTCAACTTGCTAAGAGCTCCAGTCATCTGAGGAAAAAGGGCCTCATCTGAGGAAAAAGGGCCTCATCTGAGGAAAAAGGGCCTCAACTAAGAAAATACCTCCATATGATTGGGCTGCAGGCTAGAAGTCACTGAGTACTGAGAGCTCAATTGCAGGAGCTTGGAACCTAGAAATGTTGAGAGTAGTGCAGATGACAGAAGCCTGGATTATGAAATTTCAGAGGGAAAAAAGTAGGAGAATAAAATATTTATAAATACCAGCTAAGGGCTGGTGAGATGGCTCAGCGATTAAGAGCACCGACTGCTCTTCCAAAGGTCCTGAGTTCAAATCCCAGCAACCACACGGTGGCTCACAACCATCCATAAGGAGATCTGACGCCCTCTTCCAGGGTTGTCTGAAGACAGCTGCAGTGTACTTACATATAATAAATAAATAAATCTTTAAAAAAATATATACCAGCTAAGACCACATGATCAGTTGGAGAAAAAAGGATTACAATTGACACAGTATTTCTTTGTATGTTAAGAATGTTTCTACCAATTTGGTATTTTCTTTCTTCAATTTCTTTATCATGCAATATAACATCAATGAGGAGAATATCAATTTTTTTAATATTTATGTTTAAGATATTAAAAATATCCCTCAAGGTGATATTGTTATTCATTCTAAAATTTGTAATGTGTTTGCAGCAGAGCTAGTGATAGCTATATCATGTTAGGCATAATTATGACCTGATTATTGTTTTCATTTGGAAATTAAGCATGGCATGTGGTGGCATGTTTATGTGTCAAGTGGACTTGTGATGGATATTCTTGTCAACCTGATTACATCTGGATTTAACTAAAATCCAAATGCCTAAGCACATCTGTAAGGGATATTTTTTTTTTCTTATTAAATCATTTAAAGTCGAAAGATATATTTCTGATCTAGATGTTTGAAGTGGGAAGATACATTTTTAATCCTGATATTTTAAGATAAGATTCATTTTTAATATGGGCTTCTGCTGACAGCTTATATAAAGGATGGGGAAGACAGAAGCTTGCTCTTTTTTTTTTTTTTTTTTTTTTTTTTTTTGCCTGCCTGCTTAAGCCTACTTCGTTGGGATTCCAACATATACTGAAGACTGGCTGAGACAGCATTGTGGACTGAACAGCTACTTGATGCTTGAACCTTTAGTTGGTAGACAATCACTGAATAAAGAGGCAGTGGCTGGAAAGGGTGTATGAGGACTCTGAGACGGTGATGTCCTCTTTTTCTTTTAAGGAAATGGTTCTCAATCTTCCTAATGCTGCCAACCTTTACTTCAATTCCTCATGATGTGGTGACACCAATCATAACGTTATTTTTACTGTAACTTCATAACTGTAATTTTGCTCCTTATTACGAACCATAATTCAAACATCAGATATCTGAGATATATGACTTGTGATCCCTGTAGAAGGGTCATTCAACCTCCAAAGGGGTCACGACCCACAGGTTGAGAACCAAAACCAGTAGGTAAAACTATAATTTACCTACTTTTCATTTCTAAATGTTTGAATTTTTAAAAACCAACACTGTTTTCAATTGGAAAATTGTTTGATTTTACTTTACCTTAACTTCTTGTATAATTTAATCTGAAATGAGAGCTTCTTTTTTGTATTCCTCTAGAGGATAAAGTTGTGAATAGCTTCCCCCTTGGTGGCATCCCTACTGACACAATTGTGTATGTTTTAGAAACATTACAAACATTTTCTAGTGCTCTATCCTTTTCAGCCTCAGAATAGACACATTTGCTGGTAATTCTGTTTGTCCAGGTCTCAAAGTTTTGCAAGCAAGTTTGTAATCAATTCATGATCATATTTGTCTTAAGAATTCAAATTAATCCTTCATTGACTAGGAATTTGTTTTATATAATGTACTGTTTCTTTCCTTTATGTAACTTAACCCTTGTTACAGCCACACCACATGGATATTTATCCTTATTCCAGAGACAAGAAAAATTATTGGATGCTACTACTGGTTGGATTTATCCAGCTAGAAATCTCATAAACAATCCAAAGTCTTTTCATAATTCTGGGTGGCTTTCAGAGATGGTCATCTTATAGAGATGGTTAGAGCTGAGAAATCAAGGCAGCAGAGCCCCCACATGATGTTCTCTCTAAACCATCATTTTTTTTTTTACGGGATACACTTCTGCAGGTGTGGGGCCAGACGAACCCCTATAGGGAAAGGAAACGAAGCTGGGAAGTTCCAGAAGCATGGGGGAAAGCATGTCCCAGTGTGTTCTTTCCTGTCCAATAAGAATGAGGGCTACACAAATAAAGCTCAGTCCAAGTTTGTCTTACCATCCCCAGAATTAGTTACAACTCGACTACCCAATTTCAGGGAAATTTAGCAGTCTTTTTACTTCTGTACGAAATGTTGATAAGACGGAACAAACTACCCGGCCCTTTTGTTCTGTGATCTTGACCTCTAGATTTCTAAAGAATGTGCTCATTTTTCTTTGTCACCAGCTCTGCTGGAACTGAAGGGAATAGAAGTTGAGTTCTGTAAACAGAGTTCAGAAAGGCAAAGTTTGGTTCCAGGAAAGGATCCACAGTGTCTGGCTCTTTATCCAACGTGGCTTGAACTGGCAGCTTCGGATTCTCTGGGAAGCCCCTGAGTAGTTTGGAAAGCTGCTTGTACAAAAGAGTAATTACTGTCATTAAAAACAATTAATGTTTGAGTTCCTGAGTGATCTGAGTGATTCTGGGAGGAGGAAAACATTTGTAAAAGCTTGATCTGGATACTCGAAGAAAAACTAGAAACACAGAGATAGTAACGACAGCAACAAAATGAGCAATAGGAAAAGAAAAAAAAAGAAAGCTCAAATGATTATTATTTATTATGGATATTGGGATGATTTATACTTCGTTCTTAATGCTACTTCCCTTTAAAACAAACAAACTTGGGCGAAGAATAGAGGAACTACTGAGGTATACAGGGAATTCTGAGGTCTTTGTTACTTGGGATCACAGCCCTAGCTTCTGTTTTTACTTCTAAATATCAGTCTGCATTGTTTGCTTTATTGAACTCATCTGTCTGATGAGATTTTTGTTTTCTCCCTTATGATTCACAGTCTTAAATCTGAATTAAGTAATGACAAGGCCTTAGTTTAAAGTTCAACCTTCACAGACTTTTAATTTCCCTCTGGATCCCACAGCTAGACCCCAAATAGCTCCCTTTAAAACAGCTGCCAAAATGCTTTCCCAGAGCAGTACCACAAGCTTAAATCCAGGAGGGCTGTGATCAGCACAATAAGACTTTCTGGTTTTGAGTTCTAATACCTTTGCTGAGCTACCAAAAAAGAATCATTTGCACGGAACCAAATTGAAATACACTTGGCAGCCAGCTGTTTGGTAAATACTTCTTGAAAAAATGAGTAAGTGGCTGAAGAGGCATATCTCTCGAAACCTGTTATCTAAACTAAGAAAACTAGCTAACATCTTGGTTGGTCCTAGACTCGTGCATCTCCCTGGGCTCTGCAGTTATTTCCATTAGGAATGAGCCTTTGCAGTTCTCTCTCTCTCTCTCTCTCTCTCTCTCTCTCTCTCTCTCTCTCTCTCTCTCTCTCTCTCTCTCTCTCTCTCTCTCTCTCTCTCTCTCTCTCTTTCTCTCATTCTCTCTCTCTCTGTGTGTGTGTGTATGTGTCCGTATCTGTGTCTCTGTTTCTCTCTGTCTCTGTCTCTGTTTCTGTCTCTCTCTCTCTCTCTCTCTCTCTCTCTCTCTCTGCGTATATAATGAGATATACAATGTAGAAGAAGCGACAAATGAATGGTACTCAATCCAAATCTACCTAAAAATGTGACATTTCTGATTTCCACAAACTTTAAAATTGTTTAATGTAAAAAAATTTAAAGTAAGAAAATGCTGTCCAAATATCTAAGTTCTATCTAAATATGTAAGACCCAAATCTTCTTATACAAAGTCTGCATTTTTCTGCAGCATAACACAAAACAGCAACCCACCTGCCCTGGATGAAGTTTTCACTGTGCACTGCACAATGGTCCACGCTTATTCTTAAAAAAGAAAGAAAGAGAGAGAGAAAGAAAGAAATGCAGTGAGTGAGTTTATTTGCATTGTTCTTTCCCATGTAGGTATAAAAAACATATTTCTCTGGGTCTCAAATTTAGGTCAGAGCTATGTAGTTCAGGAAAAATTCCTCTAATACTTTTTTTTATGTAAAAGCCAATCTTTTGGAAACTTCCTGACCTCAGTTTTACATTGCTGCGTTTACCACCTGTGATAGATACAGTTCTTGGTTGTTATTCTGGTCATTTTATAAAATCCAGAATGGAGACAAAAATCTACTGCTGTATATAAAACAAATGCTTTAATATTTTTTCCTATTGGTGGTTTGTTTCATCTCCCAGGCTGTGAGCTTATCTGAGACTGCTCGTCTGGACCAAGAACTTGAAATCTGGAAATACAGGACCCTTAGCTCAGGCACCTGGGTTCATACTGTGTGCTCGAGGTAAGCTGGTGTCTGGCAGGAGGCTGAGGGCTTGGGCCCCGCAATCACATAACCATCAGGCTGGGCTAGTTCAAATACTTCCTGGAAGAGCCATCTCAGAGATCAGGAATCTCAAATCAAAACCTGTGCTCCCATTGACATTCTCAGGCTTCATATGTAGAAGTTGGAAGCCACATAAGATTTTCTGTCAACTCCATTTATCTCACACTGGAAAAACATTATGATTGTAATTCATTCTCCTACTAAGTTAATTGTATGTGTGTACACTAATGATTTATTTACCATTTTTCTTAACATATAAGTTCCATTAACATATAACACACATACAAGTCTTTGACTTAATGAGTTAGTTTTTAAAATAAGTGAACATGTCATAATCTAACCCTTAAATAAACATTACATTTATTTACCCCTTTCCAAGAACTACTAAATATAACATTATAACCTTATAAAATTGATTAATCAGCATTTACCACTTTATTTAATGCATTCAAGAAAATTATCATCCACATGGCATGCAGCTCCATCTTAACAATTGCTGTATGAAAATGTCTAACTTGTGTATTGATTCTGCTCATGATTGTTTGAGTTTCCTTAAGTTGGAGGCTATTATAATTTTGCAGAAACACATTTTAACACTTTATGCTGATAAGTATTAATTATTCATATGGAATGTGAGTTATGTCAGGAGTATTCTGAACTTCTTGGCTAATATCCACTTATCACTGAGTACATAACATGTATGCCCTTTTGGATCTGAATTACATCACTCAGGATGATATTTTCTAGTTTTATTCATTTGCCTGCAAAGTTCGTGATGTCCACATTTTTAATGGCTGAGTATACTCCATTGTGTAAGTCTACCATATTTTCTGTATTCATTCTTTGGTTGAGAGACATCTGGGTTGTTTCCAGCATCTGGCTATTATAAATAAGGCTGATATGAACCTCGTGGAGCATATATATGTCCTTGTGGTATGGTAGAGCATCTTTTGGGTATATGCCCAGGAATGGTGTAGCTAGGTCTTTAGGTAGAACAGTTTCCAATTTTCTGAGGAATCACAAAATTAATTTCCAGGGAAGGCCCAAATGTGGATGCTTCAATCCCACTTGGAAAGAGGAACAAAATAATCAAGGGAGACATGGAGAGGGAGGGACCTGGGAAGGAAAAGGGAGAGGGCATGGAAAAGGGGACAGGATTAGGTATGGGGAGGGAGACAAGAGAAAAGCCCAGAGGGCCTGGAGAATGAATAGAAATATGCAGGAATGTGGGCTAGGGACGGGAAACCTCTAGAAAGTCCTAGACACCAGTGATGTGACAGGCTCCCAAGACCCAATGGGAATTAGCCAAAACCTTAGCTGAAATGCCCAACAGTGGGGAGATGGAACCTGAAGAGACCACCACCAGTAGATAGGCATGGCTCCCAGGTGAGTGACAGGGCCACCCATCCTTCTCGAAAATTTTAACCCATAATTGTTCTGTCTAAAGGAAATGCAAGGACAAAAATGGAGCAGAGATTGAAGGAAAGGCCAGAGACCACCCCAACTTGAGACCCATCCCATCCACAGACATCAAACTCTGACACTTGCAGATGCCAAGCTGTGCTTGCAAACAGGAGCCTGGCATGGCTGTCCTCTGAGAAGCTCTACCAGCAGCTGACTGAGACAGATGCGGATACTTACACCCAACTATTGGATTGAGCCAGAGGACCCCAATGGAAGAGTTAAGGGAAGACGGAAGGAGCTGAAGGAGATTGCAACTCCATAGGAAGAACAACAATATCAACTAACTGGACCCCTCAGAGCTCCCAGGGACTAAACCACCAACCAAAGTTCATACATGGGCCGGCCCATGGCTCCTCCTACATTTGTATCAGAGGACTGCCTTGTCTGGACTCAGTGGGAAGGGAGGTGCTTGGTCCTATGGAGGCTTGCTGCCCCAGAGAAGGGGGATGCAGGAGGGGAGAGGTGGGAGTGGATGGGTGGATTGGAGAGCACTCTCCTAGAGGTGAAGGAGAGGGGGAAGTAGCAGGGTCTTGTGGAGGGGAAACCAGGAAGAGGGACAACATTTGAAATGTAAATAAATAAAATAATTAATAATAAAAGAGTAACAACAACAAAAAGAATTCTTTTTTTTTTTTTCTGAGTACAAGAAGAATGTTATTGACACTGGCCTGAACTAC
>NW_022196904.1:165320709-165369624 GCF_008632895.1 Mastomys coucha | reverse complement strand
AGGAGGAGAAGGAGGAAGAGACAACTTATTCCCATCAAGAGTGTGGGGGAGTTCTGGCTACTCTGTAATATCTCTAACCCTTGTGGAATTTTGTGGTTTTTTTGTTTACTTGCTTACTTTTATTTTAGCCATTTGTGGTTGTGAAAAATTTGAGCCAGTTTCAATAGGTATTTGAGTTTGTGAATGTGAACACTTTTTTCTCTATTGAATTGTCGTTTGATTCTTTCCCTACGAAACATGACTTTCAAGAAGTTCGCTGACTTTTAAATATTCTCTTCCCCAATTTGTTTTCTCATATTCATGAATGTCTTCTGATGTATATGTGTTCTAGTGTGAGCCTTTTGGTGACATCTGCATTGAAAGCATGTTATTGTATTTCATGGCTTTCCATATCTCTCCCTTAATGGCACTATTTTACAATCTGACCTTAATTATAGTGTCAACACCTTTTTTCCCCTTTATGGTTTGTTCTTTCCAATGTGCTTTGTTTAAAAAAATATCTTTACCTACACCCCTCAATGTTTTAAACCCCACATTCATGATTTGAGCCTATGTGACCACAGCATATGTCTCTTCCTGTTGTCTTGGTCTGAGATGTTAGGGATGCATCATCTGCATGTGGAAGGGCTTGGGGCATGCCCTTATGTGACCAATGGCCACAAATCTATGGCTATGTGACAGGGGCCTGGTGCCCAGGAGCAGAAGACGCTTCTACTGTCCCTTCAGGGTCTCCAGGGCTTCAAAGCCTTGAGCTCAACAGAGGACCAGGTTACCTCTCAAGGTCCACTGCCCCACAGAAGGCTGTAGGCACAGGCTTGCTGGAGGATGTCATTCAGGGGCCCCCCAGCATCATAGCCAGCCTGCAGTGGGAGCCACCACACTGTGTGAGTATGTGGTGGACAGATGGGAGAGAAAGAGAAGTGGAGCAGCTTGAGCATTATGAAGAGAGATGGAGCTGGAGACTTGAGGATGGAGAAGAATAGCCAGCCCTGCCACCTGGAGCCATGGTAAGGACTCAGCTCAATCTGCCACTGAGGGCCATGTCTGTGTCTAACTCTGCACAGTGACAGGGGTCGATGTCTGGTCATGGCAGCCACCAGGATCTATGTGGGTGTCCAGCAAATGTGCAGAACTGACCCCTCCCCTCTTTAGTTGTGGTGCTATGGAAAGCTGGTCCTGCCACTCACTCAGGAGCCTCACCCACACTTCACAGTGGAGCTGGCCCTGGTGGCAGAGGTATGGGTGAATATCCTAGGGCATCAATGTGGAAGAGCTGACTCTGCCACTCATCTGCAGTGGGGTGGTCGGGACTCAGAGCGGGGTTCCACACCCAGCCACACACACCTCCAGTCGGTAAAGCTACCCGTGGGGTCATGAGCAAGGGAGAGCTATCCTTGCCTCTCACCAGCTATAGTACACAGTAGAGTGGGCCCTGCATCTATCCTGGGTAGCACAGCAGAGTTTATCCTGATGGTGGGAGCACAGGTGAGCTGGCCTTAGGGAGAGAATAGAGGAGAGATGGCCCTACCACTCATGTGTCTGCTGTGAGGCTGGCCCTGACCCCTCACTGGACGTAGCACTTGAGAGAGTGGGTCCTGCACCTCACTGGAGAAGCACAGTAGAACTGGTTCTGGAGGCATGAGTGCAGAAGCCAGCCTGAGGGCTTGAGAGCAGAAGAACTGACCCTGCTTCCTGCCTATGAAGGCATTGGGTGGTCTAGCTGGAGCAGTGTTGGAGAGCTGGCCTTGGTGGTGCCATTCAGCTACCACCTGGGCTCAGATCCAGGGCTTTGAATTGGCCCATCCCAAAATCTACATCATTGGCAAATGTTTGGGATTCGTGAAAGGGCCAGTCCTACTGATCCAAAGCTGTAGGGTTTCCATAACACAGGGCAACAACAGGATAAATGGCAGGAGGCCCGGGAAGGATTCAATACTGATGGTGTCACAGAAGCTAGGGAAGGATTCAATACTGATGGTGTCACAGAAGCTAGAGATCTTGAACCAGACCAATGACTTATTGAGATGAACATTTCCAAGTGAAGATGTGTGGACAGAAAAGTATTCTGTGGGACAGGCTGTGACACACTTTAGCTTCCACAAAGAGATGTTTTCTATGCTTTGATGTTGTTTGTTTTTATTTTGGTGGAAAGGTGGCAGGAGCAAAAGGCAGAGATATAAGGGGACGGGGAGACGAGCAGGACTGAGTTGCATGATGAAATTCACAAAGAATCATTAAAATGAAAAAAAAATTTTGCAAAAATTTAAATAAGAAAACTCATTATGATCTCAAACATCACCCACAATTCCGGCTGCTTTCCCAGAGGCCACGCCAGCACTAGGGACCTCTGTTAAGACACCACCCACCACCAGCTAACTCTCCTTAAAGCCTACCGGACGGCTTCAGCTGTACCTCTCCCCTGGGCTCCATATTCTGGCCCACAGCTTCTGCAGAAGACAGACATCTGCTTTACTGGAGGCCATACCATATTAGGAACCTCAGAGACCAAACAAATGCCCACAATGCCAGAGGCCACACAGGTACTTGGAACTCCAGAGACAACATTAGCACCTAAAATCTCAGAGGTCATGCGGGCCACAAAAACCCTAGTGGAGACACTCTTCTGGACCTGAAGGCTCGCTGATCACTAGAACCCAGGACCCTCAGACCAGAAAGACCAGAGTGAAAATGGAAACCAAAGGAGAAAATATCCCAAAACCCCATTTTCCTAACAAAGATAAACTCTGAAATCAATACCTCAACCTATAATAACCCCCAAACCTTCAATGATTAGAAGCCAGTGAAAGAACACAACAACAGCAAGGGAAAAATGGTTTCACCAGAGCCCACCTATGCTACTACAGCAAGTCCTGGATATTCAAACACAGCTGAAGACAAGAAGATAACCTTCACCGAGTCTGATGAAGGTGATAGAGGCCCTTAAGGAGAAAGTAAATAAATCCCTTCCAGAAAATACAAACAGGTGAAGGAAATGAGATAGAAATAGAAACAACAAAGAAAGCACAAACTGAGGGAATTCTGGAGATGGAAAATCTAGGTAAGCAAATAGGAACTACTGACACAAGCATCGCCAACAGAAAACAAGAGATCAAGAGAGAATCTCTACTGTGGAAGACACAATAGAAGGGATAGATTCACCGGTCAAAGAAAATGATCTTAAACATCTAATATACTAATCATAGATACATTGTTGTAAATGTTGTGTAATTTACTATAAAATATGGACCATATGATATCTATATCTGCCTTGTCTGAGTATCGCAAAGATGATTTTCATCTAACTAAATTTCCACTTAAAGGTATTTTTTAAATAACCAAATAAACTATTTGATAACATTCTAGTATTGGTAATTGGGATTTTTCTAGATTTTTTAAAAAATTTTATATAAACATATGGCAAATAATAACTTAAAAATATTTAAATGATTTGATAGAGAGTGGATAGGCTTTTAGATGTGTGACTAATATTTCCAACTCATTCTTGCAAAATGTGAAGCTGGGATAATGCAAACCGCAGCATCATGAGACAAACCTGGTTCTCTGTTTCATCAGCAACACGTGTTAGTCACTCCCATTTGGTAGGTTTTCTTGGAGAAGGTAAGACATGTTTTTCTCAAGGCAATGAGTGCCATACCCAACAAAGCACCCAGTGACAATGCTTTACAGTGAGTTTTTCTCCACATCGTATCATATCATTATCATATTATTATCATATCATATCATATCATATCATCAGTCTATGACAGTGTGGGTATTTTAGACACGTCAGTCTTTGCTTTCAACTTCAAAGACCAAGAAGAAAAGATCAAAATGTAAGATTTATAAAGAATAAAAAGATAAATTATACTGCTTAATGTTGTAAATAAAATTCATCATTGACTGAAACTTTATTTTCACATCACAATTTAAGAGGAATCTATCACATCATCTGTAAATAGTGATTCCTTGACATCTTTTTTGCCAATTTGTATCCCCTTTGATCTCCTTTTGTTATCTTATTGCTCCAACTAGAACTTTGAGTACTATATTGAATAGATATGGGGAGAGTGGGCAGCCTTGTCTTGTCCCTGATTTTACTGGTATTACTTTAAGTATCGCTCCATTTAATTTGATATTCGCTGTTAGTTTGCTGTATAATGTTTTCATTATGTTTACGTATGGGCCTTGCATTCCTTATCTCTCCAAGGGTTTTAATGTGAAGGGATGTTGTATTTTGTCAAATGCTTTTTCAGAAGCTAAGGAGATGATCAAGTGATTTTTTTTCTTTGTGTTTATATAATAGATTATGTTAATGGATTTTCGTATAATGAACTAAACTTGCATCCCTGGGATGAAGCCTACTTGATTATGATGATGTTTTTGATGTGTTCTTGGATTCAGTTTGCTAGAATTTTATTGAGTATTTTTGCATTGATATTCATAAGCAAAACTGGTCTGAAGTTCTCTTTCTTTGTTGGGCCTTTGTGTGGTTTAGGTATGCAGATACTTACACCCAATCAATGGAAAGAAGCCAGGGAACTCTGGGGTTGAATTAGGGAAAGGCTGGAAGAAGCTGAGGAAGAGGACAACCCTTAGGAAGACCAGCAGTCTCAACTAACCTGGACCCCTGAGATCCCTCAGACACTGAGCCACCAACCAGCCAGCATACATTAGCTGATACGAGGCTTCTGACACATATATAGTAGAAGACTGCCTGGTCTGGCTTCAGTGAGAGAAGATGCACCTAAACCTCGAGAGACTTGAGGCCCCAGGGAGTGGGGAGGTCTGGTGGGGTGGGGTTGGAGGGTGGGGACATCCTCTTGGAGATAGGGGGAGAAGGAATGGGATGAGGAACTGTCAGGGTGGAGGGGGCAGGGGATAATGACTGGACTGTAAAAAATGATTAAAGATAATTAAAAGAAATCAAAACCAAGCAAACAAAAAAAGCAATCTAATTGTCAATACTGGAGAGTAGCAAATGTTTAAAATACAGACTTTTTTCCTACCATTTTCCACTCTGAAGTCATTCATAAGAGTGTACAAGTTCTTGTGAAGCTGTTCAGTGCATGATTATTAAAATCAGAGAGAGAGGGGAAAGAGAAAGGAAGATTTGGACCCACAGAATGTGTTTTAAAGTTATTTCTTCCCACAAACCAAAACGTTATGTCAAGTTACAAAATTTGGGTGTCCCCTCCCCACAGAGAAACAAGGAATAAAGACCTGCTATGCAGAGGAGATTCTGCAGTGGATTTGACTGCAGGCTGGGCAAGGAAAGTCAGGGACGCAGTGTTTGTGAGTTGCCACATGAGTTGAAGTGAGCTTTTTTGTGTTGCAACTGTCATTGCATCATTGATGCTTCTGAAAACAATTCCAATCAACTTACTGGTTCACTAAGCTTGGCTTGGGTGGAAACATTCCTCTGTCCTGTCACTGATGCCTGTATTGGATAAACAGAAACACTTTCGTTTTGCTTTTGCCTTTTTTTTTTCACCATTTGACTAGGGAAAATTATTCAATAAAATGCCACAGTAAGTTCAAGAGGGGAAAATCTTGACTGCTGTTTTGAAGGAGACATCCAAGGGTGAATAGTCAAAAGGAAAATGAAGACCAATAGGATGTCAATTAACATAGACTCAGTGTTCTAGAGATCTCTGTACACTGGTTTAATTTCTGCATGACATGAGACATATATAAAATAATTCATCTTCATAAAATACTTTTAAGGTTAAGGCTCTTTGTGGCCTGAAGCAATCAACCCAGATCTTTCCCTTCCTAGGTTAGTCTCTTCACAGCAATGAAACCCAAACTGAGACAGATGAAATCTATATTAGAATGCAGGAATATGTAGAAGCCTTTAGCCAAGTTTAACTGTTGTCTAATTAGTTAGAAATGTATTACAATATTACCACTCCATTACAAGCAATGTTTGGAAAGTCATTTTGGAATTAAGTACACAGGTTCTTTGAATGAAATTCAAATATCTGGTAGTAAGAAAAGAAAATGTCTTAATTGCTTCGGTTTTCTTTCTTTCTTTCTTTCTCTCTCTCTTTCTTTCTTTCTTTCTTTCTTTCTTTCTTTCTTTCTTTCTTTCTTTCTTTCTTTTTTTTAACCATTTATTTCTCCTGGCTGGAAAGTTGGCATCGCTACGGCTATGGGTGGATAAACACAGAACACTGCATGCAGCGAGGCTGGAAGAACAGCAGATGCAGGTAAGTGAGGAGGCCAGGACTCAAGCGAAGGTGGAACCGTTCCAGCCCACATGGGCTGCGTTCATGTCTTAATAGTTGATGTAGACCCGGTCTGGGCTTGCTGTAGTTGTGGTTCTGGGCGCCACAGATCTTGCCGATGCTGTGCAGGCTGCAGAGGGCGCAGGGGTCGCTCGTGCTGCTAAAAGTCATGAGCTCATCCGGGACCACTGCACTGCAATGCACTGGGTGGGGAGAGGGGCGGCGAGGCCCAGATTTCTTACAATGAGCATTTATTACCACAGTTCGTGGATTAAAAAGTCACCCCTAAAATAAAAGGAGGCAGAAAAAAGAATAAAACATTATGGAATAGAATTGAAGACCCAGAAATAAAACCAATGGACACAATCTTTGATAAAGAAACCAAAAATATACAATGGAAAAAAGAAAGCATCTTCAATAAATTGTTTTGGTCCAAGTAGCAGTCTGTATGTAAAAAAAAAAAAAAAAAATGAAAATAGATATGTATTTGTCAACTTACACAAAGCTGAAGTCCAAGTGGATCAAGGACCTCAACATAAAACCAGATACATTAATCTAGTAGAAGAGAAAGTTCAAAAGAGCCTCGAACTCATTAGCACAAGGGGAAATTTCCTAAACAGAACTCCAATGGCTCAGGCTCTAAGATCAATTGATGAATGGGACCTCATGAAACTGAAAAGCTTCTGTAAGGCAAAGGACATAGTCAATAGGACAAATCAGCAACCTAAAGATTGGGAAAAACTATCTTCACTAACCCCATATCTGATAGACGGCTAGTATCCAAAATATATAAAGAACTCATGAAACTAACCTCCAAAAACAAAAAACAAAAAACAAAACAAAAAAAAAAACAAAACAAAACAACAACAAAACAACAAGCAGCCGAATGAGAAGTGGGGTATAGAGCTAGCTAAACAGAGAATTCACAACAGAGGAATCTTGAGTGGCCGAGAAGCACTTAAAGAAATGTTCAAAGTCCTTGGTGATTAGGGAAATGCAGATCAAAACAACCCTGAGGTTCCACCTTATACCAATCAGAACACTTAAGATCAAAAACTCAGGTGTTTGTGAGAATGTGGAGAAAGAGGAGCACTCTTTCATTGCTGGTGGGATTGCAAACTGGTACAACCACTGTGGAAATAAATCTGAAATTTCCACAAAAAAAAGTCAAAAATAGATCTACCTGGAGACCCAGCTGTACCACTCTTGGGCATATACCCAAAAGATGCCTCACCAGACCACAGAGGCACATGCTCCACTATGTTTATAGTGGCCTTGTCTGTGATAGCCAGATGTTCTGCAACAGAAGAATGGGTTCTTAAATGTTGTTCCCCATTCAGTGGGTTTTCTGTAAAAATCACAGACAACGTTGCCTGTACTGACCCTAAAGACTGTTCTCCTCAGGAGGACAAAAAAAAAAAAAAAAAAAAAACACTCCCAAAACCTGCTTCCCTTTTTTTTCCTGGAAGACAGATGATGAAGTCCTTCTGTAGCCTTAAGAGAGAGAGAGTCCCCAGAACAAATGTATAGTAGCTGACGGTGAATTCATTAGATTAATGCTGTTGAAGGCACAGAGAACCTGACAGATAACAGACAGTGGGCAGCAGGCCACAGATCGTGGCGAGGGAGCCTGGAGAAGCATGAAGACAGGTGCAGGCATCATGTGCCAGAGGGGTGCTGAGAGTGTTTATGGCAGCTCGACACTGGAAGAGGTAGCTGGGTCCCAAGAACTTTGATTTAGTATGCCATAAGTGAATAGAACAGGAACCCTCTCTTCCTCATTCTTCTCCCAGCCTCTCCATCCTCTGTGACGGAGGTCAAGCATTCGAGAGTCAAGGTGGTGGAGCAAGCCAGAGATGGAGGTCTTCTGAGGTCAAGAGCATTTGTATTTTTTTATGAAATATGGTGCTTACCTCTATATGAATTGTATTCTTGGTTATAAAAATCATTCGATTACACGTCTTCAGGACCAAGGTGAAGTTTATGTAGAGGGAGGATTCATTATCTGCTTGCATCACATTTTAGTAAGAAATTGGTTCTAAGGGATTTGTCTGACATAGTGTATCAATTTGCTGCATCATGGATCTTCTTCTTAATGGTAGCTGGAGAATGTGATTGGTTATAGGTTCTGTTTCATGAGAAGCCAATGTTACGACAGGCTAACCAGGGGTTGTGATTGCACCAGAGCAATCATGTTCCTGATTCTGCACTGGATGTTTTTCTTGCTTGTGAGCAATTAGGGAAGGTCTAAGAAACCAATGAGAGTCATTAGGAATAAGTAGGGTACAATTCAGAAAGGATTAGTTGAAGAATCTTAATTAGACATTGGCTGACTCTTTGCTGGGACCAACTATTTTTATCTTCTAAGAGGCATTTTTTCCCAGCCCCAGGTATGTACTTTTTACCATGTACTTTCCTTTTCAGGCCTGACACTCCTTCTTGAGTTTCCTGCCAGCAAATGCACTCAGAGGGAAGAACTTCAAAACAATTAAATCAAGGCAACACAGTTTATCGGTGCTTAGTTCTGCCTCAATCAAGTCCTCCTCTGCATCTGGACTTTTCTTCAGTTTACAGATGTTCCCCGAGTTATTCAAGACGCAAGAAGGAGCAAAAAGGACCCACACTAGTTCTGTTACTAATAGTCACTAAACGTGTCATTTTGAATTTACAAACAAACAGCTAAGGAAGGTGTTATACAGGGAATAATTGCTGGAGATCTGACAATTCTTCCTGAGCTAGGACCGGAGAATCATTGGAGGTGTGACTGCCAAATGCAATTTTCTGGGCACTACATTAAGGAGATTTAATTCCCTGTAAATGAAGCCAGAGAAATCTGGATTTTTGATGTAATCTGTTTGGGATTTTTATGTCCTTAAATTTTGTTGCACATTTAGGTATTTTACCTTTCTCCTTAAGGACATAACTCTTTTGTGCTGAAGAAGTTAATGCAGCACTATTAGGAACATATGTGTTTTCCAGGGATTTCCCACTCTTTCCTGTCAGTGGCACCCAACACACTCTCAGAGGAAAGGAGAGCTGACTCCTTTATGTACTTTAGGGATGTGTTGGCAGCAGAAACTCTTTCCTCTCATCCTGGGGTTGGCTCACAGAAGCAACCAAGGACAACAGCCTAGACTTACACAGCTGGGTTTGTAGTAATTGACCTAAAAGGCCCAAATGGGTAGGCAGATTCTCTGAAAGCTGCACCCGGTGTGGCTGGATATTCATAAAGACATAATCACTAAAATGGCAGGCATAGCAAGAAGTGTGCATGAGTCACAGTGTGAACAAGGAAGACAAACTAGGCTCGTTTTATTTCAAAGAGAAACAGGACTGGCTCGGGAATTTCAACAAAGAAAATGCATTGAATCTGTGGGAAACCAAAAGGCAAGCAAATTCCTATGGCATCTCTTAAAAAATAAATACTATGAGATAATATATTCTATATGTATTTGGTGTAATAGATTATGCCTCTTACTCTCTGGGGTTTTATAATTTTTTGTAATTGACTTTGTAATTTTTATAGTTACTAATACTTAAAAAATAAGAAACTGAAACTGATAGGACTTAAGTTATTTATTTACTTACTTACTTTAAAAAAAAAATTCTTTACTTCACAAGCATCTAGGAAACACTTACCAGGTCTGGCAGCCCTGCCTCTGACTTTAGGATACAGATGTTCTGAGATCTCTACTACTAATTTTTTTACAATATGGCTTCAAAACATGAAAATACAAGAGTGTAATTTATAACACATTGCATAAGATAAGCATGAGCTCTTACCAAACAGTACATGTTACATTTCAATATAAAACTCACAGGTTAAGCATGTCGATGCCTGTGGCTTGGATGTTTCAGAGGCTTCACATGGAAATATGGACTTGAGTAGAGGCATAATACTAGTTATGATAGTTTTATACAGTTAATACAGAAAGTTAAAAATACTATACTCATATTAATACTGACTTTCACTGTGAAATGTATAACTACTTAAGTCACTAATTCCTACTATTTGAAATAAGATTAATACTCATGATGCTCTAAAGAAAACCCAGTTGGAGAGAGAAGATACGAAATTATACAGTGATTAGTGATAAGACCTGGCCAGATTGTGGAGTTATGTTATAGACTATTCAACTGTATACATAAAGTTCAGTGACAGCAAGTGATACTGAGGGGTGGCTAGACACAATAACAGAGAGCCCAAAACAAACAAGCAAGCAAACAAACAAACAAACAAAAGAAATCAAATGAATTTAAGTTCCTAGTGATTTTAGAATTTCTTGGGGGAAAAACAACACACTGGGGCAAATGTCTTTCTTTCTCAGTTGTGTATTCTCTGTGTGCATGCACTTGTGTGTACATGTGTGTGTGTGTCTGTGTGTGTGTGCGCATCCACACACACACACACACACACACATCTGAGTATGTCATGATTATGTTTTTCCAGAAAAGATATGCTTAAGTTTGTGTTTTCCCATCCTGTATTCTTTCTTTTGTAAATCAGTTCCTGACATTATTCCAGGAAATTCATGTGATATATTCTTTTCCTCTTAAGTGGGCAGACTTCCATTAAGTCCCCACTTCTGAGAGTTTTATATTGCAATTGTCATTTTGCTTTTCCTGAAACTACAAATCTTAACTTCCTACTTGATTCAAGGCAGACTAATAAATGCTCAGGCTAGAGTTTTCTGTTCTTTTTAAAGATATTTTTTCTCATATACTTAAATGCATTTATTTAAAAGTTTGAAAACTATGCCAAAATATAAATATGTTTTCTATACTTGGCTAGTGGGTATGTGACTGTTTATTATTGTATAATGCTATTTATAAGCACCATGTAACTATAAAGCACATATACAGTATTGTACTTTAAAATTTCCATGTAGAAATAAGCTTTTTGTGCATTTATCATACTCCCCAAAGCAGTTCAGGACAGCAGTCATCATCCAGCATGAGCAAACTGGGCAAACCCAAACATTACTAAAATCCACATATGAGAAATTTTCTTGGGTTGACAGGTACACATTTTTTGGTACAAAATGAAGGCAAGATCATAACATGCAATTTAATCAAAACAAATATCAAGGACAAAACAGGTTCAATGGGTAATAAGGGGCTATTTCTTGGTCCATAGGTAATCATCTATTGATAATGTCACATGGGAAAAGGAGCTGAAAGAACTTGCTGAGGTCTCTTTTATTAAGAAACTATCTCACTCAAGTGGGACCTGCCTTTATAGCCTAGTCCCCTCCACCCACCCTGGATATCTAACCTGCTTTTAATATCAAACTGGAAAGACTTGAGGGCAGTGGAGGCAGGAGTTGGATTTCACAAGGATTACTTTGTATCACATTTGCCTCCACATACAGAAGAACAACAATAATACCAAACATACATCTAGATACTAGTTCTCTACAAAGAACCAATAACATCTGCGTTCATGGAAAGGGGGAGGAGGGCATTTTTAAGTGATTGTCTAGTGTTCATTTGGAGCAGGCATGCTGGTCATCTGCATGTTGAGTGTGTATTACAAACTTCCTGGTTCCATCTTTCCCATTTCTGCCCTAAGCATTGTTTTGTAAAGGAGCCACTTCTCATAATGTCCACTGTAAAATTTTGAAGTTGTCTCAGAATCATGAGTCCGAGTTGGCCATGGGAGTATCTATCTATATGATAGTCCTCTGGTCACAACTCAATTGAGATTCCAGGTGACAGCAACTACCTATAGCGATTGACATCTCAACCAGAACAGAGAGTTCCTGCTGACAACTCATAGTTTTTATTGATTTATTTGTTTATCAAAATCTGGAAACAGCATGAAGGATTGGAAATTATAATTCCAAAATAAGGCTTCTGGATCAATAACCCATCACTAAGAGCTGTCTTGCTCACCCTTCTCCAGGAATTGTGAAGACAGTAGGAGAGCTCAAGCCAGTGCATGGAACATGTGATTCAGTTTCAAATCCTGACCTCATGTCTTTCTGAATTTCTTTCACATGTGCTGCATGATGTGGCTGGGAGGCACTTGATAATCACTGTTTGTTTCATTAATTGACTAGTTTAAATACATCTATTTAGTTCTGGTAATATGGATAATATTATCCATATTATGTATTATCTATAATCCATAGTATATATTATCCATATTTCTAAAGGAATTTTAAAGCACTAGTAATTTTTTTCTTTATAACTCTACTAACTCATTTTCCTCTATTTTTATGTTGTAGGAATATTAAATTTTCTTTCTCATGATGTTGGTTTGTATTCTTCATTCTAATCCAAGTATTTTTAGGTTGAGTGTGTATTACAAACTTCTTGGTTCCATCTATCCCATTCCTGCCCTATGCATGGTTTTGTACAGCAGTCACTTCTCATCATGTCCATTGTGAAATTTTCAAGTTAAAGTTGACAAATGAGCAAACACACACACACACACACACACACACACACACACACACACACACACACAGACTTTCTCCCAGTAGACTCATAATATGTGACATAAATCTGAAGGAATTCTACCCCTTCCAGATACCTTTAGATGAGGTTGGCACTGAAATTTCAGCCTGTCTGCTCTGCAGATGTCCAGCATGCCTGATCCAAAAGAGCATGAGCCAATTACTTAAAAATATCTCCCATCCTCTGTCCATACATATGCATACATCTTATTGGTTCTTTTGCTTCATAGAGAAGCAGAATCTACATGCTAGCTTGGCATTATTGCTGTTCTTCTGTATGTGGAGAGAAATGTGATACAGAAATGGGCCTGAAGGTCATATAAGGTAAAGGGTCTTCTGCTCAATTTTCCAGGAAGGGCTGTGTTGTTGAGAATCTGAGCCATACTGTGAGAAAAGTGAGCATCTATATGATAGACTTCTGGCCACAGTTAAGTTGAGATTCCAGGTGACAGCATCTAGACATGCTCGAGCAAGTGAGACATTGTAAGCTGTCAGTTCTTAACTACTACACTGCATTGGCATGTTGCACAGAGCAGATCAAAGCTATCTTCATTCCACCTGTGCCTGAGCACAGCATGCATTGTACTTTTTTTTATTTTTTAGGCAAACCAAAGAACCATTGCTAGTATAAGTCACTGATTTGGGGTGTATTGTAAACAGTAGTAGGTGACTGAAAGACTGTGGAAAGAAATGAACAGATCAGCTTAGATCAGGATACAGGGCCACTGCAATAAGCAGCACTAATATCTTCTGAGGCATATAACGGTAAATGGTAATTTCCCACATATACTGCTTATCCAGCATGGGTCAGCTTGAGAAGCCTCTTTCTGTGACTCAGTGATCTGAAAGCAAGAAAAGAAGTGTAGGGAGGGAGGAAATGGGGAGGGGGAGAGGGGAGCATATGGGTCGTGAAGCACATGAAGGTCATGTGCAGAAAGAAAAATGTGGTATGGGGAGTGAGGAGCCACAGGCTCCTGATGTACCATACACTGCATGAGATACCAAGATGGTTCCCAGAACACTAGTGAGAGGGCAGAACCTAGGCCAGGGCAGTGACTGCATTCCAGTCATCACAGAAGTCCTAATATGTGATGACGCCCACTTCCCACACTCCTCACCCCTTACTTCCTATCCCCCAACTCTCCTACCCCCATCTTCCACCCCCTCCTTCTCCTTCTTAGTAACCTCTTCAGGCAGGGCTTTCACTGGGGCAAGGTGATCATCTGGTGAGATGCAATTGGCTAAGGATTTAAGGGCTTCAGATTGGCTCAAACATTATGTGCTTATGTGCTGCACAAAAAACCTCAGATCTGCATCCTAATGCCGGTCTCTAGAGTCTGATTCGGGATTTGTCACATGACTCTGCTACCTGTCACACTCCCATCCTCGGTCCTGTTCCCAGAAGAGCACACTACACCATGGACCATGGCTCCTAAGGCTTCTATTTAGAAAAGACACTCAAAATCCTGTGCACCTTTCAGTAGATAAAGTATTCATGTAGCCAAGGTTGGCATTAATTTAGTAACCCTAGCATCACACAATCCGCCTGCAAGGGGTTTAGAAAACTAAAGGACAAGCCATGGAAGTTATCGGGCATGCATAATTCTCCCAAAGGAGAGAGTAAGGCATCCTTGGGATATGTGATTAACCAGAGTGAACAACCTCGGATAAGAAAGAGCAGCAGCAGAGTACTTGGCTTGGATACTTTGTAGTTTCAGAAGATGAAACAAAAACAAATCTCTGCTAAAATACAAGTGCCTGGTTTACATTATTGCCCAGTGTTTCTCCTGAAATGAGAATGAGAAAGTCCCTCTTACCATAGCCTTTAATACTGTTCCCTCTCCACTCTTTACCATACAACTTATAATTGCTTCTTAACGGCTAGGTATAGGATGGGGGCTGGTTCCAGAATGGGGGCAGGTTTTCTCTAAAAGGCATGAGGGATTATTGAGTAGTTATGAGAAGGGGGAAAAATAAGTCAGCCTTATATCTTAGAAAGACAGATGTGGTGATGATTTAGAAAACGGGTTCAAGCAGGGTGAGACCAGATGCTGTCAAACAGTAGTTCTGAGATTCTTGTCCAAAGAACTCAAGTGTTTGACCCATGTTGGTAATGGGACAAAGAGCAGGGAAATGGTTAGAAAAGTTACATTGACCACCCTTGGTAATGAATAAGACCCAGAAGTTAAAAAAAAAAAAAAAAAAAAAAAAAAAAGAAGATGAGGATGGTGGAGCTTAAGTCATTTCCCAGGAAGGGGAAGAATAAAGAACTATATCTTTCTTTGTGTGCTTCTAGTTCCAGCTTTACAGAAACCCAACCTTCTGCTAACCAGGTGCCCAGAAGCATTGGCATGCTCACAACCTATGAGCTTTTTATAACTCTGCCATCAGTGCTTTCGTCATGAGCCTCAGATTCTGATTTCTTATCCACAGTCTGCATGAAGAAAAATATGAGACCAAATCAGGAAATGCTGATAGCATCTGCTCTACGTGAGCTCTGCCCACGTCTCTGAGGATTCCTGGCAAAGAGCGAAGAGCGGGATTGACATGTAGCCGCCTGCTCATCCATGAGAGACCATTGAATGACAGAGATGGCTTGGCAGGCAATTCTTCCTGGGTCATCTACGTGTGGGTGGCAAGGTGAGACTACCCTTTATAGAAAGAGAAGAGTGGATTTACCCGCTGAAATTCCTCCCCATGGCTATTTTCTGATCACATTTTCCCACACAAGATAAGGCTGCCATTCTTCTAGATGATTCAGTCCAATCCCTTCAGTGGCATCTAAAGATACTTGACCTCAAACCTTGCTGAGTGGTACTTTATTGAAACCAAGAGACCAGAATTATCAACTCGAACTGCACATTGTCAGGCTAAAGACCCAGTATACCCAGGACACATATTTGAAACTCAGGAAGAACAGTTAGGGCTATGCAGAGCTTTTGGTACGGTGGACAACCCTTCCTTGTCTGTCATTCCTATAAGTACCACATTACAGGCCATTTTACCTTTGAAGAGGCCAAACCTCAGAGACTTTATATGTGTTGATCAAGGCTAGTTGGCTAGTAAGTGTTGAAGCTAGGATTTACATTGGATATTTTTTTGCCCCCTGACATAGTTGATCTTGTGTTGTTATCACAGGATGCTTAACATTTCAACAGGCATTTCATAAGGAAGCATGTACTCGCTTTGCATGCAGCAACTGGAAAGCCCAAAGAGCATGGCACTAGTTTCTGGTGGAGGAGTATGCTGCTTCACAACATGGCAGACTCTCAGATGGGGCAAAGCCAAAGCAAGGGAGAGAATGCCAGAGAAACCAGTGTGTGTAACAACGAGCCACTCTCAGCCTTCGGAGAACCAACTCAGAGAGAGGCATTAACTCCTGTAGTTGACTTGATTGTCTCTGAAAGGCACCAAGTGCTGATATCATGTTATTGGGGATAAAAGCTTAGCACTGAAGACAAGCCACATCTAAGTCTCACCAGCTCTAGGACCTAGGATTTCTCTATTAGTCTATGCTCATCTACTTGAAAACTCTTTATGAAGCTCAAATATTTGTTTTCATTTTTATAGGCTACTTTAAAAACATGGCTCCTACCATAAAATTTAAGATTTCAGAAAACCTAATTACATGTCTTTTTCATATCTTACAAACCTCTTACCTATCTTCATATTTTCTCATGAATTAAAATTGGAAACTATATGATACAAGTGAAGGAGTTCCTGTTCAGACAAAATGATTCTTGGCTGCTATAATTTTTAGTCATTTAAAGAACAAAATTTATTGTGAAGCATATAACCTAATAGTCAAAAGCATAAAGTATTTTTTAGTGATATAGTTTGACTTCAGGTGGTTGTGGAAAAAAAGACTATTTTAACTTTTTTCCTATCAGCTGACTAGCTTTCTTAACTATACTTTAGTTTATTATACTTAACTCTCTGACAGTGATCTCTGTGCTCTGTCCCAAAGAACACTTCACGATACAGTCCTAGTATGATACCTAATGACACAATTGAAAACAGCATGAAAGCTTTGTCCTGTGGCAAACAGCATAGACTCTCATTGACTCATCTGGTCATTTTCTTGGCAATACTGTTTGTTAATATATCACTGAGTTCAAGTCCTACTGAGGCTCATTGACGATTGCTGCCTAGTAATAATTTATCCTCTCATGACTTCCTTGGCACATTGTACCAAAGTCATTGTATACTCTGTTGAACTTGGCAAAGGGATAATGTCCTTCCACATGGTAAGGTTGCAAAAAGGCTGTAAATTGTGACTTCATTACTTCCTCTCTGCCATTGGCTTACTCAGTCTAAGGAACGCTATCTGCCATGCAGTGCAGGCATTCAGGAAGCCCAGCAGAAATTCCCATAGAAAAAGGATCTGAAAATTTTCACTAATCTGAGTAACTGAGTAACTGCTTTTCAGCAGTTAGGTAACTGTGCTTAGAAATATGCACACACACACACACACACACACACACACACACACACATCCAACCCCCCCCCCCCACATACACACAAGCTTCCACACAAGTTTGCAGCACTGACCCATATCTAGAATACAACCCATGGGAGACCACCATCTCCTTAAGTAGCTCTGAGGTTCTGGACCCTCATTATGTAAGAGGACACATTTGTTATTTCAAGTTGCTGAGTTTAAGGAGAATCTCATTAGACAACAATGAACAACCAACATACTCAGGCTAGGTACAAAGAAGGTAAAAAGTCATCAACTTTATCCCAGTTGTTAAGGGATTTGTGCAGAATGTACGTGGTAGCCAGAATCTATTGAGAGACTGATGGATGGTGTCAAGTGGTTGTTTCCCTTCTGTTAGACATGATTATTCTCTTAGATCAGAGCAGCTGTGGTCCACATAGCCTAGGTCCTTACAAGATTGAACCTCATAACATTTCTGGGTAGGGGGTGGGGTGAAGTTCAAGATGTCCCTTCTCTCCTGGGGGTCAGGAGCAGTAACCAGTCACTGGGAGATGTCCCTTCTCTCCTGGGGGTCAGGAGCAGTAGCCAGTCACTGGGAGGAGATGTCCCTTCTCTCCTGGGGGTCAGGAGCAGTAGCCATCACTGGCAGGAGAAGGCTTTCTGTGTCAGAGCTGCCAGGAAGCTGCATAGGGGATTTCTGTTCATTGTGATTAACCCTCACTGGTTTACCAAGATGGGATAAATCTTTTCCGTCATTACCTTCTCTAGCTGGATTGAATAGACATAGAGCTCCTAGGGATAGAAAGGAGTCCGTGGATTGGGTAAATGAATGAGTGAAAATCTTCAAAGAAAAGACCTCATTTGAGAAATAGATTTCAGTAATGACTTGATTTCAATTTACATACCACAATAATTTTTACCTGTTTCTTCAAAGGTTTCCTCACTTCTGAAGAGACTTCTCTGGGTCTACCTTTGAATCCTAGTGGGTCATTCCCAAGGTGCTTAGCACCTGTTTGTCAAGCATTCTTTCAGCCTTCGAAGTCAGTCATCACAGAGTATTGGATTATTTCCTGTAAAGAACAATTTAGGCTATAAACAACTACTCTCCTCTTTGTGAATTCACACATTTAAGATAATACTTGATTTATGCATCTTCATGTTCCCTTTCTCCTTCTAAGAACTATGTAGGCAAACACACATACAGACATACATGCACACAGAATATATACTTACATGCATACATACATACATACATATATGCATATATATATACACATCCACATACATATACCATATATGAAATATATGTATGAACATATGTATGTATATATGTATATATTTCCTTTTCTCTCAGTATGCAATTTCTGGCACTTCATGGTATTACTTGCTTCCCCTTAGACAAAAGTCACATTGAGATCCATGAGGAAGATATAGGGAGTGAAGTTCAAGGAAGAGCAAAGGGTGTCTATTTTGTGGTTTTCATCTTAACACAACTGAAATCAAAATTATAGCCACAGAGATCATGAAAATCAGTAAGAGAAAATTGTATTTTTTTTCTGAAATATTTATTTTGATTGAATATTGGATCTACTCTAGGAAGTTTGATAAATAAGTTACTTTTATAATGAAATGAAGATGGAAGTAATCGGGAAACTAAATGAAAGATTACATTTTTAAAAATTCTGTAAAATACACTCACCTGCCAGATCATGAGGAAGGGACAGCATTTCTGTGCTTTGGAATGTTCTGGGAGCAATATTGGACTTGTAGGCAGCTTTTGTCTCTGTCCATGGCTGATATGAATGTGCATAAATACACATGTACATTTCACTACAAGAGTCCATAGTTGTTGCTCATGGCTTAGGGCTAAGAAATGTGTAAGGCGTAGTTATCCAAAATCAGGTGAGGGAGTTGGCAGAGCCATTGGAAATGCATTCAAACTGAAAACCACGCTACCCAGTTTTGTTCTCTCATTCTGTATTTCAATTTAACTGCAGAGCGTTAACGAGGGCATGGAGAGAACCCACTCGTGACTCACTAAGCCTAAGTTTGAAGTTGAGGTGGGGAGACTAAATAAATAAGGAAGTAAATAAATAAACAAATAAATAAAGCTTAACGAGTTGTGTGGCCACTCCTGTATGAGAGGAGAAGTGAGAACACAAAGCTGGGAAAGGTCTTCATTAAGCCTGGTTATAAGACACAGTTCAACAGATCCTGCAGCTCGCAGCAGATCTGTCTAGAACCCTGTCACCATTACTCCCTCTAAGTCTTCATTCATCTTGTACCAAGGAGACGAACTGCCTGTCCTCATCCAAGCCTCTGCAACCAGTGGGTTAGTATTTGCCCAGTACAAGAAAAGAAGTTCTGATATGATACAGTTAGGTGGGTCTTAAAAACATGCAGAGGAACAAGGTCATCACAAAAACTCACAGATGGCTTTCCACTTATATCATATGTCCCAGATTGCTGTCTCTGAATTCCTAATACCGAGGGATCCATGGATGGGATGTATCAGAATGGCTACTGAGTAATGAAAAGATATATATATTTTTCCTTGTGTCATACCATAAACTGAAGAACACCACCACAGCTGCACTCTGCATTAGTATTGCCCTCAGAACACAAGCACAGCAAAGTGCTCAATTCTAGCCTGTGGGGTTTGTGACAGGGCAGAAAGTAAGCTATGGCGGCTATGAGGTGATGTATCTGTGTGATTCCCAATGTCATCCATTTTTCTGAATTGTACAAACATGATTAGAAACCCCAGGAAGCAGAGTGCTCATATTACACTCCCCATACATGCATGTGACATGCACACATACATGCACTTGACATGCACACATACCCACATTTGAGTTGCATAAGGAGCATTTTATTTCTATCAGGTTACTTTGTAAAGTTGAGGAAACCTGAGCTCTTTGACTTGGCTAGCACACAATACAACTGGATACCATTGCACAACCGTGGAGCAACTAAATTCTGCCATCTTCACATGAGCATCTTTTTACCGCTAAGAAATGCTCTCTCTTGAAAGATGCACCACATATAAGGCTGTACAAAGCATGGTTATTTCCATGACGTGCTCACAATCGTTAAACTTAAAGACACAGAAATCTCCTTACTGATGATTCCTGATGGGGGGTTGGGGCTTGGGGACAGAAGGGGAAACTGCTTAGTACACACTAGTTTTCCTTTGAAGCAATAATAGTTTTTGGAACCAGATGGGAGTAAAAATGTTGCATAATGTTGTGAAATACTAAATACCACTGAACTGTATACTTTAAGATGGTTGGGTTTTATGTTATGCGACTTTTGCCTAGATTAAAAACAAAAGGGAAGAAAAGAAAGGGGCTTTCCGACCTCCAAGTTCTTGAGAAAGTCCTTTCTCCTGATGGGATGAGTAAGGTGTGATGGGTCGGTCAGGCTCGGGCCATGGAGACAGATGGAGAAGCACCAGGGCAGAGTGTGCCTGGACCAGAACCAGCAGGACAGGATAAAGTGCTGCAGCAGGACTATCTCAGTGGCTTCTTCAGAGTCGGACTGATTCCAGCAGCACTCTCTGCACACCCTCCAAGCCACCCTTAGGTCCTGAATCTCATCAGAAACCATTTCTCATAACCTCTCATCTCCCAAAGGAACGTTCATTTCCTGAGGACCAGCAACTTTGTTATATCTCTCCCCCAGGAAAGTTCTTTCAAATAATAAAGCTCCACAATAGAAATATCTGGTCCAGGAGATTTATGTCTGAGTTAGCTGTTGAAATAGGAAGATGTATCGGCAAGGCCTTTATCCCTCAGCAAGACCAGCTCCAGATGCTGTCACCTCTCTAACCTCGTCTTCATCATGCGTCTCCTTTTGTACACTGCAGCCATACAGACCCCTTTGCTGCTCCTCATATGTGCTTGGCTTGTCCTGGCATTTGCTCCAGGCCTCCCTCAGATTCGGACCACCCTGCTGTAAATCTTTGTTCCATCTCACTGAAGCATCTCTAGTAGCACACCTTGCTTTTATTCCTCTCCCTACCTTTGCCTTAATTCTCCTTATCCTGATCTACTGACCAGAACATTTATAATCTTAGAACATAGCATTCTGCACAATCATTACACAAATTCTTGTCTGTCCTGTTGTGAGAGATCCAGCTCCACAGAGGCAGTCTTTTTGTATTTTATTAGCATGTTATCCTAGATTAGTGCCTAGCTGTAAAAGGTTAAGAACTGTTTGATAGATAGTTGTAGAAAGAGCAAGAGTCCTGTAGTTCAACATAAACTGCTTTCTTCCTTTCTTGACCAATGTGGAATACATTTCAAAATGAAGAGAATTTTACAGCAATTTCTAAAGACTTTAATATTGTGCAGTCTTGATACCTAAGATGGGATTTGAGCATGCACATCCAGGTTATGAGGATAACACACTGGCCTCTGGTCTAGAGCTAGACCTTAAATCTCATGTTTTCTGGGAACCAGACTGAGACCCCTTGGAGACGGAGAAGGAAGAGAAGAGATTAGAAAAGTTGCGTTGGCTCTAGCCAACAAACCTTGGCAGTAGTGTGACAAAGAACTCTAAGAGGTTCGTGGGACTTTGTTGCTAATTTTTCTCACTCTGTTTCAGCGCAGTGGAGCTTGCTCCAGCCTTTAATAGAAGACACCAAGTCACTTGTTTATAGAAAAATAAGAATGCATCAGGGTACCAAGGCAGAGCACAGGGGGATTCCATCAACTCTCTCAGGGTCCAATAACATGAGTATACCTGTCTATTGGCTGACTTTCAGATGTTCTGCACCTGGTCCTGCTATCTGATTGTCACCCAGTGAATGCTTCTCTAGTCCATTCTATTAACTAAAGAGAGTGGGCACATGCATTTGATATACTTTTATTATGATCTAATATACACATACCTTTAGTTAGTCTAAAAGTGGTGGAGTGCTTGTTCAACTTTTAGTTAAATAGTGAGTTAATCTCTAAGTTGGAAATATTTCTTTCCATGGGTGTTGGCATACTGAAGCCTCTCATGCTGTGACCCGAGGCTTTGCCCATTTTCATAATTGCTGATTAATTATGCAGCACATGAATGTTTCCAGTCTTAAGCCTACTGAACCATGTCTAGACCTGGGGATATGAATTTTAGAGTGCTGTTCATCAAACCCATGAGTGTGGGACAAGGGCTCTACCCCGAAGCTACATCATCCGCAGGACACATTTCCAAATGTCCTCAGGTGGTTTCTATGAACGTTAAGCTTAAGAACCAATATCATAGTATATTATAATTTATCACATCCTCACATGTGTATCTCCTTCCTGTGCATCACAATTATAGGACTGTGACTGATGGACTACGACTTAAATTTACAGATATGGAAAACAAACATCCAAGATGTTAAATCTAAAATTATACAGCTAGGTTATGAAAAGGGGTTGATTTTGAACCAGGCATTGCCTTATTCTAGATAAAACTCTTGTAATGTCTATTTTGTTCCGTTCTTTTGTTGGCAAGTTGAGTTTGAGAATTAAACTATGACATACTTTGGAGAAACTTTCAACCAGGGTCTGAGTCAGTGCTGGAGAAACAGTACCATCTTGTGGCCGTGTGGAACCATAGCACCTCTTTCCTCTCGATTTGTTTGGAGCCCATCTTACTTTTTTACACGAGTTCTGGGGACTTGTACTAAGATTACCCATTGAGTCACATCTCTAGACATGCTCATGTGACCTTGGCATATCTTTGAACTTGGATTGTAGGTCTCCTCAATGACACCTCTTCTATTTATGTGCACCAATTTCATGCGTAGCAGTTTTATGGGCCCAACTCCCCCAGAGACTCCTGTTCTGAGCCAGGATTTCTTGGTATCTTGGGACTTATATCTTTCAATAATTTCAGGGTTCAAATAGACTTGTACATCAGAAGAAGGACATTTGGCTCCCATATTGGTCCAACTTTCTCATGCTATGCAGTGTTTAGCTGGAACTTAGTTTAAGTTGTCTTTTGGCATCAACTTTGATCGTTTGTTAGCAAAGGGATTTTACTAGAGTGTTAACTCTGTTATATATCTTTCATAACCTAGTGTACATCCTACTGACAGATCCTTGGGTCTTTTATTTTATAGCTGAGACATTTTTATCCTACATTACATGAATTTACTCATCAAGAACAAGGACCGTAAGGTCCTTAGGGTCATGTGATAGTAACGAACAGTCAAGTGATTCTTATTTTTCTCACTGGGTGTAGGACCATTTTGTCCACTGTGTGATTCTGGCTTTGTAGCTCAGGTAGATCCTTCTACCCCATAACTGGAGGCATCTCCCAATGAAGCTCAAAGTATCAAGGACATGTCTCCTCTCACTAAAAAGTAATAATATTTCCCCTAAAGCATTATTTTAGAAACAAAGTTAGAGATTGACCATAACTTTACTGATGGTGACTATGTCTGGAATAGAGATCTTGTCTTTCTGATTAGAAACTAAACAGGTGATATAAAAGCTGAATACATATGCATATATATGTACATATAATCATGTTTCCTTGCAGTCACTTGGTTAAATAAAATCTTCCCTTCTAATGTATTTAAGTATTGTGTCTGTGGTGTGTGTGTGTGTGTGTGTGTGTGTGTGTGTGTGTGTTCTCGTGTGCATTCACAGGTGCACATTTACATGTAGGCACACTTACTTAGGATGTCCCCCTCTATCACTTCCCACCATTTTGGTCTGAGAAAGTCTCTTACTGTCATGGTTCTGGTAGACTAACCAGGTCAGGAGCTTCTGGTATTACCTGTCTCTGCTTTCCAACACTGGGGTTACAAGGATGTGCCACCATTACCGTGACTGGTTTCTTTAGTGCTGAAGGATGCAAACTCAGGCTGGAGCATGCACACTAAATGCTTTACACTCTAAGCTACCTGCCCCTGCCCTATCCCGATTTCTACTTTAAAATACAAAGTTGGCTATATCTGAAGGAAAACCCTTCTGTCCCCAAAGCCTAGAAATATATATGTATTCTATATATCATCTATATCACAGATCTCCAAGGTGTTTCAGGTGAGCACAGCCTCTCTTAGTGAGTTTCTCTCTTTGGAGCCTTCCACTGGAGGGTATCTGGAACGGGTTTGCCACACCTCAACAGAACTAGTTCATGGGATTGGTGCTCTATATAATGTAGCAAATCAGCTCCTTACAGTTTACTATCTTCTTTCTGCCTATAACAAAGGTGTTCATCCAAGCACTGAACTGCTAAGAGGTCTTAGAAAGCATTTAACTAATGAAAATGTATGCTAGTGAATGTGACACATGGCCTTACACAGCTTCCTGTCTACTTGATCTATTCTCAGATCACTGGAGGCAGGAGGACAAGCCAGACATATAACAGAGTTAAAGCCCTTGTAAAATCCCTTTGCTAACAAACGATCAAAGTTGATGCCGAAAGACAACTTAAACTAAGTTCTAGCTAAACACTGCATGGCATGAGAAAGTTGGACCAATATAAGAGCCAAATGTCCTTCTTCTGATGTACAAGTCTATTTGAACCCTGAAATTATTGAAAGATATAAATCCCAAGATACCAAGAAATCCTGGCTTAGAACAGGAGTCTCTGGGGGAGTTGGTAAATGGGCCTATAAAACTGCTACGCATGAAGTTGGTGCACATAAATAGAAGAGGTGTCATTGAGGAGACCTACAATCCAAGTTCAAAGATACGCCAAGGTCACATGAGCATGTCTAGAGATGTGACTCAATGGGTAATCTTAGTACAATTCCCCAGAACTTGTGTAAAAGCTGGCTGTGGCACATATCTGTAAGCTCAGTAATGGGAAGTGGGCAGAGATGGCTGGCTGGTCGTCAGTCTAGGTCCAGGTTCAGTAAGTGTCTGTCTCAATAGAATAAGGTGGAGTGTGCTAGATCAGGACACCTCTTGTGCTATGGCATACCACTTTGGCTACATAGGCATATACACCTGCACACAAACATATATACAGTGCACATACACAATTTTTTGGGAGTCACATGAGGAAAGTGAGATCACAAGTAAAATTTAATTTTAGAAGTACTTTTAGGAAGGACTTCTGGAGAGCTGTAGACTCCTTAAAGTAGCAATGATAGAAGAAGATTGTGATTGTAGCCTTGGCTGGATTTAAAATCACCTGAGAGACCCACCTCTGGGTAGGCCTGTGAGTGTGTTCCAGATAGGCTTAATAGAAGAGAGAAGATCCACACTGAGAGTCTATGCACCCTCCCATAGGCCGGGATCCAAGTGTGAATAAAATGGAAATGGAGAAGGTTAGTGGAGCGCCAGCCCTCGGAGGTCTCTTTCTCCTGACTGTAGACACAGCTTGACCAGCTGCCATGGTCCCCCAGCCATGGCTTCCTTGCCATGATGGACTGACCTAACACTCAAAGCACAAGCCAAGCCTTCTTCCTTTGGTTGCTTCTTGCCAGGTATTTGTTTACCTGGAAAGAATGGAGGGAATTATACAGGAGCATATTCAAAGAGAAAACATCCAAGTTTTCAGAATAGCAAGGACATGGCATATGCATATACACACAGGTGTGTGTGTGTGTGTGTATGTACATATATACATATATGTGTGTGTATATACACATATATACATATGCATGTAGCAATGTTAATGAAAAATGAGGACATGAGTTTGAAAGAGAGGGAAATGAGTGTGTTGGAGAGAGGAAAGAAAGGGGAGATGGCATGATTAGAATCTCAAAGGATAAAAGAAAAATAGAAAAGTCATATTGCTTAAAAATAAGTCCACTATAATCCCAACAATTAGGAGGCTGAGGCAGGAGGATTTCAGGCCAGCCTAGACTATAGAGGAAGACCTCAAGAAAACAGGGAGGGTGAAGGATGGGGAAAGAAGAAGCAGAAAAGGAAAAAGAGGGAGGAGGGGAAATGGGGAAGGAGAAAGAGATGAATAAATCCACCTTGGAACTCTTTTAAGTTAAATTGCAGAACACCAGGAAGTGTGGTAGAGGAAGTTTCAGAATCTATTAGTGGAAAAAAGAATTTCCTAGAAAGGAATATTTAAACCAGCAGTTGGCATATCATCAGCAATGAACACAAGAATACAGTGGACTGATGGTTTTATAAGCTAGGGAGAAACTACAAAATACCTTGCATTGTGCAGACTTCCCCTTTCCATTCCTGGTTTATCTGTCTGTCTGTCTGCCTGCCTGCCTGCCTGCCTGCCTACCTACCTACCTACCTATCTACCTATCTACCTATCTATCTATCTGTCTGTCTGTCTGTCTGTCTGTCTGTCTGTCTGTCTGTCTGTCTATCTATCTATCTATCTATCTATCTATCTATCTATCTATCTATCTATCTATCTATCTATCTGTCTGTCTATCTATCTATCTATCTGGATAGTAAGGATTGATCCAAGGGCCTTAAGGATGTTAAGAAGGTGGTCTACTACTGAGTTAACTTCCAGGCCCTGGTATAAAATTCTAATGCAGATAAACTTCTATTCAAAGAGCACAGGAAATAGTTGTAAATAATGTGCTGTGTGCCCTATCTAGATCATTAAACACAAATTAACAATGCAAAAACTGCATAGGGCTTGGTCAAATACCAGAGGACTCTATACTTGGCTAGCAAATAATGCCTAGATGTTTAAGTATGCAAGGCCCATGGAGTCTCTGGCCTCCTTTTGTAGATAGTCTTTTTTTTTCTGCAGCCCATAAGTGACATTTGAGTGTATTCTGGCTCATGATGCCTACCACAAACAACTTGTGATCACTGAAACAAGGTAACTTTGGAGCAAGAAGTCACTTTAAGTCCAGAACACAGCCATGGTTATTGAGGTAGGAGTGGTTATTCTTGGAGCCTCTGGGTGAAGCCAAGGGGAAAAGACTCACGTCTTCGAGTACAAAGCCTTTTCAAAGGTACTCAAAGTTCTTGGTTCAAGTTCAAATCCATCAAAGTAGGCACAAGATATCCTCATGCTCAATTTCACCTTAAAATGTGGGAGTTCCATTGCTCAGCTCTACTGGGTTTGACCTTCTGCTCTGTCCAACTAGAAAGCTGGACAAGACAGCCAAGACTGTCATCCCTCAGAGAAAGCTGTAGGTAAATCTCCAAGCCATGCAATCTTTCTGCTTAAATGCACTTTTGAGTCCACCATAGTCAGATTCCTCAAGAATATCAAACATCTGCCAAGCTGAAGTATTATTGACAGCAACAGCCATGGAATGAATTGTTTAACTACTTTTAAAAGGCTTAGCAAAGGAATTTCCTACTAAGAGATCAAATCAAGCTTTAAGGATTCATTGAACAGGTAACATTTAAGACATTAAGCGGTCATCTAGAGTAAAGAAAAATGAAATAACAAGCAAGACAACAGGGAACTAGAAATGCAAAAAAGATACTTTAATTTAAAAAATATTTCTTCTATTATACATTTCCATATATAGTGGAAAAGAACTGTCCATCAGTGGAAGGTCTTCAGCGTTGATACAGTTGGCATCCATTTTGTGCCCATCATGGGTGGCAGACTCTCTCCTTTCTTCATGGCTGGAACTGAGGTAGTTTTTACTCCAGATGTTGTCCTTCATTTTCATTTCTGATGTCTGAGGTTAAGTTTTCAAGGTCTTTCTGGACCATGGCCTGAACTTTCTCTACTATGGTGTGACATTTGGCTTTTTTAAGACCCTGGATTAAATCTTGATATGCACCACTCTTCCCATGAGATTGGTACCAGAACTGGAGCAGCTGGATTTTCTGCTCAGCTGTGTCTTGGGGGCTGTTATACTTAATCTCATCTATCTTGCTTTCTGGTATCTTATTTTCCCGAGCAAATTTTTTAACGTCACAGATTTTCATTTCTTCAGCAATTCTTGGGATGTATCTACTCAAACTAGCATCTGAAAAATATCAAATAGTCTTTGAAAATGTCTGTCTAGGGAAATTCCCATTACAGAAGCCAAGTTCCCAACTCCCCTAGGTGAGTCCTCTAGGGTAAGCTTGAATTGTCCTCCCAAACTTGCTGAAGCTACTATAGTTCACTCTCTGAGTCAGACGTGATACATGGCATCTTTAAGTCTTCTTACCTCATTTATAAAATCAGAAGCTTGGTCTGTACTGGAAGCTGATTCTGCCCCATAGCACTCCATATGCAAATACTGTCAAGAAGTCTCCCAGGAGTGCGGACACACCCGTGAGCTCAGGTAAGACCACCACTTCTGCTCAAATTCCTGGCCCAAGAGGGACCTGCCCAGAGCCATCAGGACACAGGAACCAAGGAACAGCTGGGGACAGGATCCTTTGGTTTCTGTCTGCACCCCACAACTGACCTTGTGCAACAGCTTTCCATATCCAAATTCCTCCCAGAAAGAACTGGTCTCCCAGGAGTACTGACACACAGGCTTGCAGGAGGGACAAGCCACACTCAGAGATAACAAGACCAGCAAACATCAGAGATAACCAGACGTAGAGAGGCAACATAAGCAAGGGCAAGAACATAAGCAACAAAATCCAAGGCTACCTGGCATCATCAGAACCTAGTTCTCCCACTACAGCAAGCCCTGGATACCCCAACACAGCAGAAAAGCAAGACTCTGATTTAAAATCACATCTCAAGATGATGATGATAGAGGACTTTAAGAAGGACATAAGGAACTCCCTTAAAGAAATACAGGAAAACATAATCAAACAGGTGAAGGAAATAAGCAAAACCATCCAGAATCTAAAAATGGAAATAGAAACAATAAAGAAAACAGAAAGAGAGACAACCCTGGAGATACAAAACCTAGGAAAGAAATCAAGAGTCATAGATGCAAGCATCACCAACAGAATACAAGAGATAGAAGAGAGAATCTCAGAGGCAGAAGATACCTTAGAAAACATTGACACAACAGTCAAAGAAAACACAAAATGCAAAATGCTCCTAACCCAAAACATCCAGGAAATCCAGGGCACAATGAGAAGACCAAACCTAAAGATAATAGGTATAGAAGAGAGTGAAGATTCCCAACTTAAAGGGCCAGTAAATATCTTCAACAAAATTATAGAAGAAAACTTCCCTAACCTAAAGAAAGAGATGCCCGTGAACATACCAGAAGCCTACAGAACTCCAAATAGTCTGGACCAGAAAAGAAAATCCTCCCATCACATAATAATCAAAACATCAAGTGCACTAAACAAAGAAAGAATCTTAAAAGCAGTAAGGGAAAAAGGTCAAATAACATACAAAGGCAGACCTATCAGAATTACACCAGACTTCTCACCAGAGACTATGAAAGCTAGATAATCCTTGGCAGATGTCATACAGACCCTAAGAGAACACAAATGCCAGTCCAGGCTACTATACTCAACAAAACTCTCAGTTACCATAGATGGAGAAAACAAAATATTTCATGACAAAAACAAATTTACACAATATCTTTCCACAAATCCAGTCCTACAAAGGATAATAGATGGAAAACACCAACATAAGGAGGGAAACTACACCTTAGAAGAAGCAAGAAAGTAATCTTCTTTCAACAAACTCAAAAGAAGATAGCCATACAAACATAAAAATAACATAAAAAATAACAGGAAGGAACAATCACTATTTCTTAATATCTCTTAACATCAATGGACTCAATTCCCCAATAAAAAGACATAGACTAACAAACTGGATATATAAACAGGAGCCAGCATTTTGCTGCACACAGGAAACACACTTTAGTGAGAAAGACACAGACACTACCTCAGAGTAAAGTCCAAGCAAACTGCCCCAAGAAACAAGCTAGAGTAGCCTATTCTAATATCGGATAAAATCAACTTTCAACTAAAAGTCATCAAAAAGGATAAGTAAGGACACGTAATACTCATCAAAGGAAAAATCTACCAAGATGAACTCTCAATTGTGAACATCTATGCTCCAAATGCAAGAGCACCCACATTCATAAAAGAAACTTTACTAAAGTTCAAAGCACACATTGTAATAGTGTGGTAATAGTGAGAGACTTCAATACCCCATTCTCATCAATGGACAGATCAGGGAAATTCAAACTAAACAGAGACACAGTGAGACTAAGAGAAGCTATGGATCAAATGGATTTAACAGGTATATATAGAACATTTCATCCTAAAGCAAGAGAATATACATATTTTCTTCTCAACACTTCATGGTACTGTCTCCAAAATTAACCATATAATTGGTCACAAAACAGGCCTCAACAGATACAAGAAGATTAAGATAACCCCATGCATCATATCAGATCACTACAGACTAAGGCTAGTCTTCAATAGCAACAAAAACAGAAAGCCCACATACACATGGAAGCTGAACAACGCCCTACTCAATGATAACTTGGTCAAGGAAGAAATAAAAAAAGAAACGAAAGACATTTTAGAATTTAATGAGATCAAGGCACAGTATACCCAAACTTATGGGATACAATGAAAGCAGTGCTAAGAGGAAAACTCAGCTCTGAGTGCCTCCAAAAGAAACTGGAGCCAGGTGGTAGTAGCACACGCCTTTAATCCCAACACTTGGGAGGCAGAGGCAGGTGGATTTCTGAGTTCGAGGCCAGCATTGTCTACAGAGTGAGTTCCAGGACAGCCAGGGCTATACAGAGAAACCCTGTCTCAAAAAAAAAAAAAAAAAAAAAAAAAAAAAAAAAAAAAAAAAAAAAAAAAAGAAAGAAAGAAAGAAAGAAAGAAAGAGAGAGAGAGAGAGAGAGAAAGAAACTGGAGAAAGCTTAACAGCATACCTGAAAGCCCTAGAACAAAAAGAAGCAAATACACCCAAAAGGAGTAGATGGCAGGAAATAATCAAACAGGGCTGAAATCAACCAAGTAGAAACAAAAAGAACTATACAAAGAATCAATAAAACCAGTATGTGATTCTTTGAAAAAAATCAACGAGATAGATAAACACTTAGCCAGACTAACCAGAGGGCACAGAGACAGTATCCAAACTAACAAAATCAAAAATGAAAAGGGAGGTCTAACAACAGAAACTGAAGAAATTTAAAAAAAAAAATCATCAGATCCTACTACAAACGCCTATATTCAACAAAACTGGAAAATCTTGATGAAATGGACAATTTTCTAGACAGATACCAGGTATCAAAGTTAAATCAGGTCAGATAGACCATCTAAATAGTCCCATAACCTCTAAAGGAATAGAAGCAGGCATTAAAAGTCCCCCCAACCAAAAGAAGCCCAGGACCAGATAAGTTTAGTGCAGAATTCTATCAGACCTTCAAAGAAGACCTAATACCAATACTCTTCAAACTATTCCACATAGAAACAGAAGGAACACTACCCAGTTCATTCTATAAAGCCACAGTTACACTGTGTATTCTCTCTTGTAGATGGAATGGTTTCTGTCTAATCAGGAACTTGTCACAAATTTCCTTTCATAGAGGACTTCATAAGAGATGTTTTTCTACTTCTATCATGTTTAATGTTCCAAATAGACTTTGAAAATTGGTTGAGTGCTTATTACTTTTAGCTTTAGAAGATATCATGTATATTTAAGAGGCATTTAATTATTTTAAATTATTTTGATGACTAAAAAAAACATCATATTGCACATTTTAAACATTCTTTCCATTGTATCTCATTTAAAAAAAACACACACAAATTCATGCAAAACTAAACTCCCTCCAAATATGAATTCAAATGCAAGTATAACATGGGTCCAGGATTTTTTTTTTTTAGTTCTCTCCCTCCTCCCTTCCCTTCCTTACCTCTTTCTCTCTCCGTCCTCCCCTCCCTTCCTCACCTCTTTCTCTCTCCCTCCCTCACCCACTGTGTGTGTGTGTGTATGTGTGCATGTACGTGTGTGTGTATGTGTGTGTATATGTGTGTGTATATATGTGTGTATGTGTGTATGTGTGTGTGCATGTGTGTGTATGTGTGTGTGTATGTGTGTGTATATGTGTGTGTATGTGTGTACGTGTGTGTGTATGTGTGTGTATGTGTGTGTATATGTGTGTGTATATATGTGTGTATGTGTGTATGTGTGTATGTGTGTGTGCATGTGTGTGTATGTGTGTGTGTTTGTATGTGTGTGTGTGCATGCTTGTGTTTTGTCTGAATGTATGTCTGTGTCATATGCATGCATGGTGCCCACAGAATCAAAACAAGGAGTCACATCTCTTAGAACTGGAGTTACAAATGGTACTGAGACACTTATGAGGATGTTAGGAATCAAATTCAGGTCTCCTACAAGAGCAGCAAATACTCTTAATTGCTGAACTACCTATAGAATTTCAATGTGGAGAATACTTTAAATGACCTAATTTTATATGCAGAGGATTGTATAGAGACTTCTGATGTTTGGAACAGGCTTTTCTTAATTAAATAAAAAAAATGTGTTCATTCTAAAGAAAAAAATCAGAAGCTTAAAAAAATGATCACCTATAATGCTCCGTAGAGACTTGATGATCAAACCCACAAACCTTAAAGGTCAGTTTATCCTATGTCTAAGTCACAGGTCAAGGGACAGGATGGAACAGAATTGGACGTGTTGTTGCAGAGATGTGAACATGTATAGAGTTTATGGTTCCATTTGATCAGGTTCCAAGGTGTCCTGTGATACAGCTAACTGATTATGAAAATGTTTTTCTTAAACCTCTCATAATATACTATTTTATCACTTCTTAGTATATTTTAAACTGAGACTGCTATTAATTTAAGCCTTTGATAGAACTGAAAGTTCAAATAACAGGAAAGCATACAATGTCACTGAAATTCAAACATTATTTCACTCTAAAATCTTAGAGCTTGTTCCGATTTAGGCTTATTCTGATAAAGAAAACCACTTCTGTGAAATAAAATAATGGAAAGACTTACTTGAGATAATCATTGGTATCCTTTCCTGGGAAGAAAAAAACAGAGGCAGAGAGAGAAAAAAAGCATACATGCACATCATTTAACTTTTTTTTAAATCCAGAAGGAAATATCATACAATTGCCTGAGATTATGTATGTATATAAAACATATATATGGCCAGCTGGAAAGAGCTATACGGTGGCTGTTAGGTGGATTTTTTTTTTGAGACAGCCTTTTTTTTTGGTTTCTCTGTGCAGTCCTGGTTGTCCTGTAACTCACTCTGTAGACCAGGCTGGCCTTGAACTCAGAAATCTGTCTGCCTCTGTCCCAAGTGCTAGGATCAAAGGTGTGTGCCACCATGGCCTGGCTTGTTGGGTGGATTTTAGGAGCAAAATCTTTGCTGGGGGTTGGAAATTCGAGTCCCATGCTTTGGCCAATGGCATTTCCATGAAATGGGGAACTCTACACAACCCTGCCCAGCTCACACTGGTAGGGTTCCATGCTCCTCCATTGCTCCTTCCAGTATTTATGTAAAACCTTATAAGGATTCATTTTACTCTAGTAAGGATCTCTTGTAAGCTCACCTTCAGAAACCCAACTATTTCAACCAAGTTAACAATATACTTTGAGGCTATTTAAAACTATTCAATCTGTTTCCTGACATCTAGCCTCCTCATGCCCCTTTTTGGGAAATCGATGCAAACAACCCAACTATACCTGGGACTCACGCACAATCATATTTTTACAAGCTAACTTTAATGCACGGCTTTAATCGTAAACTGTGCTTCTTAATGGTGTCCCCACCCACAATGATGCATGTGTGCATGAGTGCTGGGATAATACAGTCTAACAGCATTCCCTGGAAGCAGCCAGTAGATTGACAGCAATCTTGATGAATATCAATTGTAAATGCTGAAGGCAACCTATGAACACTGGTTGATCAAATCTGCTGGTGACTTTGAACGCTCATCTGGGTCAACAGGGGTCAGAAAACAACTGCTTCCCTTATTGAGCTCTGGTAAGAGTCTTTAACAAGTTCCGTTATCTTTCCCAATACCACGCTTTATTGTGCAGCAGCTCAATAGAGAGCAGGGATGGTCTTCTATTTGAGAAAGAAGTAGACAGGTCAGATCCAGGTCCATCTAGACCCAAATGAGCATAGGAGGCAGACCCTTTTGTGTAGCACCCCACAAAAACTTACTAATAAATTAGCTGCGGTGTGTTAATTCATTATTAATGTTTTCCTAACATGGGCATGGAGGAATACATATTTATTTTAAAGAACGTGCTAATTGGTTGTTGTTTTGAGAAAGCTGATCTGCACTTGCATACTCACAGGACTTGGGATTCCAGATTCAGGGTCATTGTGATGCCTTTTCCAGTACTTTTGACATACATATGCACAAACACCCACTGAAAGATCAAAGAGATTTCTGTCAGACTCGAATGCCATTCTTAGGAAAGCCTCACACTACGAGAACTGAATTGACAAGACAGTTACTTGTTCCAGCAACACAGGAAAGATTAGAAGATTCCAAGTGACTGAAAGTTGATGTATCTTATCATCACTAGGCTTTGAGTTGCTCTTCCACAGTAACTCTGACGGTACCCAGCTTTCCCTGAACTACTGACGTTATTGAACTAAATATGTTCTCATACATTTTAAATTAAAGACACAAAATAAAAAGAAGTGATTTAAAAAAAAAATAATAACCACTAAAGTAAACAGGTTGTGGAGGGAGGACAGGCACAGAGAAGGCCGGGTTTTCTGGGTGTCATTATAACACAGTGCCTGGCTTTCAAACTTTTTAAATTTAATTTTGAACAAATGGAGGACTTACCAAGTGGTATTGCCCAAAGAAAGATGGCATACAACCAGAGGTGATTTCTGGAACCTGGAAATATTGGATATTTTATATGAAATTAAGTGGTTTTTTTTTTTTTTTTTTTTTTTAGATAAGACAGATCTCTGTTCTTTCAATCAATAATAAACCAATGATCTTTTTATTTTGACATGTGAGAATGGGAATGAGAAATGAATGTAGTCATAAAAACAAGTGATTACGTTTTATCCTGCATTTGGTATTGCTGGTTGCTGTGCACTGCTCAAGGACTCCATGTTCACACCTAGGGGGAACAGGCAGAAGAAATTCAGAAGGCCTGGGTAGATTTCCTTCCCCATTTTTCCAACATACATTACAGATTAGGGATCCTTTTATCTGTCTTCTCGGTTCTGGCATTTATTTCCTTTCAGATATTTCTAGATCGCCATCTAAAATTCACACAAACTAAGGAGTGTGACTGAGTGTTTGGTTGAAAATGTTAAATCTACTTTAAGATATAGGAGTTGGAGAAACGGCTCAGTGATTAGGAGCATTGGCTGCCCATGAAGAAGATGGTGTAGCTCCCAGAACCCACACCAAACAGCTCACGGTCTTCTCTAATTGCAGCTCCAGGGCGTCCAGCAGCATCTTCTGGCCCTCCCCAGCACCGCAGTCACTGCATATCCTTGTACCCCCATATTTAAAAACTAAAAACAAAAGTCTTAATGATATCGAGGGTTTTAAAAAGTAACAAAATACTGATATACAAAAGAAGGGGATAGATAAAAATAAACTAAATTGGTAACACATTGAATTCTTTAAGATAAAAGCGCTAAAAATAAGCTATTAAAGAATAACTTATCAAGAACATTTTCAATAAAAAATGTTTTAAAAACCCTTAAAACTGCCTGCAGGTAGTTTTAAAACACCTAAGAGGTTGCCCAGGGCCTCAGCATGGAGTGATCAGGGCAGTCAAGAGGCACTTGTGGGATTTTCTTCAGTTAGCTAAACTCTGCAGGTTCACAACCCACCTTTTCCTGAAGCCTTAGCAGGCAAGGGTGGGGAAGCAGTTGACCTGCAGGAGCCTGAAATCTCACCAACAGCACAGAGATAATTACGCTATCTACCCGAAAGAGTGCCAGTGAGAAGAAAATTAAATCGTGATTATAAAGTGAATGGAGCTATTATTGTGTTATTGCTGAACTCAGTTAGCTACTTTCCCACAATCCATACCTTTCTTCTCATTACTCTCAGACACTTGGGGCTGGAGAGGGAGGCAACTCAAATGCTTTTCCTAATAGTAAAATATAGAGCATCAGGATGCCTCCAATGCATCTAGTATTAATACATTTAGTATTAGATGAACAGCCAGAAGGCTCCAAAGGTGAGTTACAGGTTTAAGGAATACCAAGGAATTAGCAGTCCTAAACATTCTGTACAATGCCAGCCCCCCTACAAAACAAAAGCTACTTTCCTCTCACTGCCTGGAATCAAACCCTGAGACTCCTGGCCCATGATGGATAAGTGCTCTACCACTACCGTGTACCCGCCCATTGGCAAAAGCTGTGTTTGCAAAATATATTACCTAGTGTGGGTCTCCAGAGAAATGTGGCAAGTGCCCGGAGTTCATTAAATATTCTTTTCATTTCATGAGTGAGAAAACTGAAGTCCAGACAGGTTAAGTGAACTGCTCAAACTAGCCCAATTAATCAGCAGACAAGTGAGCTGTACAACCAGATTTTCCAAATTTGAGTCAAAAGTGAGCCCCTTAGCATCAACGCAAAGTCCTTATCCAACTTCACCCCCCACCCCCAGGCTTTTCTATCTTCTAAGAGATATAGGAGCTTCTTCTGCCTCCTTAAAGCTGTTGTTCTCTGCCTGAACACACTTCCCACCCACTTGCAGCTGCTAATCCATTTTCTTGCCTCCTCCAGACTCCCACCTTTCAGAGTCAAAAGGACTTCCATCTGAGCACAAATGTCTTATGTTTGCCATACACCATAAGGAGCTGACATGCAATAGGCATTGGTTGCCCTTATTTTTTTCCTTTTGGGTATCTTTGCCCTAGAACCTAAACCTTGATGACAGTCACATGTCTCCCATCACAACCATAAGCGGCTAGCAATGGCACTTGAACAGGATGGTTTTGGTAAAGGTGCTCAGTGGTGTTCAGTGCTGATTGGTGCCATCTGAGCAGAAGGAAAAGAGAATAGAATAGAACTCCGTTCCGAAGTCTCATTCAGAACAGAACTCAGTTCTGAACTCTCACTCAGAATAGAACTCGGTTCCGAACTCTCATCCAGCGTGGTCTACTCTAGGATGGCAGGATGTTCCATGTCGTGGCTAGTGTCTTAAGCACCGAATACTAAAACTTACAAGGTGCAGGGATCACAGTGTTCGCAGCCAGAAGAATCGCAGTAGAAGTTTGGTTTGCACTTGCACTTGGTATCCTGCGTCCGGGTGCAGTTTGTTTCCACTTCTAAACCTGGAAATTTATAAAAATTTTAAAATTTATAAAGTTTATAAAGTTTTAATTGTAGTAGCTAGTTAAAAATAAGTGGTGAAAAAAATGGCCAGGGGCTGCATAGATTTTATTTTAAATATAACTATTACACTATCATGTTAGTAACAATGTTTACTAACAAAAAAGAAGTACTCGTGTGAAAAAGTTAGCATTTAGGAGTTAGTGGATAGATAATCCAGAAGGCCAGGCACTCTCTACCATCCTTAGATGTCTTTAATAGAGAGCCTTGCTCCTTAAATACATGGTCTGGAAACACCACCACCATCATCATCATCATCACCACCACCACCACCATCATCATCATGCTTCATGATAAGCCTAAACTAGGCTTTATCAGACAAATGTTCAGGCCACACTTGGAGGTTCTGACTTGATGGTGAGCTGAGACCTAAGCATTAGGATTTCAACACCTCCTGGTACAGCTTTAATGTATAGCCAGGATTCTGCATCACTTCTTTACAGACTGATGTAAAAGCTCTATGCCTTTAAAAAAAAGAGAGAGAGAGAGAGAGAGAGGAGGGAGAGAGCTTTAAAATCTGATACCTAGAGTTTTTTTTGATGTCCCACCAAAGTACCATCGTTTCTGTCATTTCTTAAAATCCATCCTGGCCTTGAGAAGAGATTGAAAATAGCTACAAAAATTCAGGTCCCCAAGTAGAGTGATGACAAACAGGATTCCTAAAGATGAGGGGACATCCTCCACACATCTTGGGTTTCTTCGTAAGGCCATGAACAAGAACCACAGACAAATTTAAATACAAGTAGAGGGGGAGAGGTTTCTATGGGTGGCTTGGATTGCAGCTAGTGGACCTCCCTTCATCCACTTATTTAGTTCTTGCTTCCATTTGGAAGAATCCCTGAGAAGGCCTTTACAACCGATTACTACCTTAAGAGATGGCTCCACATTGCCCAGCTAGCCTCATTTTGCTCCTTCCTATATGCCAGCGTAGACCAGGGTAAGTCCCAGTCTCAAACTGTATCATGCATGGTTCTACATGGAGACTCAGGATCGGCCTCTCTAAATGGCATCCTAGATACATACCATGCCCTTCATCACACAATGTGCATCTTCTGCATTTATCAGAATAATGTTTCTTGTCCATGTACTCCTTCCCCTCTGTGCAGGGAATGCAGGTTGGTGCACCCCCACTTTTTGTGCAGTCCTTAACTTTACGTTCACCTATCATGAAAAAAATAAATAAATAAGTAAAGAAAGGAAGGAAGGAAGGAGGAAAGGAAGGAAGAAAGGAAGAAAGGAAGAGAAAGAAAGAAAAAGAGAAAGAGAGAAAGGAAGAAATTGAATTTCTGGAGTTGGGGCAGTCTCCGTGTGAACATCAGGCAAAGTATGTAAGGAGGATAATAAAGAATCTTAACATTAGGAGACGTGTGTTAGGCTGATTATATGCAAATGCGATGTAAAAGACAGATAGCTATTTAGGGAAAAATATCACATCAAGAGCCAGCAGGGAGAGATACCCACTTGCCCCTCACCACCTGTGGCACTCAGCAGAGCACACACTACATCTCCCCTGGGCAGCACAGTAGAGCTGACTCACGATGTGGGAGTTATGGATGAGGGAGAGTGTGCATGTGGGAGAACCAGCCCTGTCTCTTGTCTGCTGTGTGGTGGCTTCAACAAAGGAGAGATTCCCCTCCCCTCCCTTTGCACAGACTCTGGTGGCAGGCTGAAGAGGTGGACCCCAACAGGCTCACAAGAGAAGATCTGTCCGTGCCCTTCACCTGCTGCTGCCCTTGGGAGAGCCGGTCCTGCACCTTGCCTGGGCAACACAAGAGAGCTGGGCCTGGGTGCGGGAGATGCAGGTGAGCTGTCCGGCCCTGAGGGCATGAGTGGAGGAGAGCCAGTCCTACCTCTTGTCTGCTGAGTGGTGGCACAGACGAAGGAAAGACACCCTCTTCCCTTCTCTTGTCCATCACCATCTACAGCAGACAGGAGTCCTCGCCCGAGGATTATGAGAGCGGGAGAACTGGCCATGCACCTCACCTGGGCAGCAGAGTACAGCTGGCCTGGGTGAGCCAGGCCTGAAGGTGTGAGAGCAGTCGAGCTGTCAGGCTGACCAGCTCAGATACCTCTCAGGCCCAGATCAGGAGCTTGGAATTGGCCCACCCCAACAATGACCTCGTGGATGAACTGTTAGAGGCTAGTCCCACAGACCCCAAACTACAGTATCTCCACGACACAGGGCAAGAGCAGGATATCTGAGAAGTCCCAGTGAGGTTCCAGTATTGACACAGTAGGAGAAGCCAAATCCCTCACATCAATGAGTCATTGCAACGAACATTTGCAAAGAATTAAGAGTGGACAAGAGGAAATACTGTGGGACACATTGACACACTACAGCTTCCACAAGAAGTTTCCCCACCCCCACTCCTGGAAGCTGCAAGGGTGGAGGGTGGATATGAAGTGGGGGAGAGGAGTGGGATTGGGGCGCATGATAGGAAATTCACAAAGAACCAATAGAAAGTTAAAAGGAAAAAAAAGCCAGGAAGCCTTTCAAAATAAAAGGCCAAACAATATTCTTATAAAAGTAAGATAGTTAAGCTGGGTGATGGTGGCTCATGCCTTTAATCTAGGCCAGCCTGGTCTACAGATCCAACTTTAGGACAGCCAAAGCTACACAAGAGAAACCCTGTCTCGAAAGACAAAAAAAAAAAAAAATTAGTAGAATAGTTAGCCACAGGAACATATGGAGAAAGGGTCAATTGGAGTGACCAGATGCACTTCTGTGAAAGAAAGGAGAGGCCAGATCATGGAGTGAATGTCCTTGGCCACTGAGATTACTGAACAAACTCACTGTGTTCTGATTCTCATTTTATCTTTCAAAGTTCACAAATCCTGCTCATAGACAATGCAGTTTAAGGAAAAGAACACTGGAAGTTTCTAGAAATCTTGATCAAAATTTAAATAGTTGTGAAATCTTTAATAGAGCACTTAGTGTCTGTAAGCTCAAGTTTTTGTTGTGCAAATGATGTGGATTTCTCTGTCTTTATGGCCAGAACCATGCCTAGGCTAGAGAATAAATATTCATAGTTTTCTTCTCTCCCCTTTCAATTTCTTTTCTGCCCAGGAACACAGGACATTTTTGTAGACAAACACAAATCTCTAATAAATCTTGTTTATTGTTTGTCATTATCACAAACAATTTGAAATATATATTCATCTTTGATTTATTAAAGTAAGTCATTCTATTTCTATGACTAAGCATTATAGAACAATGCCTTCTGGGAAGGTCACATATTTCACAGGCGTTTATTAAATGCCTCTTGCACACTAAGGGCTTTCTAGGAGCTGAGGGAAATCCCTCTAGAAGTAAGAAAAGACATTAGCCTCCAGGACCTTCACCCTCTCAGGCAGAGATGCTGAGCTGCAGCCAGTGCAGCAGGAAGCTAGGGCCAGTGAGCTCAGAGCAAGGGCTGCAAATATACAGGGAAATGTAGCAAAATGCATTACGAGCAAACTGAGTCATTAACAGTGTAACTAACAATTAACTCTAGCCATGAATATAAATGACAAACGCAGTCAAATCTGCTCAACATGCACACAGCAGTAAATGGAATCTATGTTGTTTCCTAGAGCAGGGCTTGGTGAATTACCTTATAGGATTCCTGTTTATGAAGCACAATATTTACTTGATAAGTCAATTATTAAGTGAAAATATGGACAACCTTTCATAACCTTCTAGTAAACAGAAACAAGTCTGTTTTTAAGAAGTAAAGCATGAGAGTCTAGAGCAAAATTAAAATAGTCTCTCAGAGGCAGACAGTCTTACAGTGGTATTTTGCAGGGAGCAGAGTAGAGGAGGCATTGCATTTCCTGCAGGCAGCATGATACTATTGTTTAAGGGAACTGAAATATCTCATGAGCGAGATTGTAGAACATGCCTCGCTTTATATGGATACAATTAACCACAGATTCTTTCCTCTAAAGTACGTAATCAAAATTTACAAAAATGCAAGAAAAATAAATGGTTATTTCCCTGAACATAAGGTTTCAAAATGCATCATTTTCTGATAGCCACATACATATTTATTACAGAAAATTTGGAAAAGCTAAGAAAATATGAAAAGCTCCTACATTGCAACTGCCTTGATATATTTATTGTCTAATTTTGTTGCATGTTTATGTATACAAATAAACCAAAAATATATATCTTTATATATGTCAATATATATTCATGCATGCATACATGAGTAGAAGCAACAAATAACTGTGTGTATATGCATACATGCATGCATGTATAGAAGCAACAGGTAAGTATGTATATATGTGTGTGTATAACATAAGAAATTCACTGTTAGATTCATCCTATTGGATATCAAGCTGTGATAAAGATTTTTCAAGTATTAAAGTTTTGCTTATTTTTAAAAATTTTGTATATGTATACAGTGTATCTTAATTAAAAACATCATAAATGAGAGCTCATGAAACTGAAAAGTTTCTGTAAGGCTTAGGACACTGTCAATTGGACAAAGCAGCAACTTACAGAGCAGGAAAATATTTTTATCAACTCCACATCAGATAGAAGTCTAATATCCAAAACATACGAAGAACTTAAGAAACTAGATATCAAAAAAACTTGAAATAATCCAATTTCAACTGGGACACAGATTTAAACAGAGAATTATTAACACAGGAATCTCAAATGGTTGAGAAACACTTAAGTAAATGTTCAACATCCTTAGCCATCAGGGAAAAGCAAATTAAAACTCCTTTGAGATTCCATCTTACATCTGTCAGAATGGCTAAGATCAACAACACAAGTGACAGTTCATGCTGGTTAGATGGTTCCATTTTAATGGAAGAGAGTTCCCCTTGCTGGCAGGAGTGTAAACTTGTACAAGCACTACAGAAATCAATATGACAGTTCTTCAGAAAATTGGGAATCAATCTACCTCAAGATCCAGCTATACCACTCTTGCTATCCCCAAACAAAGCTCCATGCTACCACAAGGACACTTGCTCAACCATGTTCACTGCAGCTTTATTTGTAATTCCCAGAAAATGTTAACAACCTAGATGTTCATCAATAGAGGAATGGATAAAGAAAGATGTGGTATGTGTACACAATGGAGTACTAGTCAGCTGTTAAAAATTTCATGGCTTGAAATCTGTGAGTAAATTGATGGAACTAAAAAAACATCATCCTGAGTGAGGTAACCCAGACCCAGAAAGACAAATATGATATTTGTGTGAACACAAATATATATTCACTTATAATTGAATATTAGCTATTAATTAAATGATAATCAAGCTACAATTCATAGACCCAGAGATGTTAGTTAAAGAGGAGGCCTCCAGGAGCAGATACATGGATCTCCCTGCAAAGGGGAAATAAAATGTATTTGCAAGTGGACTGGGATGAGCGGGGATGGGAGTGGGAGATATTAGGTTGGGGATGGGGAGGAATGGAGGGAGAGAGTTTGGGGAGAGAGAGAGCTGGAATTGGTGGACATTTTGAGGCAGTGTGGAAACCTAGTGCAATGGATACTTCCTGAAATCTATGAGGGCAAATACTTCCATTACATGCCAAACCCTACACTGTTGGGTATCAAAATGAAATGCCATGGGCACAATACTTGTAATCTTTAAGGTATATCCAGATAAATGAATCCAATATTGTGTCAACAAATAAAAACATTGCTGGGTTCTCCACCCAAGTTCCCTTTTCCTTCTTAAATGTTTGCACCATTTATATCCATTCCACAGTGGTGTGAGAGTTCTCAGATCCAAACAACAGGGACGAGATCCCCCCCTTTAAATGCAAACAAGACAAAATTAGAGTAAAAAAAGAACACTAAGTTTTAGAAACCTTAATATGCAAAACCTATTGCCTTTGATTTAGTTTGCATTTTTAATTTGAAGCATGTAAAGTATAGTTTGCATCAAACTTTCAGAGTAAAAACACAGATTTTAAACACTCATAAGCTAAATTGCTTGTCCATGACAACTTAAAAAAAAAAAAAGTCAGTAGATGATTCTCAATTCCTGTTTGGAAAAGAGTATAAGTGGGTTATAAGGAGAACATGCCCTTCTAGGCTTCGTAAAATCATCTTTGTATGTGCATGACCTGAACCTGCTGTGCACTTTGAGTGCCACAAGCCTGAGATGCCAATGATAAAACTTACGGAAGCTTTTTGGAGGTCTATTGCCTGAGACATATTAAACAAACCTATATGCCACTGCACCAACTTCTTATCCTCCCAATGCATCCAAGACAGATGTTTGTATGCAACTGTGGTTAAGCAGAAAGTGGAAACAAAGTTTACAGAATTATGTTTTCCTTAGCCTCTCATTTCCTGGTGCTTGAGTTCCAAACTGAAATTGATTTGCATTTCAGAACACTAATGTTTGAAAAACTGTTGGCTGCTGTTCATTGCTTTTCTGGTTCATCTGGCTACTGAGCAGTAAAATGCAAATGTATTTTTTTGCAGGCTTCAGAGCCAGGCCAGAAAGCTTTAGAGACAGACAGACAGAAGAAAGGAGCGGGCACATACCCCTGAGGGTGGAGTTCCTTGTTGAGGAAGCCCTCAAATTAGTCAGGCACACCATGGTCAGCTTTGAAATGACTTAAGCTTTTTAATCCTCGCATATGAATTTTTTATTAGGTCATGAAAAATAGAACTAAAAATGAATCTTCTCCTTTCAGATATGTACATCATCTGTAAATGATGTTCCCTCTTAAGCAGCCCAGACAAATATGATAAAGATGAAAAAAATGTGCTTGGAAAACAATTTTATAGTCCCCCTCCCCTTCTTTGTAATGCTCTACCCTATACCACTGCCAATAGCTGTATAACAGTCCAACACATTCTTACATATAGGACATCTCAATCCCTCACCCTGGTTCTCATGCTCATCTCTGGATGCTTCATATGACCTACCAGGTTGGCACGGTTGACAGCAAAATGGGCCCCCTTGATATAATCCTTCTGAGCAGTTGATGTCAATTTCACGAACACTCCTCCTCAACGGCAAACCCTTGGAGATGCTATCAGTGCCTTGAGCATGAACAGTCAACTGTGGGCCAGCAAACACCTGTAAAAGAGAAGCATAGTAAGGAGGTTAGTGATTTCTGAACCAAGCAATGTGGGAAATATGTGTCACACACACTAAACCAAGGCTAAACCAAGGCATGCTGGTGGTTGCCAGGAGAGAGGTACCCTGTAGCTTGGCAGGTTCAACCCCAGGTTTTTCTAACCCACACTAGAAACACAGCTTTGATTCCACATAACTGTTCCATACATGGGTGGTGGAAGGGAGGTCTGAGGATCCAAACTGCCTCACAGTCTCCTATTCTTCATCTGAGCAGTAGAAATACCCACTGCCTCACAGGTCTGTAGTGATAATTAAATAGAACCATGCATTTAAAGCACAGTACATGGTAGCTGGTAAAAATGTTTCCTGGAAGAGGTGGTATTGTTTCTGTTAAGTCCCCAGGACAAAATAGAGGGGAAAACAAATAAAAGGAAATGGGGTTTGAAACCTAGTTTCTACCACCAAGAGTGACAGACTTTTCTGTGCTTTGATTTCTTCTCCTGTTAATGAAACTAGTATCTTCTGTCTTTACAGGTTAATCATGAAGATAAAAGGAGTCACGTAGATTAAACTTGACTCTTATGCGGTGTATGGTGCTTGCTTCTTGTGACCCAGTCACAGAATCAATGTCTCATTGTTTCAAGGATATAATAAAGTTCTCTCTAAATCCTTAGCAATCTCTTCACCCTTGCACCTGTGTGTGTGTGTGTGTGTGTGTGTGTGTGTGTGTGTGTGTGTGATTTCTTTTCTTTATGGAGAACAAATCTTTAAATCTATATCTAATTCTTTTCTTCTGAAGTCATAAACCCACAATCCCAAGTAAAATTATTTCCAATTTATCTTTGCTAGCTATAGAGTTGGAGTTCCTTGGAAAAATAAGCAAAAAGATGTATTAAAGCTCATAGAGGTAACAGCTGCATGGTCCCTTTGTTGGGATTTCTCTAAGTATATTTTAGATCCTCTGTGGTAGCCCCATTTTCTTCTGGGATAGATGTCCAGATTTCAAATAGGGAAAAGTGAGACTAAAATGCCAGGAAACATTTGACATGTCGAGACTTTCTCACTAGAAAAAGGAAAAACTAGAGTGTCCTTAAAGTTTTCCAGCTATCAGTATAGTGTTCTTTCCTTGTACTCAGAGATGATGAGCATGACGTAGAATAAGACTGACTTTCTGCACTTGAGGAATTATGTGTAAAGGACAATAAAAAGTGCTACAAAGATGAGAAGAATTGAGCCTAAGAATTCCAGCACCATGCCCAAAGCATTGTCAACTTAACCCAACAGACATTTGTTAAGCCAAGTTCCGATAACTATAAATACAATCAATTATTGATGGGAAGAAGTTAAGTTTACAAAGGCAGACTTGCATATAAATTTGTGCTTTATAGGAAGATAATATGCAGGGATGTTTCACACTTTATATTTGCCTGGCCTTTTATTTTTCCTTTTTGTGGTACTGGGAACTGAACTCAGGACCTCATGGAGTCTTGCAAGTTATGAGCCACCGAGCTACACCCATAGCCTAGTGCTTTTAAAACACACTCAAATCTGTACTCTTTGCTTTAGGACATCTCTAACAGGGCAGCCTAAAGAAACTCTACTTACTGGCATCAACTTCTCTTTTGAGAATGGCAGTTTCTGTCTCTTGCTTTCTCGGAAGCAATAGATCAGTTAGTCTAGTTGACGTTGGGTCATCTTTCAGATTGGATAGCCATCAGCTATTGTGACAGAACTGGGGACTCTAGGGAATAGTAGTTTATTGGGAAATATGCCCAACATGAATTGTTCAGATAAGTGAGGCTTTGCACAAAAGCCTTTTAAATTCTTATGGTTCTGTACTCTACGGCTGTGTCAAAGTCCTGTTGGCCAATGAGGGATGAACTACACCATTTGACATTCCAGAAATTGGCAACACATGGAAATTTTCGAACTAGATCTGGGTGGTAGCCCAGTTGGTAAAATGTTTGTGAGGTAAGCATGAAGATCTGAGTTGGTTCCTCCAGAACCCTCATAAAGAGCCACGTGCCAGCACTGGGGAAAAAGAGGGAGACAGGGAAATCCCTGGGCATGAAGTCCAACCAACCTAGTGACTCAGCAAGCTCTAGCTAAGGTGAAAAGCTTCTTTCAAGAAAATGCAGTTGAAGAATGATTGAAGGAAATGCCTAATGTTGACCTTCAAACTTGATACACAGACAGACAGACAGGCACACACACATACACTTATACATATAAACACACAGGCATGCACACACAAATACACTCATGGGCGGGTTGGGGAGACTTGAGGAAGAGAGAAAAAGAATTCTCAAATCAGGAAAATACCTCAAAGGCTAGGAGCATTCAATCAATATTCTTTGGTGACCATGATCAAAACCGAGTCTAACCCATCGAGTGGAGGAAGAGGAACGACTCCTAGCATCAGCCATGTTAGTTGAGGTAAGAAGTAAGGCTGGTGTCCGCAAAAATTGCTTTTCTTTCCTGTCAATTCTGGTTTTTCAGTAGAAACAAGAAAATGATACAGATTGAATCTCAAAGAGAAGTCATTTATAGGGTCGAGGCTAGGGCAAAATGACAAAGCTAAGCTTCATGCCCAATTGTATGTGCCCTGTGGATATTTAGCCTGTCTTTGGTATGAAAATCTTAACCAACAGCTGAGGGATTCATAAGTGCATAAACATTAGAGTTAACAGAGCAGAAAAACACCTTGCATTTATGGATTGTTGCTACTAGTAGCTTTCTCAGAAAAGTTTGCATATATTCTATCTTTTGGAGCATTCTAAAAGAAATATAGGCCTCTCCCCTACTTCATTCTGCTTTTATTTTAAAGTCCTGAACTGGAAGTCAAAACTCATCCAGGGGAGCCTGGTAGTACAGGGTTATAGCCCGAGTTACTCGGGCTGAGGCCACAAGTTCTGCTGGGCTTCTAAGCGAGTTCCGTGCCAGCCTAGCAACATAGGGAGACCGCCTCAAAATAAAAAGATTGCTTTTGTTGTTGTTTATAAAGGAGTTCGAGGGTGTCACACTGCCAACAGTGCACGAGGCCCTACTTCCCCGGCACTGAGGAAACATTATCCAAAATAACGTCCAGAGTCGAGAAATATGAACTCTGTGGTGGAGAGGAGTGAAGACACACGACCCAGCCGGTACTATTCCAGCAGCAACTGCCTCTCAGATGTGGTCTTTCACACACTGCAAAGTTGATCTCTTCTGAAAATGTCCCTTACTTAACACAACATCATTGAATTGTGTCAGGTGCCAAAAAGACAGTCTCTCATGACTGTTGGCAGAGGCAAGGCAAGCTATGCTCCACACAGTTTGCATTTAAAGAATTTTTTTTTTTATTTTACTTTTTTTTTTTGCTTTTAGTCATCTTTGCAGAATTTAATGATTTCTCTGAAACCATTCAGGCAGAAACAGGGGCATTTCAACCATGATAGGGCAGGAAACCCACACAAAGCTAAATGTTCTGAGTGGGTGGTTGTTGCTTTGTTTTGTTTGACAAGCAGAATAAGCAGAAAATGAATTAATGACAGGAAAGTAGATGAACTATGACAGGGGACAGGAGGGGAAAGAAGGGAAAACAAAAGTTATTTAAATGTCCACCTTTCTTAGAGTCAGAGATGCCTTGATTGTACAGTCTAGTCAAAGAAGTATCAAATAAGCAAATGTACTGCTGAGTACCTACTGTGTGTCAGGCATGGTCTGGTAAGTACCTAAGAAAAACAGTGGGAAGATACATTTTCTCTTGTAGCATTGTCTATATATAAGTGAGTGTATTTGTCACCAAGGAAATGGAAATTTATCACCAGGTGTGTGTGTGTGTGTGTGTGTGTTTGTGTGTGTGTGTGTGTATGTGTGTGTGTGTATTAAAATATACACACATGCATGCAGATGATGGGTCATATTTTTAAGAATTGGCTGTGTCAGCCCTCAGATCAGATGGTGTAGACCACCAACCAGAAAATCTGCATCTCGAGTCCTAAGACAGTCTGAGGGCGAAATCTTTCTTACTGAGGAAATGAGCAGGCCAGTGCTTTTTTATTAACGCGTTCAGCCAACTGAATGGGGTGTATCTATACATAATACAGAGGATTATATTATCAGCTTTACTCACAGAGCATCAATTTAAATGTTCATACTTACAGAACATCTGACCAAAACTCTGTGTGCAGGGTGACACAAAAGATTAACCTCTCCAGGGAGGAAATGCTTAATAAAGAAAGAAATATAGCCAGGCAATGGTAGCACTGGCTTTTAATCCAGCACTTGGGAGGCAGAGACAATCGGATCTCTGAGTTGGAAGACAGCCTGGTCTACAGAGCTAGTTCCAGGACAGCCAGAGTTACACAAAGAAACACTGTCTCTAAAAATAAATAATAATAAAAAAAAAGGTAATGAGTTTGTCAGGGAGAAATCATACTTTGTAAATAACTCAAAGAAGCTAGGAGGCATAGGAAATCTGAGTGAAGGAATTTTCACTAAGAAAAAGTAGTCTCCTGAAATTTTCTTTCTTCGGTACGTCTTTGTGTAGTTTAGGTATAAGAGTAATTCCTCGGCCCTGTGAAGGTTCTGTGCCCCAGTGTAGGGGAATGCCAGGGCCAATAAGTGAGAGAGGGTG